>NC_090436.1:965250814-965550814 GCF_031143425.1 Pleurodeles waltl | reverse complement strand
TAGCTGTTGTCAGGACCATGTATGGTTCCTCGAGGGGGCCATGCAGCCCACCTACAACTCTGCAATTTAGCACCCGGGGGATGGCAGTCCAGGGGGTTGCATGACCCTCCTGCATTTGGTTACATATTCTGCCCTGAGGAGGTGTTGGTCCCCGCGGCTGTGAGATGTGGTAGGTGCCCCCCCCACATTTGTTTACATATTCTGCCCTGGGTATACGGTAGTCCCTGGAGCTGCAGGGAGGGACCGTGCAGCCCCTCACATCAATTTTCTATTCCACCTCAGGGAGGTGGTGGTCCCTGGGGCTAAGGGGGCGTGGATAGCCAGCCACATTTGTTTACATATTCAGCACTGGGGAGCTTGTGGGCCCTGGGGCTCTGGGGGGCCATGAAGCCCCCGCATCAATTTATTATTCTGCCTCAGGGAGGTGGCAGTCCCCTGGTCGGCAGGGGCACCGTGTGGACCCCGCCTCAATTTATCTGCCTCAGAGAGGTGCTGATCCCTGGGGCTGCAGGGGGCCCTGAAGCCCCTGCATCTGCTAACATATTCTGCCCCAGGTAGGGGGTGGTCCCCGGGGCAACAATAAACCCAGGAGGGGCCGTGTGCCTCCCTCCTCATTTGTTAGTATGCTTCCGTAACCTAGCCCACCAGGGGGCCTTAAAACAAACACATGTGGAAGCCTGTGCTTGTTTTTTAATTTGTTTTGTAACAAATCTATGATTTTTGCTAATTCACAGCAAAACCTTTTACAAAAAAAGCTTTTTTGCTTTGCTGGGGTCCCTCTGGACCCCATGAACAAGGCTGTGGGGTCAGGGTATTCCTAAGATGGCCCCTTTCCTTTTTCAAAATACACACAAAAGTACGGGGTTCTCTAAAAGAGGACGTCGCGGATATTAGCGTAGCCCTGGGTTGTATGTATTCCTATTTGGAAGGGTAAAGTCAGTGGAATGTCAGTTGGAAATTGCCGAGTGCATATTCGGAGAGGAACAACGGGGGTGGGAAAAAAGGGGATTTCCTTTTACGGACTAGGTGGTCTCACACACTATATAGTGTCATGCTTCATCATTTGACCACCTAGACCCACCCAGGTAGGACAGTGCCACCTGGGCGGACTCAACCTCACTGTTAAAGGAACAGGAGGGAGTGCGTAAATAAACTTGTTTCTGGAAAGATCGGGATCCAGCTAATCTACTGAAAAAACTAAAAACACCTAGGCAGACACCTATGAAGAGCAACAAATTTAATGGTGGTGTCTGACTGGTGTAGTTAAAAACGGGGGTTGGGACACCTCTGTGAGGACAAGGACTCACAGGGTCACCTAACTAATTACTAGCCAACATGTTTCTGCCCTCAGGAGTGAGCCAATGAAGGTCTCGGGGCATTCGTCAGGGCCTAGGATCCCTACGTCTCACGTTGGAGGAAAATACTCTATGGGGAAATCAAAGAGTGAAAAAATGGAAAATGAATGATCTACCTTACCCAAGGAGTTACCTTGAGGCGGCCTATGGGGGAAAAACCAATAATTAGCACACTGGTGGCACACAGCACTGCAAAACCAACCAACCAATTACACACGTGTCAAGGGGATGCATTCATGCACGAAACACATATGTTCAAAAAGGTAAAATACATGCGTGGAGTGACTGAGTGGGTATATCTACACAAGTGGACAGTCCTATCACTGCAGGGAATTATAGTTCTTACCCTTTTCTTAGAGGCTGTTAGCCTCTGGTATTCAGGAGGGGGAGTGTCCCCTTATAGTCACACACTAAGGGAAAGAGATGAACATACAGACGAAGTGAGGAGAGGAACAGAAGTAGGCAGAACAGATACAGAGGGAGCATTAGGGGGGGAGCAAGTTCCTACTATTGCTGGTAGAAAAATACTGGTTAAGAGAAACTTTTTCTTCACTTTTTTTGAGGGACTCAACTGAAGCCGAGTTCCAAGATGGCTGCCAACACTTCCTTGTTGAAGTATTGGCCGAAATCAGAGCTATGCATTTCCCTGTACGAACTTGTCATTATTTGCAAAGTCGGCGGGAAAGATCTGTGGCCCTAGATATACACATTTGTTTTCCTTTTAGTATCTCAAAAGCTACTGGAAAGATGTACACCAAATAAGCAAAAGCTTAATCTGCATATGGAAATCTAGCTTTCTGCCAAATTTGGTGAAATCCGACCAGCAGTTCGGGATGTAGTTGTGTTCAAAGGTCATATGGGAATTAACATGGGAAACATTTTTTTGTCCCCCCCTCCTTTTTCTCAGGCCCCGCTTGTCAAATCACCCTGAAAGTTTCTATGCATCACTGGGGCACTTCTTTGGGAAAGTTTTGTGAAGATTTGTAAAATGCTGCCAAAGATATAGGCAAATCTAAAAATACTTTTTTTATGAAAACATGTCAGAAGATTACCCATTAAATCAAACTTCTACAGGAGCAGACGCCTTTTACCCATCTTCCTCCAACAGATGCGTGCTCACACTTTAACTGATTATCTAAACCCTGCATCCTCTAGGGGGAAGGGAGAATGGGAATAGAAAAAGAGAGACCGCCTCCAGATCCAGTTCCAGCCTGTGTTTCCCACTTGAAGATAGGATATTCAGTGTGTGTCTCTGAAAACCTGCACCTTTCTTCTTATTGCAATTTCTTTAAAGGAAGGACCTACAGTCGGGTGATAAGAGCATAGATAAGTACATTCCTACTGCGCATTCAACCGTTCAGCCACTCACATTCACCCAATTCTATCGCTCTCCTAACCTGGATCTATTGAGAGACTAGCCTCTCTCTAAAAGAATAATGTTAACTTAATATCTTCTTTTCTCCGGGAGTCACAGGTTTCCAAGGTTCTCTGTAGAACAGTTCAAAAACATACAAACTGCTAATGTCTTTTACAGGAAACTAAAACTCCTTCACAAAGATCAGTTTTCTCATTCACAATCTCTAGGAATTAGTCTGAGCACTGAGGTTTGTCTCTAGGACTGACAAGTCTGCAAAGCAAAGAGTTCTTGAATATATATGTACATATATATATTGGCAAGTCTGGAAATCATAAAAAAGGATTCCTTACTGCAGTTGCTTGAAGTTCTGTTAAGCCAAAACTCATTCTCCTCAAAAAGCCCATAGCCAGTTGTTGGAAGAAGGAAAAAATTCAGCTTCTTCAAAAGGGAAAAAGTAGCTTGTGTGCACACGGTAGCAAGAAAAATAATTAATTACTCAAAACTGGATGAATTCTCTATGAAACTGAGAGAGCGTAGCATATATAATCTATATTAACATGAAAGATTTTATATATTAATGTGTGATAATGCTGCATAGAAACTGTAATAATAGCAATTTTGCTTAAATGTGCACTTGAATTGTGACCACGATGATATATGAACTAATATCGATGATTCAAATGTTATGTCACGTTTAATTAAGCTTATACTAGTATTTGCGTTATTGAAACCGAGCTGAAATTCATAGGCCTTAAGTTAGCATAAGCTGCAGCTTGGCTGCCTGACTCTCATATTAAATGCATTTTCTGTTTTTCAGTGTGCTGACTCACAAGGGGCCATGACCCCGCAATGTTCTTTTCTTCAAGCTTGGAAGATGAATGTAACCATGTTAAAACTGTGCCCAGGCGCATCTTCTGTGCTCCGGAATAAATGTTATAATATATTGAAACAAGTGTAGATTAATGTAATGTACAAGGTTATTCAAACCGGGATGACAAGGAAACTGCTGACCAAAAGATGTATAAAGAATTACCAAGAGATGAAGTAACACCGGATGTGCCACCTCTGAAGACGTCAATTACAAAGACCAATCAAAAACTTGTAAATCAATATGGGGTGAAGAATGGGATCACCTAATGTCAAATTTAATATGTTAAAGATAGTGAGGTCTAACAAATGTCCAATAGAATTTTGGGGGAATGTACTACGAGAAAGGGATAAAAACCCATGTCACAGAAAGGTCGAGAGAATTAGGTAGGGAATGCTAATGATTTTATCCAGAAGCTCTGTCACTCTGTTTGGTGACTTGAGATTTTATTAAAACCATCCTTGCCCTTAGGCTGCCCATTTACACTTTTCCTCCTTATGAGGGAAGTGCCCCCTTATGCCCTTTAGTTGAGTCCTGACTGATGGCGATGTGACTGATGTCCTGAAGACGAAGACTGAACCTGTGCGCTGACCTAATCTTTGGAGGGTAATTATGACAATGCATTTGTAATTTGTCTGTTTGCTTTTCCTTTCTAGGTACCAACTGCTTGTTTTGACAGAGACCATAGCTTTTCCAAATTGGTGTTCTAAATTATTTTACATGAAAACCAGCATGTGAATACTAATTAGCGGTTAGGACAGGGGTTTACCAAAACTGACGCAAATAGACAAACGACCGACATTATGCTGTGTTGAACCAATGCGTAGTTGACACCCTGCTATTCTTGATCTATGTTTATGCCGTGCTATGTTCTGATGTTTGTGATTCTCGTGTTAATGAAATCTTATCACAGTTGCCACATTGTGACTATGCTATTATGCTTCTTGGTATTGAGATTAACTCTTTTGCTCGTAGATTGTAATCAATAGGGAATAAAATTCATAAAATTCTACTAAACTGGTGTGGTTATTCATGGCTGCAAGGTCATGGTAGTATCGCTGAATTGATTAATGACTTTGACTAAAGTGAAATGCATTGTTGTGATAAATATTGATGTATTGATTGATATATTGATTAGCTATCTCATCCTAGGTGTCTCTCAACCTGGTCAAAAGATTCATTGGCCTAAAACGAGTCCTGATGTGAAATAAAATTATCATAAAGGGACGCGTTAACAGTTCTGGTAGCAGAGAGACGGTTTGGACCTTTGGGGCCCTAGGACGGAGAATCATTGTTTAATTTGTTTTTCTATGATAATGCAAATTGGAGGTATGATGTGTTTCTAAATTCACCATGACTTTCCCGGGATCTTGGAACCTGCCTAAGTGAGTTGGGAATGTTCTTGGCGTCATAGCGTGAGTGGTATAGGGTTTTGCGCTTGCTCAGCTTATGCCTTTTTGCAGATGATTGTGAAGTTTGTATGTATTTTAGTCAGGTAAATGTTGTTTTGGAATGAGTGGGTGTACTACGCAGTATGAGAGTAGGGAGGTCGGTGTACTTCACATGAGTGTGGCGCTTTATGCTCAAAATTATCCATGTGGTTGGTTGTTCATGTACGGACCCGTCGTGGTCTAAGACTCCGGAGTATATTGACACGTGAAGGAGACACTTGGGTTTATGTTGTAATTCGTGCGGTTTAATAGGTCAATCGGGCGTGGTTGACAAGTCGAGTTTGAGTCGAAATGCATGTGTGAAACGTCCAAAGGAGATTTGGCAAGTTCTAAAGTGCACTAGGACAAATCATTGACAAATCGAGAGTAGGATTTGCGGGTCGAATTCTGCTTGTGTATGCGGGACCTGAGAAGGAGAGAGTAGCGGCCGAGGCTTCAAGTGAAATCTCTGTAAAGTTCTGAAGCGAATGTGTTACCCTTCCTGTAGTAAACCGGCAGATTTGTGATGTTGTTAAAGGTGCTCGCAGTAATTTTGCATTAGTTTTGTGTGAATTCAGTGAGGGGCGGACGAGCCACAAGACTTTGTCAGCTGCAGTGTGTGAGTGTGACGTCAGTGGTGCCGCACTGAGATAGGTCAGTTATCAAGAGGGATCGTGCACGGATTGGCTGCCGTCCGTGAGAGGCAATAGGTTGAGTAAGGTGGGTGAAGAGTTTCCTGGGAATTAAAGTCACTTTCTGATTAAAATGAAATAAGAGAGAACGCAAAGATGAATTTAGTCAAGGCATTTAAGAGTGCTCTGAAAGGAGATGCATACATTATGGCAACTGATGGGGAGCCTACACTGCCTGAGGGTACTCCAGCGTAAATAGTTATGGAGGAAAAAGGTGTCGCGCCGTATTTATGGATGAAACAGTGGCACAAATTAACAGAGAAGGAGGGAAGTTTAGCGTTCCCAGAACATGGGACGTTCAATCCGAAGGTGCTAGAGAATTTAAGGTGGATGTTAAGTACACAAAAACCAACTCCGAGGCCAGCTCAGTATAAGGCTTTAGCGATTTGGGATTTAATGGCCCTTAAACATAGACAGGAAAGATTCCAAAGGAGACTAAAAAGAGCTGAAAAGTCTTATGCAGAAGCTAGATGGGATAATGAGAACAAAATGTGGAGACGGGGAATAGTTGATGGATTAAAATTATTCCCAGCAATAACACAGGGAGAAGAGACGCAGGGAAAGAAAGCCTCCTGTAAGACGGACAAAGATTCCAGTAAACCTAAGGAAATTAAGAGACCTTGGGAACAGGAAGACTATTCAGATGACGAGGAATTCATGAACTGATTATTACATGATCGCCCGCCACCTTATGCGGTGAGCGACAATGTCCCGAGCACTAGCATGGGTCCTGGGAACCAGACGCAGGAGAAGGGAGTTACTGATACGGTTCAGACTAGTGATACAGCTTCGATACAGAATGGTGTCAGTGTACCCACTGCGCCAGACATGCAGATACAGTTGCAACCTCCATTGCAGATACAGAGAATCTATCCAGACGTCGCAGTACTTGAGACTACTACAAATCTGATAGTGCCGCCAGACCCGATAAATGCAAAAACCAAATTAGTGCAGATTCAGAGTCGACTCTGAAATTACTGTCCCAGCCGCAGCCACAACTGATACCAGGATATAACCCGGTAGCCGGTCCTCCATTAGTACCTGTCCCGGGTACTTTAGAACAGACCTATGGAGTTACTGCTCCACGAAGTTAGGAATAGGTCAGACACCTGCTGCAATATCGTTACCAATTACTGTTGGTCCACCGGTGCCATTGTATGCACAAGGTAAATCTGGCGTATGTGATCAGGGAGTAATGACCCAAGATGCAATAAGAGGAGGGTCCATAGGAACTCCCCAGTTAATGGCCCCAGGAGAACATGCAGTTGAGAAACCGAGATCTTTAATAGATCTTAGCCCAGTGGAAGCACCATTAGAGGCAATGCGTCAGGCAGGGCTAGGGGTATTGACCCCTCAGACAATAAGTATGAATGCTTCACAGACACCAATGATGCATGCAGGGAACATTTCACTGCAAGGTTTTACAGTACAACAGTTGAATGAGTGGTTGGAAAGTACCTATGCTTCACAAAAGACTACAGTAACTGCCGTTGAACCGGAAAAGATAGGGCAAGATGAGTACCTGAACATTGTGAGACTGGGGGTGGAAGCTGCTGAACTAGTAGAAGGAACAATGGGGGTGAACAGATTAGAGTCGTACACAGAAGCGGAGCTGAGATACCTGTGTCCTAAGATTACTAAAGAAGTAGGCAAGGTGCATCAGAGATTAGCGAACCTGGCAGGCAAGTACAACATTGATATTGAGAACACTAAACATTTGAAAAGAAGCTACAGGCTAGACTTTGACGTAAAAGACTTTGAGCACATGAGGTCTGCCGGAATGAAAGCACATTTAAAAGAAATACTGCAAAGTGTGCAAATCTGGGGTGCATTAGACAAATGGGAAGGCAGATGGGCAAAAAAAAGAGATAAAGCGAAAGGAGACAACCCAGGGTCGAGTCAGACTAAAGCTTCACCCGATACGGAATCTGTAAAAATACTACCCATGAGAGAAACAGCTGGTGGAGTTTTAATTCATGTGCCGTGGTCCAGAGGAGACATCCTATATTTTACAAATGATTATCCCAGATTGAGAGAGAAACCGATCGAGTGGTACCACCAAACAGATAGGTTTGTGAAACTTGCAAAGTGTCTCTGGGAAGACTTAAATACTTTGTTTGAGATCATTGTTCCGCCTGACTTGTGGCTTGAGTGCAAGAGAGGGGTCAACTGGCCAACAAAGGAGCCGGCAAGAGATAAGGTGACCGGAGCTCCCTCTGAGGAGATGATGAAGTATTATCATAAAGTGATTGAGTTTTTGAAGCAGAAAGTGTCGCCGAAAGTGACTGGCAGAAAATTTACTGGACCTCACAGGAGGTTAAGGAATCAATACATGCTTATTATGAGAGGTTGTTAAAGGGATTCAAACATTACAGTGGTACTGAGACCATTGAGCCGAAATACATGAACCATCTTGTGTTCAGATTTGTTGAAGGGCTAAGACCAGAGGTTAGCCAGATGATTAAGAATCATTTGATTTGTTGGCAAGCAAAGCCGATTGATGAGGTGTTGCAGTATGAGACGTACTATAGTGACGAAATTGAGCTGAAGCAGAAAAAGTTGAAAGAAAAGGTGATGGTGATGCAGATAAGGGCTGCACAGGCAGGAATACGGGGAAATTGAGTTCAACAGATGATACACCAGCAACCGCAAATGAATGGTGTGTTTCAGGCACAACCGAGAGGTCGAGGTTGAGGTTTTGTGAATCGCGGTCCAGACTTAAATACTGTTGCGGTCCAAAACGATGTGCAAGGGATGAAAAAGATGTCACCATGTTACGCGTGCAGGGGCGTGGGGCATTGGAAAACGGAGTGCCCAAATGTGGTGCAGGATGGTGTCGTTCAACAAAGCACTAATGTCGGTACATTGCAAAATGTAAGAGGTCCAAAATTGAGAAATCAAAACCCGAACTTCCAAAATAACATGGTGCAGATGCAGGGGTTACAGCACGTGCAGCAAATGCAAATGCCGCGTGTTCAGCGAGCACAAATGCAGCAAGTACAACAGCAGGTTCCCATGGTACCCAGACAGCAAATGCAATTACCAATGGCTCCGATGGGACAGCAGCAGGTGATGCTTCCTCAGCAGGTCACAGGTCAGGTAATGAGTCAAAATAATACAGTACAACAATTCCCATTGCGAGGTGAAGATGGAATGAATGAGGAATGGTCGGATGACAGCTCAGATAGCGAAGAGTGCAGGCTTGCAGCGTCCTTAGAAGTAGATCAGAGGGGACCCTATGTAGAAGGGAAGGTAATGGGTCATAAGGTTTCATTCTTGGTTAATACTGGAGCCACACGCTCTACAGTCAGAAGTGCAGAGTTTCCGAAGTTACCACTTTCGGGGCGCACCATAAGGGTGGTCGGAGTAGCAAATCAGTATCTGACAAACCCGATTACAGATCCAGTACAGGTTGAAACCAGCAACTTTCAGGGACTGCATTAGTTTGTAGTCTGTGATTCGAGTCCAGTATCCCTACTGGGAAGAGACTTACTGTGCAAGACAAAATGTTCGATTACATGTACCAATGAGGGAATCGAAGTGCAAACAAACAGTGATGATGAAGGAGATGAAGGGCAGTTTTCAGAATTAGAGACAGGGACTACAAATTAAGATTACCCCTTGATTACATTGTTCCCGATGCTTACAGTGATTGACCTACCTGCTGAATTACAAGGAACAGTGACAGAGAAAGTGTGGGATTTGACAGGAAAAGAAGTGGGACTGATAAAAGGAGTGGAACCAGTTAAAGTACAAGTGAAACCAAATGTAGTGTTTCCCCAGGTGCCGCAATATCATATGGCACAAGACGTTCTTATTGAAGTGTCACAAATAATTGCAGACTTTGTGAAACAGGGAGTCCTGAAGGAAGTGTTGAGCAGCCCATGTAATTCACCAATAATGGGTCTGAAAAAGCCTTGCGGGAAGGTTCGAATTGTGCAGGATTTGAGGAAAATCAATGAGATTGTGGTAAAATGTTGCCCCATTGTGCCGAATCCAGCAGTAATCATGTTTCAGGTTCCGTGTTATGCTGAGTGGTTCACCGTTGTAGACCTGTCACAAGCCTTCTTTTCAATACCTCTTCATGAGGACAGCCAGTTTTTGTTCAGTTTCAAATTCCTGAATAAGGTGTACAGTTGGTGCAGAATTCCTCAAGGGTTTTCTGAGTCACCGTCCATCTTCAATCAGATATTGAAAGAGGATTTAGAATCTTTAGTACTGCCTTTTAATTCAACTCTGGTACAGTACATTGACGATTTGCTGATCGCATCCAAGACAAGGGATAGCTGTAAATATGACACAATTGCCTTACTGAATCATTTGGGAAAGAACGGACATAAGGTGTCACCCAAGAAGCTGCAGTACTGCCAGAAAGAGGTGAAGTATTTAGGGCATTTGATTGAAAGAGGGTCCAGGAGAATATCGAAAGAGAGAATAACAGCCATTTTGCAAATGAACCCCCCAACAAGAAAGAGAGATGTCAGGATGTTTTGGGGAATGGTGGGCTACTGTCGCCAGTAGATACCCAACTTCTCGATTATCTCAAAGCCATTGATAAAGCTGACAGGTAAAGAGATCAAAGATGAGCCGTATACCATAGCCTTGTCCAAAGAAGCGCTTGAATCATTTATGGAATTAAGAGAATTCATGTGCAGGGCACCAGCTTTAGGTATGCCTGATTACACGAAACCTTTTCTACTGTTTTGTCATGAACGTGATGCTTGTTCTTTGTCTGTCTTGACACAGGTCCATGGAGGTGCAAATCACCCTGTAGCATATTTTTCAGCTACCTTGGACCCTGTCGCAGCAGCCTTACCAGGTTGTTTGCGCGCAGTTGCAGCAGTTGGTCAGAGCCTCACGCAGTGTGAAGGCATAGTCATGGGATACCCTCTAACAGTAATGGTTCTGCATTCAGTTGAAATTTTGTTGACTCGAACCAAAACTCAGCACATGACAAATGCTCCACTTACCAAATATGAGACAATCATACTGGGCTCACCTAATGTTTCACTGAAACGATGTACTGTGTTAAGCCCGGCAACTTTACTTCCTGCTGAAAATGTTTATAGAAGTTATAAAAGTTAATAATGAGGAAGAGGTTGAGCATGACTGTCTTGAGGTAACAGAATTATGTACCAAACCACGACATGATATTCAAGATACACAGTTGAAAGAAAATGATTGCATTATGTTTGTTGATGGGTCCTGTTTGAGAGATTCCATCGGAACACTGAGAGCCGGCTACGCTGTATGTACCATAGCTGGCATCATTGAAGCCTCCTGGCTCGAGAGAGTGTATTCCGCACAACTGGCAGAATTGATTGCCCTTACCAAGGCATGCCACGCAGCTGTAAATCTGAGAGTCACTATCTATACTGACAGCAGATAAGGATTTGGAATCGTACATGACTTTGGCCAATTGTGGTCACAGACAGGTTTCATAACCTCTTCTGGTTCTCCTGTGAAAAATGGTGAACAAATAAAGGATTTGTTACATGCAATTCAGTTACCTCTTGAAATTGCTGTGGTGAAATGCAATGCTCACGTTAAATCACAAGACTTTGGGGGTCATTCTGACCCTGGCGGCCGGTGACCGCCAGGGTCACCGACCACGGGAGCACCGCCAACAGGCTGGCGGTGCTCCCGAGGGCATTCTGACCGCGGCGGTTCAGCCGCGGTCAGAAAGGGTAAACCGGCGGTCTCCCGCCGGTTTACCACTGCCCTACAGAATCCTCCATGGCTGCGGAGCACGCTCCGCAGCCATGGAGATTCTGACACCCCCTACCACCATCCTGTTCCTGGCGGGTCTCCCGCCAGGAACAGGATGGCGGTAGGGGGTGCCGCGGGGCCCCTGGGGGCCCCTGCAGTGCCCATGCCTATGGCATGGGCACTGCAGGGGCCCCCGTAAGAGGGCCCCGCAAAGTATTTCAGTGTCTGCAAAGCAGACACTGAAATACGCGACGGGTGCAACTGCACCCGTCGCACCCCTGCAACTACGCCGGCTCAATTCTGAGCCGGCGTCCTCGTTGCAGGGGCATTTCCTCTGGGCCGGCGGGCGCTCTTTTGGAGAGCGCCCGCCGGCCCAGAGGAAATGTCTGAATGGCCGCCGCGGTCTTCTGACCGCGGTGCGGTCATTTGGCGGCGGTACCTTGGCGGACGGCCTCCGCCGTCCGCCAAGGTCATAATCAGGGCCTTTGTGTCCATGGGAAACGGCTATGAAGATCAAGTCGCAAGGTTTTGCGCATTGAACTGCATATGGTTCAAGGACCAGTGGGAATTGTTACCACAAACCGAAAATGACACATGCTTGAACCTTGCATTAAGGGTGGTCGATACCCTAGGTGAGTTAAAGACACTACAGGGTCGTACTAGCAAAGAGGAAAAGCGCTCCTGGCAAAGAATGCAATGTGTACAGAGAGCTGATGACTTGTGGGTCTCAGAGGAGGGGAAATTAGTACTGCCAAACAGTCTTCTGTCACAATTCGCTAGGTTATATCATGGACAGGCTCATCTTGGAAGGGATGCAATGATCAGGTCATTCAAAATTGATTGGTTCAACCCTAAGTTCAGACATGCCGCAGAAGTTACCTGTCATAGGTGCATCATCTGTCAACAGATGAATGCGGGAAAAGGGACTGTGGTAACTTTGAGCCACATTGGGAGAGCTGGTGGTCCATTTAGCAAGATGCAAATGGATTTCATTGAGATGCCTGTTTGCGGAGGATTGAAGTATGTGTTGGTGATTGTGTGTGTTTTCAGTCACTGGATTGAAGCGTACCCCACACGTAGAAATGACAGTCTCACAGTTGCAAAACTGCTGCTTAGGGAACTAATACCCAGGTTCGGGTTTCCAGTCTCTATAGAATCAGATAGGGGCAGACACTTCGACAATGAGGTGATTAAACTCCTGTGTGACGCATTAGACATCGAACAAAAGCTGCATTGTAGCTACCGCCCTGAAGCATCAGGACTAGTAGAGCAAATGAATGGTACCCTGAAATCGAGAATGGCAAAGATGTGCGCAGCTACCAATATGAAATGGCCAGATGCATTACCCTTAGTGCTGATGTCAATGAGGATCACCCCTGAGAAGAAGACAGGACTATCACCCCATGAGATACTCATGGGTAGAGCTATGAGGTTACCCGCAGTACCTGCAAATGCTCTAGTAAATATCACGGATGATATGGTGTTCGACTACTGCAAAAGTTTGGCTGATGTGATTCGCTCTTTTTCTCACCAGGTAGAAGCTAACACATTGCCACCGATCGGGGATCCAGGTCACACCTTGCAAGCCGGTGACTATGTGGTTGTCAAGAAGCATGTGAGAAAGTCATGTTTAGAGCCACGCCGGAAGGGGCCATATCAAGTAATCTTGACAACAACTACTGCTGTGAAATGTGCAGGCGTTCCGAATTGGATACATGCCCGTCACACGAAAAAGGTAACATGTCCAACTGATGAGGAACTTGAAGTTTCCGGCACAACAGTTCCAGAGAGGGAAGTCTCAGGGTCAGAAAACAGCCAAAAAGGAACTGAGACTACAGGAGAGCCCACTGAGAACAGCCTAGTCCCTCAAACAGTGAATGAGTTCGAGAGAGGTGACAATGTGCCTATCTCAGCAGAGGTAGCAGGAGAACTAAATCAAGGATGAGTTCTCCCAGAAGTAGACGGATACAGGTTAGAACTTGAACCCGTTACAGATCAAGAAGAAGAAGAAGAAGAAGGAGAAATAATAGAAAGAGACCAAAGTGTACCGGCATCCCCTGAACCAGTTGCAGGCCCATCAAGCGAAAACACCATAGTACAAGAGGAGGGTGCTGTCCAGCGTCCTGAAAAGAAAAATCGGAAGAAGATGCATAAGGGTGATAACTGGCCAGAGAAACCAGTCGCAAGGGTAAGAAGCATACCAGGTGAAACAATAACAGAAGAGAGTGATACGTCCTGAATAGAAGATCTAAGTGAAGGAGAATTGCAAGGTGAACGCAGATTGAAAAGAAAGAGAATTACAAATAGAAGGTACACAGGTCCTGAGTGGGCGTATGCAACAACATCTGAATGGCAACAAGAATTCCTAGCGTTCTGTTTTGATCGAGAAGTACCAGGCCAATACTACGGTACCTGAAGTAATTCAAAGAGAAAGACTTTGTTAAAATAGCAAACTAAAAAAAAAACTAAAGAAAAGAGACTTATAAATTACCCGATGCGATATTGATTACCTGATTTGACTTGAGAAACCTGATTATGACAAGCTGCTAACCTGATTTGACAAAAGCATCCTGGAGTGAATGAAAACGCTGTAAATACACGCAGGGAGAAAGAGTCTTATATAGTCCTCAGTCGATTGTTATTCTGCTATTTGATTCTATACAGACATGACTTATAATAGAGGTAGTAACAAGAAGGGTAAAGTGTGTGGTTGGTTAAGCCTTATAATAGGTATTGTGTGTGCAGTAATAATTGTGGGAGTGATTGTGGGAATGCCGTGGTTAGATAAGAAAACAACTAACGCTGTTTTGAAACCTGAGACTACAACATTAACACCGTGGGAAAGATTTGAGCAGGATGCAAGACACTTGCATGAGGTGACAAATTCAAAGGGGGAGCTTTCTACTAATGTCTTCTATCGCTTGCTGAATGAGTATGTTGAGACCATGCATGCGAAAAACTGTTATGTGTGTAGAAAGATTCCTTCATCAGTGCAAGAAGGCGTCACTTATCACAGCCTCCCGTTGACCTACGGGATAAGTTGTAGCTTGCTATTAACCCGATTCTATAATCAAGAGCATGTGCAATACTTTTATTCAAATCTGGATGTTGTGTTTTCCTTTGTGCCTGTGATTGAGTTTCTGAACAAATTAGCTAAGGAGCACAGTATAAAAATAGTTAGAGGCTTCTTTGAACCAACGCTTACATTTGGAACAGCTTATGCACACCGCAACAATCTGACCTGCTTATTGTCACCTGTAGAGAAAAGCTTCTTGGATCACACTGATGATAGACGCAAAGCATTAAAGGAAAGATTAGAAAAGGGGCTAGAAAAACGCACATATGCAAATGATTATGCTTATACCGCAAGCAAGACACAAGGCAAATTAGCTATAGATGCATTACATGTAGGGAGGCTTTGTATATATAGGCCAAAAGCTGAGCAGGACTATTTATTTGTGGGAATGAGTGAATGCAGACATGTGTTTTTGTTTCAGAGCAAATGGACATTTATGTTGAATGGACAGGATCCAGCGATCCCTAGGATCTATTACATCTGTGGGCTAAATGCTTATTACCGCCTTCCTAAGGGATGGTATGGGACATGTTATTTGGGAATAGTTTTCCCAAAGATTTACCAGATTGATGACTTAAAGCAAATACCTAAAACATCTGAATTACAACATGCTAGACAAAAACGAGAATCAGTGGCTGCTGTCATTGGCGATATATTTGGAGCCATAATCCCTTCAGTAGGGGTTATCTTGAACACCATGAAGATTCAAAGGTTGTCTACTATTGTGGATAACATGCTGACAAATTTTACAGGGGCCATACTCCTGATGGATACTGAACTTGCTGCGGAAAGAGCTATGACTCTTCAAAATCGGCTTGCTTTAGACATTCTTTTGGCAAAGAGTGGAGGGGTCTGCAAGATGCTCAACGAGCGTCATTGTTGCTCATTCATTCCAGATAATAGTAAAAAGAGTAGAGGTATGCTTACTAACCTAACTAAAGATAGTGCAGATTTGAAAGATTTGAAGGAACCAGGAGTGTGGGAGAAATTTGGAAAGGGAATTGCCAGAGTAGGGAGCTGGTTTAGCAACATTTGGAATGGGGTACTTGCGAAAATACTAATGGGTCTAATAATTGTTCTGGCCTGTCTATTAGGATTATGGGGAGCATGCAAAATTAATGATAAAATTAAAAGAAATTGGACAAAAAGAACCAGGAAGAATGAAGAAAGTGAAAGGGAGAAAATCTTCAACAAAATTTGGGAAAGTTCACACAAGGGGCAAAGATGTTGAAATGCGCATTATGCGTAAGGTGAAAAATTAAAGTGAAAGGTGAAAAAGGGGAAAGGTTTGTGTGATGACGACCGTCATCAGAGGAGGGACTGAGAGAGCGTAGCATATATAATCTATATTAACATGAAATATTTTATATATTAATGTGTGATAATGCTGCATAGAAACTGTAATAATAGCAATTTTGCTTAAATGTGCACTTGAATTGTGACCACGATGAGTGGCCACCAATGTATATGTGAACTAATATCGATGATTAAAATGTTATGTCACGTTTAATTAAGCTTATACTAGTATTTGCGTTATTGAAACCGAGCTGAAATTCATAGGCCTTAAATTAGCATAAGCTGCAGCTTGGCTGCCTGACTCTCATATTAAATGCATTTTCTGTTTTTCAGTGTGCTGACTCACAAGGGGCCATGACCCCACATGTAACCATGTTAAAACTGTTCCCAGGCGCATCTTCTGTGCTCCGGAATAAATGTTATAATATATTGAAACAAGTGTAGATTAATGTAATGTACAAGGTCATTCAAACCGGGACGACAAGGAAACTGCTGACCAAAAGATGTACAAAGAATTACCAAGAGATGAAGTAACACCAGATGGGTCACCTCTGAAGACGTCAATTACAAAGACCAATCAAAAACTTGTAAATCATTATGGGGTGAAGAATGGGATTACCTAATGTCAAATTTAATAGGTTAAAGATAGTGGGGTCTAACAAATGTCCAATAGAATTTTGGGGGAATGTACTACGAGAAAGGGATAAAAACCCATGTCACAGAAAGGTCGAGAGAATTAGGTAGGGAATGCTATTGATTTTATCCGGAAACTCTGTCACTCTGTTTGGTGACTGGAGATTTTATTAAAACCATCCTTGCCCTTAGGCTGCCCATTTACACTTTTCCTCCTTATGAGGGAAGTGCCCCCTTATGCCCTTTAGTTGAGTCCTGACTGATGGCGATGTGACTGATGTCCTGAAGACGAAGACTGAACCTGTGTGCTGACCTAATCTTTGGAGGGTAATTATGACAATGCATTTGTAATTTGTCTGTTTGCTTTTCCTTTCTAGGTACCAACTGCTTGTTTTGACAGAGACCATAGCTAGATGTTTTCCAAATTGGTGTTCTAAATAATTTTGCATGAAGCCCAACATGCGAATACTAATTAGCGGTTAGGACAGGCGTTTACCAAAACTGACGCAAATAGACAAACGACTGACATTATGCTGTGTTGAACCGACGCGTAGTTGACACTCTGCTATTCTTGATCTATGTTTACGCTGTGCTATGTTCTGATGTTTGTGATTCTCGCGTTAATGAAATCTTATCACAGTTGCCACATTGTGACTATGTTATTATGCTTCTTGGTATTGAGATTAACTCTTTTGCTCATAGATTGTAATCAATAGGGAATAAAATTCATAAAATTGTACTAAACTGGTGTGGTTATTCATGGCTGCAAGGTCATGGTAGTATCTCTGAATTGATTAATGACTTTGACTGAAGTGAAATGCATTGTTGTGATAAATATTGATGACATTATTGATGTATTGATTGATATTTTGATTAGCTATCTCGTCCTACGGTGTCTCTCAACTGGGTCAAAAGATTCATTGCCTAAAAGGAATCCTGATGTGAAATAAAATTATCATAAAGGGACGCGTTAACAAAACAAAACACCTCATTCTCCTCAGGATGACACTTGAAGTGCACGGCTCCTAGAGAGAAATAGCTGTAGGGAAGCTTCAGCACAAGACTAAGGTAGAAACACTAGAGCGCTGACCTCACACCGATTTGCGGCCACCATCTTGAGTGGCAGTTAAACCTGAAGAAGCTAGTTCTAAGAGCAGCCTCCGCAATAGCCACCGGGAGTGAGCACGCCACTGCAACCAACGTGGGTACAAGGAAAAGGGGAGTCGTTTTTGCTCATGGAAGAACTTAACAATGCTAACAATAGTTTTCCTGACAAGGCATGGTTCTAACTATAATTACCTATTAGCAATTGTCACTAGGTAAAAATATATCTATGTGTTAACATGATGTTATAATTATGTGACTGTCAGTTAAATTTGAACATTATAAACTCAAAACATTGGGATTCATCAGTTATAGTTAACTGAAGGTACTATAACTTGCACCCCAGTCATGCACAGTGTAATTTAAGAAGTTAGCAGTGATTTTTTTATTGCTGCCATGATACATGTGATAATTGATGTAATATGTGAATATATAAGCAGGATGACAAGGGTGTGAGCTCTAGTTTCTTCAATTAACTATAAATGGTGAATGTAAATTGTAGTGTTTTTTATTTGAAAACATTATGCTTTAATTGACATTTTTACCTATTGATAACACCAACTTAACCTTTGCTTTTTTCAAACAATTTCTGAGTTTTTTAAAATAATGTTAGATATTATTAAAAGACATAACTACAATGTCACTTTGAACACTTTTTCAGTGAATTTCTAGGTTTTTTAGCATAAAGGCCCAATATAAAGAGTTTGTTTTAAGTAAGGCAGACCTACTTAATGTTTCTTATGTGAGGTATCACCTCAGTCCCCTCTGTGTTGATACCTCCTACTAGCTGTCCTTTCTTTTACAGGTCAGATTGTTGATGTGCTGTACCTTAGTAGTTATAGTAGACACAACACTCATATTTTGATTTTATAATTTGATTTGGTACTTTACACACAGATGACTTCCCAATCAAGTGTAGGTTCGGTATCTCATTTTCTAGTCCTGACAAATTTCTGGTTGGACCACGCAAGTCAAGAAATATGTTAACCCTGATTCACATCTTATTTGCTGCACTATTAATGTTTATAAACTCCTAGGACAGCTACTGTCTGTTTTAACTTGTGCCAAGCAGGCCACTATATTAAATTTGATTAGGTACCCCATAGACATTCTTAACCACTCACTTCACCACCCTACACTCACAGCACCATCACTTATACTCATCATTACAGCAGCTAACTCTAAAGATCTTCAGGAAAGAGCCCCCTTCAAGGGGCCCATTGCGCATTTCAGTGCTGGCCCAACGAGGAGCTGCCCGATGACGAAGCATGACACTGTTCTGGGTGTGTGAGGGTCATTACTTCTGAACAGTCAAATCCCCGATCCTGTTGATCAGCCCCCCTTTTCTGACCGACAGCTACCTCTCCTCCACCCCTTTCCTCTTTTTTGAGGACCCCACACTTCTTTGTTGCTAAACACCTACTGGTTTTGTCATGGGATCAGTACACTTATGAAAAGCTGTCCTATTGGCTTTAGAAAGGGGTCAACGCAACAACCTATATAAAGCAGACCTATTGGTTTTATCAAAAAAGTCACCATAGTATTTTATCAATGACCATATTGTAAAGTATTACTTACAAATGCACCCATGGTAATGCATTATAATAATTGTCACACATATATTTAAAATAAAGCATTTTTATTTAATTAATTATTCAGGCCACCGACTGCCGAATCAACCACTAGTTGTCCCTGAACTCCAGCTGAGGATCCTGCATCCCCAGCTTGGAGTGATTTTCAAGATGAAAATTAGCTCTTTCTGGGTTATGCATTCAATGACCCTGGAGTTGCAGTTCTTTTTTAACTTTCCTGGGGGACTGCCCTCCTTGGGCACCACCACTGCAAATGAAATATGTGAAAAGAAACCCCATGTAGGTCATTATGGGATGCTCCTGGGAGGTAGCTGTGAATATATAATTGAGCAGCCTCACCACTTAAATAGCAAAACAGTAAGGCCTCATCTATTTTTTTGTTCTAAATAATATTTTAGCACTATATTCTTGGTGTCCTGATCTCCCTTATCTACATTTATCTTGCTATGCTGGTGGAAGACGGCTCTAGTTTTTTGCTGTACACAGCAGGAGCAGCTTTTGTTTCAGCTCCCATTGCCAGGAACAAACCTATGTTCTCTGACTAAGACACTGCAGTCAGCGAGTTAAGTTTCTGTTCCTTGCCTGTGCTCGCCCTGTTAGGGAACAAAATAGTGTTCCAGGGGAGGGGATCCCCGGGTCTCTGCATGCACCGTGTCCTGGGGTCAGTCTGTAGATTGAGTAGGGGGGTTTCATGCTCCCTCACCATGCACAACAAAATGGCACAGTGGACTGGGACACTTAGGCCTTTAAATGGCCCAGGGAGAGGATGTGCAGGGATGGGGCCGTATGCCTCCTCCCCATAAAAGGATGCACCAACCCCACATGGCTCTTACTCACCCCAGAGAGCTTTTTTTTTTAAAGGGTCTTCTTTTAAAAATTTCACTGCATTACCACAGTTCTACCATGGTACCGCAGTACTGCTAAAGTTTTTTTTTTTTACCCAAGTGGATGTCCCAAAGGGACGCCCCCCACAACAAGGCCTAGAAAGTCAGTGTATCCCTACCCTGTATTCCTATGTATTATTTTTGTTATTTCCAGCACTCGGAGACTGAGGGCCTCATTACAATTATGGTGGTCCACGGACCGCCAGACTCACTGTGGCAGTTGGACTGCAGCACTCCAGGTGGTCTTCAGCCACATTACTACCCTGGCAGTCAGATCACCAGGGGACCGCCGTCATCACCGGGAACAAGGTTCCTGAAGGGCTGACGGCGGTCGGACTCGTGGTCAGCCAACGTGGCACTGAACTCTGTGCCGCTGTGCTAATCACAACTCCTGTTTCCACCAGCCTTTCCATGGCAGGGTAAGGCTGGTGCAAACACAGTCCTAGGGGCCACAGGGAGGCCCCTGACCCTCCGATGCCTATGGCTATAGGATGGGCAGTGCATTGGCCTACTTCCCAGCACCCTCGGAATGCGCACTGTCTGCTTTGCTATGGAGCCGAGACCAATATCGTAGCACTGTTCCCGACAGTCTGACCAGCGGAAAACCTCATAATAGGATGTTCCAACTGGTCAAACCAGTGGGAACCTCATAATATGACTGGGGGAGGCTGCCGGTATGACAGTTGCCTTCTCCAGGCAAGTTTGGAGGTCAGAGTTTTCCGACCGCCAAACTCATAAGGAGGGCCTAAGTCCTTGAGTCATAAAATATCTGCCAATAATTTTTGGTGACATGCAGCAGCGAATCATATCTCATTGCTTGATCGATACATTAAATCATAAAAAGCATACTTTCTGTGAAAAGATCTAGCTTTCTGTTAAATTTGATATAATTCAGCTCAGCCGTTTTGGCTGTAGTACTATTCAATTTTAATATCGGAAATTGGGTAGGCAAAACATGTTTTGTTATTTCCTTTTTCACTGCCCCCTTTGATGGATTACCCCGAAACTTTCCAGGAAAGGAGCAAACTATAATTTAAATGTCACTCATACACTCAAGCAACAATACCTCACCAAATTTATATTACATAAACAAGAAAATGTTTGCAAAATTAGATCACATATTAATACATTGTTTTGAAACACGTAATTTCATATAGTATATAACTGGCAGTTATAGTTGCTTGAGTGTCTGAGTGACGTTTACATTTTAGATAACGCTGTGGGTTGAAGTGTAACTTTGGCAAATAATGTTTTAATAAAAAGGGCAAATAACTATAACTATGGTATTTATAATGTTTGTGTACTTTAAATGTGTTAGGTAGTACAGTACTGTTATAATAACCTCTAACCATAACTTAGTTGTAACCTTGTTTTTTTGTGAATTGAGTTTTTAGAAGTTGTAATTTTTTTTATATGTTTTTGTATGTAATTACTGTGATATATATATATATATTTATGTATATACACATACATGTTAATATTAGACTGTATATGTTTTTGGTTTCACTAGAGTTAGGCTACAGTAGTGCAGCCTAATGCATTTTTCCTTATGTATGTAGCAAAGTATTGTTAATTACTCCTATGTTAGTAACTAAAAAAAATGTGCTTAATATGTATGTTTTTTTATTTTTGACGGTACTGCAGTGCTATCTCGCAGGTACTGCTGTATTTTGTGATAGTAAGAAAGTATCTAAAATGCCGGAAGCATTTGGTTTCCAACCAATAGAAAACGTATTTCCATTTCTGATTATTCTTGGTGTGCTTTAGTCCTGTTCATACGTGAAACAGGTCTAGTGCTGCTTTTGCTTATTTGTAATCAAGTTATTGATCCTAGCAGAAGGAAGACTACGGACTGCTGTTGCTGCTGCTGCAAGACAGGAAGAAGAGGAGACAAATACTGTTAAGGAGGATGAACTGGAGTGGCAAAAGCTACTCAGAGCGTCAGTGGTGTGTTGTGTTAGTTCTTTACTCTTCTGATGGGTGAGAAAAAAAAGCAAAGGCCCGGCTTCTGACATGTTCCTTGTGTCACAAGGTCATATCCCATGGAAGCAGCCAGCTTTAGGGGTGACAGGAATGTGGAAACACTTTTGCACAATGCTTTCCACCCACTTGGGCAGAAAGGAAAACAGAGCTGGAGTTGGCACAGTTGGAATACAGAACATCTGTTGAAGCTGGAACTATGACAACCGCAGGACTGTCCACTTTATCTGTGGCCACCCAAGTACTCCCACCAGTGAGTACCTCTGCAACACCTGCCAGTCCACCACCTGGTTCAGCAATTATTGTAAACCTCCTAAGGCAGCAATGGAACATTGTTGAACCGTAAGTGGATATAGCGATGTACTGTTTAGCTTGCCAACTGTTATAGTCACAGGGGAGAATGACCTTAACATTCAATGTGACCTTGTACTAGCTCACCTCTGTCCTCTCCAAAACTCTTAGGGTTATTTTCTGTTTTTTTGTTGCAGCAGGTTTTTGTGCCTTGTTGGTTGTGTTTTCTTTGATTCTTAATTGGTCCAGTTGACCAATAGTTTGAGAAAAAAAGAAAAAGCAAAACCTTTTTCACATACAGGTGCAAGTAGTAATATATAGAAACAAAGATTAAAGGGAAAGATAATTGAACAGTAAGTGACATTCTGTACGTATGTATAATAAAGGAATAATATTTTTACTTACAAATGTAATTTTTTCAGTTATCGTAAAACAGTACATTACAATAGATTTCATGTCCTTTTGTTCACATACATAACAAAAGCAAATGTTTTCCTTTAGCGTTGTTTGGAAGGTAGTAAAGGGAAGTTACTAATACCTGCTATCATTTATCACCCACCAGGGTGCACAAAAGCACAAAGCAAATGGATTCTGAAGAAACTCATTTTAATACTGTGTGTGTTCAACTGTGAGTTGTACTTAAAGTTCTAAAGCAATCCCGAGTAAGAAAATCTGTGTTTAGAGGTTAACTTAGTGTCATTTCATTCAGTCCATCCTATACGGTTCCTTAAATATATGATGTAATGTCCTGAAACAGTATTTTCTCCATGATGGAAATTAATTGTGGGACAACTAATAGTGCATCCAAAATTGTAAATTTGGATATCAGTGAATTCAGTAATTAAGCTATTATTTTTTACATTATCTGGAGCAATGCTTTCAAATTCCATGATGTTAGAAATGGGGTCTTTGGTTGGCAGTCAGGTTACCCCATGTCCAAGCAAGGACCCTCACTCTAGTCAAGGTAAAAGAGAATCACCCTCAGCTAACCCCTCCTTATCCCCTTGGTAGCTTGGCACGAGCAGTATGCTTAACTTCAGAGTGCTAGGTGTAAAGTATTTGTACCAACACACACAGTAACTTAATAAAAACACTACAAAATGTCACAACACAGGTTTAGAACAATAGGAAATATTTATCTAAACAAAACAAAACAAAACCAAAATGACAAAAATCCACAATACACAAGTCAAGTTATCAATTAAAAAGCAAAAAGAGTCTACATGTAATTTTAAACACACACTAACACTGTTAGTATGAAAATGTACCTTGGGTGCGTCAAAAATAACCCCGCACAGGTGAGTATGCATCAAAAGGGGCTTGCGATGCGTCGATTTCACTCACAAGCGAGACCTTGCATCGTTTCTCCTTTCATCAGGTGTTAGAGTTTGTACACAGCAAAGAGCATGTCCCCTCTCACTGCACTAGTGGCTTCTGTATTAGCTCCCTTTTAAACTTACTATTGAAAGCCTTTCTTGTTATCTCACCTTCCCCCCCCCCCCCTAGGCTTCTGTGTATGTTGTTTAATGTGCTGTTTTGTTTACACATTGGGCCTTGCTTTTACCAAGGCTTCTTTAAAATACTCCTCCCTAGGCCATGTGTTAATCCAATTCATTTGTATAATAACTGAAACTCTGCACACCTTTCAAGAACATGTGCAGCATGTGAGGACCACACCCATCTCTTCAAACCACACCCAGCTCTGCACACCTTCCAAGAACATGTGCAGCATGTGAGGACCACACCCAGCTCTTCAAACCACACCCAGCCCTGTCTATAAAAGGCATCCCCCGAGCCTCACCCAGTGCTTGTGCTCGTCTACCTCCCGCTTACCTGAGAACAGATCCCTCGGCGCTGGCACTCCTGCTCTTTACAGACTTTCATTGACTTCAATGGGCGCAGCTTCTGGCTCTTCCTTCTTCCGGTTTCCGGTTCCTCCTTGCTTCAGCCTCTCTCCTATGAGTAACCTGCAAAAGAGAAAGAAGACAAGGTTAGACTGATCAGTATCTCTTGCCAGCAACAAGTAAGTGCAAAACCTTTTATTGCCTGAAAGAACTTTGACAACAATTTCTGGATTCGTGTATAGACAATTTGAAACGAAATACCTTCCACGAACATTGTGATTCAAACTCTTTGTTACAAGAATATTTTGCAGAACTTTGTGAAGCAAACATTGTTTTTTCTCATGGAACTTTTAAGAATCGAACAGTGGAAACCATTAACAGCAAGGCAAACAGTAAATCAAGGACTTGCACAAATTACATGCTGTATTTTGATGTAAAAGTACAGTATTTGTTTTATAAAAGATTCTGGAAATATGGGAAAAGTGAGTCTGCTATTGGGAATTTAGACTTTAGTTATATTATGATGAATGTTTGATATTGGTAATTCTGATAACGGTATTTGTTTAATGTTTTAGAAGCTTTACAGTAATAGAAAACACATCCCAGAGCAGTAACACATTCCAAACCTAGAAACTAGAGACCAGGATCCAAAAGGTACTTTTAGAAGAGAATTTCTAATAAATAAAGGGATAGTCAGGAACCCATTTAGGAATAGGTTGCACTTATCTGTTCTTTGTTTATGTTTCATTAGGCACCAGTTTCTACAGAAGTCAGAAAGGGCCGCAGATTTGTGCAGCACTTCAACAGTGGAAACGCAAGAACGGTGTTGTCTCTCTTTTTTATTTTATCCACTTCCCCCCTTCCCTTGAGCTTCTGTTCTTAGTGCACTGTTTTAAAAACTAGTGTGCTGGAACAAGCAGTTTCAGGGTGGGGTCGGATTGTCTTCAACCTCCATCAGAACTGAACAAGAACTCAGGTGAGCTGGGCTTTGACAGAAGCACAAGCCTTAAAAAATTTCAGTTCTGGTGGACGATGAATACCGGGGAAGAAATAGAGGGCATTGACGTCACGGATATGGCGCAGGCCCTAAATGAGGACTTGGCTCATAATGAATCAGTGTCTGGCATCTTGCAACATATGCAAGAGAAAATAGAGAGATCAAAGATGGAGAATACCTCTTTAAAACAGGGTTTAAGCAGGTATAAATTTAGGGGATCTCAGTGGAACACAGCTTCTACGCCTTTGTTTAAAACCTCCTCAGAGACAGGGGCGCCATCAAAACATACAACTTTGCCTTCCCCAGTTGAGGTTACTGTTAATGTTCCTAATGTTGTGCCCTTAGCAGCACCTGAACGTTTTCATGGAGATAGTAACAAATTCCATGTTTTTATCAATCAATGTCAATTACACTTTATTTGTAAGCCACAACGGTTCCCTACTGATGATACGAAAGTGGCATTCGTCTTGTCTTATTTGGGTGGCACAGCAGCCAATTGGTCAATTCCTTTCGTGGATAGAGATGATCCCATCCTCCATAATTGGAATCAATTTAAACGTACCATGACCAGCCTTTTTGCAAAACACACTTTCATGCAGGCAAGTGATAATGAGCTTTTAAATCTTAAACAAGGTAACAAGGATTTATTGACCTATCTCACTAGTTTTAATCGTTTACTCACCGAGACACAGTGGCCAGAAGAAAAGCGTGTCTCCCTTTTTTATAAAGGTTTGAGAGACGAGTTAAAAGACGCGCTGGCTCATATCGTTGATTTGCCAAAAGACTATTTGGACTTTGTAGATTTAGTTGTGAAATTAGAACATAGACTAGGAGAAAGAAAGGGAGATAAATACAAACTGGAATCACTGTTAACTTTTATTAGACACGAGAAGAAAGACACAGATAATAAACTCCCTGAACCAGAGCCTATGCAAATAGGGACACTCAGAGGTCCACTCACATCAGAGGAAAAAGAAAGAAGGAGAAAATTTCAATTATGTTTATATTGTGGCAGGGCAGGTCACTTTGCCAGAGAATGTCCAGTAAAGCCTAAAACTCCACGAAAGGGTGCTGTTTCCTCCACCTCCTCAACTGAATCGGGAAACGATTAAGCTCGACAAGGGGAGAGGTTACTTGTTCGAGAAAACATCTTAATCAAACCTCTAATGCTGCAGCCTTCAGGGTACCGCACATACCTAGATATTTCATAATTCGGGTCGTTTTAATTGTTACTACCCAAGTGAGGCATTCTCTCCCTGTCCTACTGGACTCAGGCGCGACAGGCAATTTTGTGGATAATAAGTTAGCTGAAATCTTAGGACTTCCTATGGGCCTAAAGCCTTGTCCAGAAGCAGTATGTGCAGTGGATGGGTCAGAATTGACCTCTGGATTAATCACAAAACAAACAAGTCCACTTGTTATGGTCTGTCAGAACGGGCACACAGAGGTGATTAGCTTTGATCTGATAGATACTCCTAATTTTGGTTTGATTCTCGGGGTACCCTGGTTAACAACTCATAACCCAAAAATTGATTGGGTGAATAGAACTGTTACTTTGGATTCCTCTTTCTGTAGAACCAATTGCTATCAAGAAGCAGGTACAGAACAGAGCACAGTATTACACTGTGCTAGTGTTACAC
This sequence comes from Pleurodeles waltl, assembly GCF_031143425.1. Taxonomy (NCBI): domain Eukaryota; kingdom Metazoa; phylum Chordata; class Amphibia; order Caudata; family Salamandridae; genus Pleurodeles; species Pleurodeles waltl. The sequence continues at coordinate 965,524,066 of NC_090436.1, read as the reverse complement.
AAGATGAACCAAGTCTCCCTCCTGAATATTCTGACTTTAAAGACGTCTTTGATCCAGTAAAGGCTAGTGTGCTGCCCCCACATCGGTCTTATGACTGCCGTATAGATCTTATCCCAGGGGCCCCTTTACCTAATAACAGAGCATATGCTTTGACTGACGAAGAAACCAAATACTTAAGAACCTACCTAGATGACCTACTACAGTCTGGGTTCATCCGTCATTCCACATCTCCGGTGTCATCTCCACTCTTTTTTATCCCGAAGCCGGATAAATCCCTGCGCGCGTGTATCGATTATAGAGGACTAAATAAGGCTACAATAAAGAATAAATATCCTCTTCCTCTAATACCTGTGTTGTTGGATCAATTAAGACATTCTACTGTATACACTAAACTAGATCTGCGGGGAGCTTACCACCTGGTCCGAGTAAAAGAGGGGGATGAGTGGAAGACAGCTTTCAAGACAAAGTTTGGTTTATTTGAGTACACAGTAATGCCCTTCGGGTTATGTAATGCCCCTGCGGCCTTTCAGTTCTTTATAAATGAGGTCCTACACAAATTCCTGGACGTTTGTGTCATAGTATACATAGACGACATCCTCATTTACTCTAAGAACTCAGAAGAACATACCCAACATGTTCGTGCAGTATTATCAAAGTTAAAAGAAAATCATCTTTTTGCTAAGTTAGAAAAGTGTACTTTTAATGTCAACAAGGTGGACTTTTTAGGATACTGCCTGTCACCTCAAGGAATAACTATGGATGTAAAGAAAATCAGTGCTATTGCTGATTGGCCAGAACCATCCTCTGTAAAAGATATTCAGAAATTTCTGGGTTTCGCCAATTTTTATAGGAGGTTTATTGCACATTTTGCAGACATTGCGGCCCCAATAACTACCTTGTTGCGGAAAGGGCAACGATTTATTTGGACTGATGAGGCGGCACACGCCTTTCAACTCCTAAAACAAAAATTCACTTCAGCCCCAATTCTGAAACATCCTGATCCTGACTTGCCCTTTTTTTGTTGAAGCGGATGCTTCACAAGTAGCTTTAGTAGGAGTTCTCTCTCAACGAGATGCAGTAGATGGCCAGTTACATCCTGTAGCCTTCTATTCTAAAAAGTTATTGCCAGCTGAACAAAATTACACTGTGGCTAAAAGGGAACTACTAGCTATCAAAGTAGCCTTTTCAGAATGGAGGCACCATTTAATGGGAGCCAAGTACCCAGTTACAATCTTTTCTGACCATAAGAACCTACAGTTTTTTGGATCACTTAAAGCACTAACACCACGTCAGATGCGCTGGTTAATTTTTTTTTAGCACATTTGACTTTGTTATAACCTATAGACCAGGTGCACAACAAATTCAATCTGATGTGTTATCTAGATACGGACATACCTCAGACATGAAACAAGATAAAATAGGAGAACCCATTATACCTCCCCAAAAGTTGTTGGCACCAGTAAAACAGAAGGATTTCATCACAGATCTATATAATGCACACATGCAAATAGCACCTCAGGATTGGTTAAAGGATTCCCATAACACAATACAACGAGGTTTATTGTATCACGACAACATGCTGTTAGTGCCCACCTCTGAATTACAAACACAGGTGATAATTTGGCATCACGCCTCACTGTTGGCAGGTCATCCTGGTTGGGTAAAAACCCTGGAAAATGTGCAAAAACACTTTTGGTGGGACACTATAAGAAAGGACATTAAGCAATTTGTCACTACCTGTCCAATTTGTGCAAGACATAAATCTTCTCATAAGGCTCCTGACGGCTTGTTAATACCAATGCCAACACCCAAACAACCTTGGCACACTGTGAGCGTAGACTTTATTGTAGGTTTACCACCTGTAAAATCCTTCACAACAGTGTTGGTTATAGTGGATTTTTTATCTAAAATGGCACATTTTGTACCATTACGGAAATTACCCACGGCGGCAGAATTTGCCGATATTTTTATAAGGGAAATTGTGCGTTTACATGGTTTGCCAAGCAAAGTGGTGTCAGACCGAGGGAGCCAGTTCAACTCCAGATTTTGGAAAAAATTATGTGAAAAACTGAAAATAGATGTGGCCTTATCCACTGCTTTCCAACCAGAGACAGATGGACAGACTGAACGACTGAACCAAACCTTACTTCAAACGCTACGTTGTTTATTGGCTGATTATTCTAGTGAATGGTTGGAAGCTCTCCCTGTAGCAGAGTTTGTTTATAATAATACTGAGCATTCAGCTCTACTTTGCTCACCATTCTATTTCTTGCAGGGGTATCATCCAAGAGCTATACCCATTTTGTTAGAAGATTCCCTGTTGCCTACAGTAACGGATAGACTAACGAGATTAGGTGACATACAAGACAAAGCCAGGAAACATTTATTAAAGTACAAGGAAAGCATGAAAAGACAAGCAGACAAACACAGGTCTGAGGCCCCAATGTATAAAATTGGTGACAAGGTATGGCTCTCCACAAAGAACCTAAACATAAAGGGATCCCGAAAGCTGCAACCACGTTTCATTGGACCCTTTAGTATAACTGCCATAGTAAACCCGGTAACAGTAAAATTAGATTTACCAAAAGAATATCCAGTACATACTACATTCCATGTGTCCTTGCTTAAGCCGTACAACTCAAAAACCCGACCTGAACCACCACCTCCACCCATACCAATTAAGGGAAATCTGGAATATGAAGTGAAAAGCATAAAAGACTCAAAAAGAATTAGTGGACGTCTGTTTTATTTAGTAGAATGGAAAGGATATGATGAATCTGAGAATTCATGGGAACCAGCATCATATGTACATGCCCCACAGCTGATTAGACGGTTTTATTTAAAAAATCCAGGAAAACCCCGTCCTGTAGGAGGGCCTTTGAGGGGGGGCAACTGTTAGGGTTTGTACACAGCAAAGAGCATGTCCCCTCTCACTGCACTAGTGGCTTCTGTATTAGCTCCCTTTTAAACTTACTATTGAAAGCCTTTCTTGTTATCTCACCTTCCCCCCCCCTAGGCTTCTGTGTATGTTGTTTAATGTGCTGTTTTGTTTACACATTGGGCCTTGCTTTTACCAAGGCTTCTTTAAAATACTCCTCCCTAGGCCATGTGTTAATCCAATTCATTTGTATAATAACTGAAACTCTGCACACCTTTCAAGAACATGTGCAGCATGTGAGGACCACACCCAGCTCTTCAAACCACACCCAGCTCTGCACACCTTCCAAGAACATGTGCAGCATGCGAGGACCACACCCAGCTCTTCAACCCACACCCAGCCCTGTCTATAAAAGGCATCCCCCGAGCCTCACCCAGTGCTTGTGCTCGTCTACCTCCCGCTTACCTGAGAACAGATCCCTCGGCGCTGGCACTCCTGCTCTTTACAGACTTTCATTGACTTCAATGGGCGCAGCTTCTGGCTCTTCCTTCTTCCGGTTTCCGGTTCCTCCTTGCTTCAGCCTCTCTCCTATGAGTAACCTGCAAAAGAGAAAGAAGACAAGGTTAGACTGATCAGTATCTCTTGCCAGCAACAAGTAAGTGCAAAACCTTTTATTGCCTGAAAGAACTTTGACAACAATTTCTGGATTTGTGTATAGACAATTTGAAACGAAATACCTTCCACGAACATTGTGATTCAAACTCTTTGTTACAAGAATATTTTGCAGAACTTTGTGAAGCAAACATTGTTTTTTCTCATGGAACTTTTAAGAATCGAACAGTGGAAACCATTAACAGCAAGGCAAACAGTAAATCAAGGACTTGCACAAATTACATGCTGTATTTTGATGTAAAAGTACAGTATTTGTTTTATAAAAGATTCTGGAAATATGGGAAAAGTGAGTCTGCTATTGGGAATTGAGGCTTTAGTTATATTATGATGAATGTTTGATATTGGTAATTCTGATAACGGTATTTGTTTAATGTTTTAGAAGCTTTACAGTAATAGAAAACACATCCCAGAGCAGTAACACATTCCAAACCTGGAAACTAGAGACCAGGATCCAAGAGGTACTTTTAGAAGAGAATTTCTAATAAATAAAGGGATAGTCAGGAACCCATTTAGGAATAGGTTGCACTTATCTGTTCTTTGTTTATGTTTCATTAGGCACCAGTTTCTACAGAAGTCAGAAAGGGCCGCAGATTTGTGCAGCACTTCAACAGTGGAAACGCAAGAACGGTGTTGTCTCTCTTTTTTATTTTATCCACTTCCCCCCTTCCCTTGAGCTTCTGTTCTTAGTGCACTGTTTTAAAAACTAGTGTGCTGGAACAAGCAGTTTCAGGGTGGGGTCGGATTGTCTTCAACCTCCATCAGAACTGAACAAGAACTCAGGTGAGCTGGACTTTGACATCAGGTCGGGGCACATCGTTTCTTCTCTCCGCAGGAGAGCGATGCGTCAATCCGGTCAGCACTCGCGGGTCCGGGCAAGCCTTGCGTTGTTTTTACATGCCCAGCGGTGCTTGCGTCAGAAATCCAGCCGCACGGCGATCCGTAACTGAGCATTGTTTCTCCAGCTCCATGCGTCGATTCTTCGGTCGCGTTGCAGTTGAGTGTCGATTTTCAGCCGCAAAGCCGGCGGCGCGCCGATTTTTCAGCCGCAGATTGGAGTTGCGTCAATCTTTTCCCCTCACAGCGTTCTGTGCATGGATTTCTTCCTCTTAGGCTGCCAGCTTCTCCTTTCAGGGTCCCAGGAACTGGATGTGCACCTCTTGGCAGAGTAGGAGTCTCTCCAGAGACTCCAGGTGCTGGCAGAGAGAAGTCTCTGCTGTCCCTGAGACTTCAAACAACAGGAGGCAAGCTCCAAATCAAGCCCTTGGAGATCTTCACAAGATGGAAGGCACACAAAGTCCAGTCTTTGCCCTCTTATTCTGGTAGAAGCAGCAACTGCAGGATAGCTCCACAAAGCACAGTCACAGGCAGGGCAGCTTCTTCCTCAGCTCTTCAGCTTTTCTCCAGGTAGAGGTTCCTCTTGGTTTCCAGAAGTGTTCTAAAGTCTGTGGTTTTGGGTGCCCTTTTCATACCCAAATTCTCCTTTGAAATAGGCCTACGTCAAAGCAAAGTCTCTCTTGAATGTGAAATCCTGCTTTGCTCAGGCCAGGCCCCAGACACTCACGAGGGGGCTGGAGAATGCATTGTGTGCGGGCAGGCACAGCCCTTTCAGGTGTGAGTGACCACTCTTCCCCACCCTCCCAGCACAGATGGCTCATCAGGAAATGCAGACTACACCCCAGCTCCCTTTGTGTCACTGTCTAGTTTGAGGTGCAACCAGCCCAACTGTCAAAATGACCCAGACAGGGAATCCACAAACAGGCAGAGGCACAGAAATGGTACAAGCAAGAAAATGCTCACTTTCTAAAAGTGGCATTTTCAAACACACAATCTTAAAATCAACTTTACTAAAAGATGTATTTTTAAATTGTGAGCTCAGGGACCCCAAACTCCACATGTCCATCCGCTCCCAAAGGGAATCTACACTTTAATCATATTTAAAGCTAGCCCCCATGTTAACCTATGAGAAGGACAGGCCTTACAACAGTGAAAAACAAATTTAGCAATATTTCACTGTTAGGACATATAATTCACATTACTATATGTCCTGCCTTAACCATACACTGCACCCTGCCCTTGGGGCTACCTAGGGCCTAACTTAGGGGTGTCTTACATGTAAGAAAAGGGAAGGTTTAGGCCTGGCAAGTGGGTACACTTGCCAAATCGAATTTACAGTTAAAAACTGCACACACAGACACTGCAGTGGCTGGTCTGAGACATGATTACAGAGTTACTTATGTGGGTGGCACAGCCAGTGCTGCAGTCCCACTAGTAGCATTTGATTTGCAGGCCCTGGCACCTCTAGTGCACTTTACTAGGGACTTACTAGTAAATCAAATATGACAATCATGGATAAACCAATTACATACAATTTACACAGAGAGCATATGCACTTTAGCACTGGTTAGCAGTGGTAAAGTGTTCAGAGTTCAAACGCCAACAGCAACAGGTCAGAAAAAAATAGGAGGCAGGAGGCAAAAAGATTGGGGATGACCCTACATAACCTCAAAAGTCTAACACATGACTGTTTAGAAAACATTTAAGCATTGGAAACATTTATTTTCCCAACAGTAGCTTAGAGCAAAGAGATCTATATGTGTGAAACTCTTTGCATAATAGCTATACAAAATTACTGGGCATCCTGTTGTTCATTTATAGAAAAGTGAACAGTTCCTGTACAAATATCTACAATATCTCTTGCACCGCTTGTAGATTGTTTGACCAGCTGAAGTAGGGAATACAAATTAGTTAAAGTCTTACAAACAGGCTTATCTGTATTTCCCAAAAGTCATTCCTTCATTAAAAGTAAATATAAAATCAGATTAAACCGTGAGTTTTATGTATTGTTACTGCATATGCAAAATATAAAGGAAATTGTCCTTTTTGAATATATACGTCTTTCACGAGTAAAAATCTTGCTGACTCCCTTGCATTTTGCTTCCTCCACATTGACAAATTTGACAATTACAAATTTAGGCCCTCATTTCGACCTCTGCAGTCTTTTCTAAAGATCGCTGAGGTACCGCTGTGCTGAAGACCGCCAGTGCAGGCGGTTTTCCGCACAGCGTATTATGACTGCTGGCAGCCCTCCATCCTTTTTCGGATGGAGAGCTGCCAGCAGCCATACTGGCGGTCGGCGGCGAAGTAGAGGCTGCTCCACCTCCACTGCCACGTCATCAGAACACCGCCCACCGAATCACATCCCATGATTCGGCGTGGCGGTGTTCTGGTGACGGGGTCTTGTCTGCGGAGCAGCCCCCATGGATCCCATTCCCTCCCGGAGCATCACCGGACCAGGTAAGGTGATCGTCCGTTAGGGGAGGGGGGTGGGAGGGTGTTGTGTGCGTGCATGGGGATGTGAGTGTGAGTGTGTAGAGGGGTGTGTGAGTGCGTGTATGCATGCGGGGGGTGTTGTGTGTTTGGAAATGTGTGCGTGTCTGTCTGTTTGTATGTCTGTGAGTATGTGTGCATGTATGACTGTGTGTGTCTGTTGGAATGTTTGTTAGTATGTGTGCGGGTATGTGTGGTGGTAGTGTCTGTGTACGTGTAGGGGGGTGTCGATGTTTGGGGTGGGTGGGCAGGTGGGTCCTGCCACCTTTGACGGGTGGTAGGGGGGTCAGGAGTGTGGGGGGAGGACTCAGGGTGCGGGACGGGGGTGTTGGAGACCCCAATCAGTGCCAGGGAAGGAATTCCCAGACACTGATCGTGCCTACCGCCATGGATTTCCTGGCGGTACAAAATCCCACTTAACCCATGACGGTATGCAGGGTCGTGATACCACCTGCGGTGTTGTGACAGCCGCTGGTCTGGAGACCAAAGTCTCCAGCCCAGCGGTCGTTACCACCCTGGCGGTCGGAGTGGAGAAATGGCAGCCAGACCCATTATGAGTTTCATGTTAGGCTAACAGCCTAGCCGGAAACTGACGGCAGCATTGTCTCCGGCTCAAAATCAAGCCGACAGCAATGTTGTCACCTGCAGGGTGCACCAGCACGCTTGCAATGTTTAATGTCTGCACAGCAGACAGTGAACTTTGCGAGGGTGCTGGGCAGGGGGATCCTTGCACTTCCCATGCTAAGTGCATGGGCAATGCAGGGGCCCCACTGTGGCCCCCAGCACATGTTCTCTGCCAGCCTTTTCATTGTGTTAAAACCACGAAAGGGCTGGCAGAGAACGTGGTCGTAATTAGCAGGGCGGCACCGCATACAGAGCTGCCCTGGCTGATTGCGACCTCCACCACCGTCAACCCGTCGGGATAACAGATCCCAGCGGAGATGGTGGAATCCTGGTGGTCTGACCACCAGGGTCTTAATGTGGCTGCTAGGCCACCACAGCAGCAGCAGTCCTGACCGCCGCCGCAAGGCAGGCAGTCTCAAGACCGACAGACTCATAATGAGGCCCCAAGTCTTTCTAATCTCGGAGTTCGTGGCACACATTTCTTCATATTAAATAATTTTGTAGATGAGATTTTTGTCATAGGATTATTTGCTCTATGAGCTTGAAAGCAGTCTTTACATGGTATGTCTATAATTGTTTCATTTTCCATTGATACCATATCCTTATTTACATCATGGCATTCTTTTAGTGTTGGCATCAAACAAACAATGGGTAGTGCTTTCAAAAGTTACCTATACTTCTTAAGGAGTTTTGAGTTTCTTTGGCTGTCACAGTTTTGAAAATTGGGTCCCCTTTTACTAGAGTAAGTTGAAGGAGGTCACCAAAAATGATCACATATTTCCTACCAAATAGATTATCATGTGATGAATTCAGTATTTCTGTCATACATAAGTGAACAAAAGCCATCAGAATGTGTTCTACTCCCAGATTAATTTCAACCCTATGGACCCCGTGCCTCGGAAAATGGTGTGATTTTTTAGAGGGAGGGAGGCACATACCCCCCTCCCTGAGCCCTAATTGGCCTTGGGGACCCCATCCACTGGGGTCCCTCAGATGTAAGGTTGGTGCCCACCCAGGGTACCCACCATACTCTTATTGGAGACAGTAGAGGGAGCCCTAAGGCCTCCCGCAGCCTCAGCCAGCTTCCCACATGCAGTGGAAGCTGGTATTAATCCCAACCAGAGCAGCTATGTAATGCTACATAATTCTGCTCCCTCTGGGCGGAAGCAATATTTTAATCTCCTTCGCTGCCCACTTAAGTGCGGGTAGGAAAACAGATCAAAAGTCCACTCCCAGAATTTCTTAAGACTTGGTGTTTGCTCCTGCTTAGCAGGAAATTCAAAAAGCCTCCATGGGACATAGTTACTCAGCCAACCCCGGAGGATGGGGTCCTGGGCCCATTAGTGACTCACGAAGGGGGGCTGAGTGACCCCCCTCCCTTATAGTAATCGACCTCAGGGGTGGACTCCCCAGGGCCTTTAGCCCCTTCTGTGCCCAGGACGTAATGGTTATGTCCTGAGGCACAGTGCTGCTGTGCCCAGGACGTAACCATTACGTCCTGGGCACACAGCCCAGAGGGAGTGCTAGCGCTCTAGCGCTCCCTCTGTGGGGTTCTCCCCCACCCCCCCCAATTCAGGGCTGGAAGGGGAAGACCTTCCCCTTCCACCCCCGATCCCCCCTACCCCCCTGTGACGTCAGCGCACATTATTGTTATTAGGCCGATCTGCCCCCCATGGGGGGGGCAGAAACCTCTAGGCGCCAGGGCAATTTTTTTTGGTGTGTGTTTTTTTTTTGTTTGCTTGTTTTTTTAGAGATGGGGGTGACCCCTTAGGCAAGGGTCGCTCCCCTGGAGGGGCAAATTGTATTTAGGCCATTTCTGCCCGCTTTGGGGGCAGATCGGCCGATTTTCGGTCAATCTGCCCCCAAGGGGGGCAGAAACCACTAAGCACCAAGGATCTTTTTTTTGCGCTGTCACGCAAGGGGAGCGACCCCGTAGGCAAGGGTCGCTCCCCGGGGGGCAAATTTATTTTAGGACATTTCTGCCCCCCCGGGGGCAGATCGGCCTATTGTTATTAGGCCGATCTGCCCCCAGGGGGGGCAGAAACCTCTAGGCACCAGGGCAATTTTTTTTTGTTTGTTTGTTTGCTTTTTTAGAGATGGGGAGCGACCCCTTAGGCAAGGGTCACTCCCCTGGAGGGGCAAATTGTATTTAGGCCATTTTTGCCCGCTTTGGGGGCAGATCGGCCAATTTTAGGTCAATCTGCCCCCAAGGAGGGCAGAAACCACTAGGCACCAGGGATCTTTTTTTTTGCGCTGTCACGCAAGGGGAGCTATCCCCGAAGGCAAGGGTCGCTCCCCGAGGGGGGGGGCTCAAATTCATTATAGCCCATTTCTGCCCCCCCTGGGGCAGATCGGCCTATTGTTATTGGGCGATCTGCCCCCGGGTGGGCAGAAATCTCTAGGCGCCAGGGCAAATTCTTTTTTTGTGTTTTTGTTTTTTTAGAGATGGGGAGCGACCCATTAGGCAAGGGTCGCTCCCCTGGAGGGGCAAATTGTATTTAGGCCATTTCTGCCCCTCTTGGGGGCAAATCGGCCGATTTTAGGTTAATCTGTCCCTAAGGGAAGGGGGGCAGAAACCACTAGCCACCGGGGATCTTTTTTTTTGCGCCGTCACGCAAGGGGAGCGACCACGTAGGCAAGGGTCGCTCCCCGGGGGTGATTGGGGGGGGCACATTTATTTTAGGCCATTTCTGCCCCCCCTGGGGCCAGCTGAGCTAGAGGCCAAAATCCACAGGTAGGCACTTTGCAAAAAACACCTCTGTTTTCTGTCAAAAAATGGGATGTGTCCACGTTGTGTTTTGGGCCATTTCCTTTCGTGGGCGCTAGGCCAACCCACACAAGTGAGGTACCATTTTTATCGGGAGACTTGGGGGAACGCTGGGTGGAAGGACATTTGTGGCTCCTCTCAGATTCCAGAACTTTCTGTCACCGAAATGAGAGGAAAAAGTGTTTTTTTGGCCAAATTTTGAGGTTTGCAAAGGATTCTGGGTAACAGAACCTGGTCAGAGCCCCACAAGTCACCCCATCTTAGATTCCCCTAGGTCTCTAGTTTTCAAAAATGTGCTGCTTTGCTAGGTTTCCCTAGGTGCCGGCTGAGCTAGAGGCCAAAATCTCCAGGTAGGCACTTTGCAAAGAGCACCTCTGTTTTCTGTGAAAAAATGGGATGTGTCCATGTTGTGTTTTGGGGCATTTCCTGTCGCGGGCGCTAGGCCTACCCACACAAGTGAGGTATCATTTTTATCGGGAGACTTGGGGGAACGCTGGGTGGAATGAAATTTGTGGCTCCTCTCAGATTCCAGAACTTTCTGTCACCGAAATGTGAGGAAAATGTGTTTTTTTAGCCAAATTTTGAGGTTTGCAAAGGATTCTGGGTAACATAACCTGGTCAGAGCCCCACAAGGCACCCCATCTTAGATTCCCATAGGTCTCTAGTTTTAAAAAATGCACAGGTTTGCTAGGCTTCCCTAGGTGCCGGCTGAGCTAGAGGCCAAAATCTACAGGTAGGCACTTTGCAAAAAACACCTCTTTTTTTTGTGAAAAAATGGGATGTGTCCACGTTGTGTTTTGGGGCATTTCCTGTCGCGGGCGCTAGGCCTACCCACACAAGTGAGGTATCATTATATTCGGGAGACTTGGGGGAACGCTGGGTGGAAGGAAATTTGTGGCTCCTCTCAGATTCCAGAACTTTCTGTCACCGAAATGTGAGGAAAATTTGTTTTTTTAGCCAAATTTTGAGGTTTGCAAAGGATTCTGGGTAACAGAACCTGGTCAGAGCCCAAACAGGTCACCCCATCTTGGATTCCCCTAGGTCTCTAGTTTTCAAAAATGCACAGGTTTGGTACGTTTCCCTAGGTGCCGGCTGAGCTAGAGTCCAAAATCTACAGGTAGGCACTTTGCAAAAAACACCTCTGATTTCTGTCAAAAAATGGGATGTGTCCATTTTGTGCTTTGGGCATTTCCTGTCACGGGCGGTAGGCCTACCCACACAAGTGAGGTATCATTTTTATCGGGAGACTTGGGGGAACGCTGGGTGGAAGGAAATTAGTGGCTACTCTCAGATTCCAGAACTTTCTGTCACCGAAATGTGAGGAAAATGTGTTTTTTAGCCAAATTTTGAGGTTTGCAAAGGATTCTGGGTAACAGAACCTGGTCAGAGCCCCACAAGTCACCCCATCTTAGATTCCCCTAGGTCTCTAGTTTTCAAAAATGCACAGGTTTGGTAGGTTTCCCTAGGTGCCGGCTGAGCTAAAGGCCAAAATCTACAGGTAGGCACTTTGCAAAAAACACCTCTGTTTTCTGTGAAAAAATGGGATGTCTCCACGTTGTGTTTTGGAGCATTTCCTGTAGCGGGTGCTAGGCCTACCCACACAAGTGAGGTATAATTTTTATCGGGAGACTTGGGGGAACGCTAGGCTGAAGGAAATTTGTGGCTCCTCTCGGATTCCAGAACTTTCTGTCACCGAAATGTGAGCAAAATGTGTTTTTTTGGCCAAATTTTGAGGTTTGCAAAGGATTCTGGGTAACAGAACTTGGTCAGGGCCCCACAAGTCACCCCATCTTGGATTCCCCTAGGTCTCTAGTTTTTAAAAATGCACAGGTTTGGTAGGTTTCCCTAGATACCGGCGGAGCTAGAGGCCAAAATCTACAGGTAGGCACTTTGCAAAAAGCACCTCTGTTTTCTGTGAAAAAATGGGATGTGTCCACGTTGTGTTTTGGGGCATTTCGTGTCGCGGGCGCTAGGCCTACCCACACAAGTTAGGTATCATTTGTATCGGGAGACTTGGGGGAACGCTGGGTGGAAGGAAATTTGTGGCTCCTCTCAGATTCCAGAACTTTCTGTCACCGAAATGTGAGGAAAATGTGTTTTTTTGGCCAAATTTTGAGGTTTGCAAAGGATTCTGGGTAACAGAACCTGGTCAGAGCCCCACAAGGCACCCCATCTTAGATTCCCCTAGGTCTCTAGTTTTCAAAAATGCACAGGTTTGGTAGGTTTCCCTAGGTGCCGGCTGAGCTAGAGGCCAAAATCTACAGGTAGGCACTTTGCAAAAAACACCTCTGTTTTCTGTCAAAAAATGGGATGTGTCCACGTTGTGTTTTGGGGCATTTCCTGTCACGGGCGGTAGGCCTACCCATACAAGTGAGGTATCATTTTTATCGGGAGACTTGGGGGAACGCTGGGTGGAAAGAAATTTGTGGCTCCTCTCAGATTCCAGAACTTTCTGTCACCGAAATGTGAGGAAAATGTGTTTTTTAGCCAAATTCTGAGGTTTGCAAAGGATTCTGGGTAACAGAACCTGGTCAGAGCCCCAGAAGTCACCCCATCTTAGATTCCCCTAGGTCTCTAGTTTTAAAAAATGCACAGGTTTGGTAGGTTTCCCTAGGTGTCGGCTGAGCTAGAGGCCAAAATCTACAGGTAGGCACTTTGCAAAAAACACCTCTGTTTTCTGTGAAAAAATGGGATGTGTCCACGTTGTGTTTTGGAGCATTTCCTGTGGCGGGCGCTAGGCCTACCCACACAAGTGAGGTATCATTTTTATCGGGAGACTTGGGGGAACGTTGGGCTGAAGGAAATTTGTGGCTCCTTTCAGATTCCAGAACTTTCTGTCACCGAATGTGAGCAAAATGTGTTTTTTTGGCCAAATTTTGAGGTTTGCAAAGGATTCTGGGTAACTGAACTTGCTCAGAGCCCCACAAGTCACCCCATCTTGATTTCCCTAGGTCTCTAGTTTTTTAAAATGCACAGGTTTGGTAGGTTTCCATAGATGCCGGCTGAGCTAGAGGCCAAAATCTACAGGTAGGCACTTTGCAAAAAGCACCTCTGTTTTCTGTGAAAAAATGGGATGTGTCCACCTTGTGTTTTGGGGCATTTCCTGTTGCGGGCGCTAGGCCTACCCACACAAGTGAGGTATCATTTTTATCGGGAGACCTGGGGGAACGCTGGGTGGAAGGATATTTGTGGCTCGTCTCAGATTCCAGAACTTTCTGTCACCGAAATGTGAGGAAAATGTGTTTTTTTAGCCAAATTTTGCAAAGGAATCTGGGTAACAGAACCTGGTCAGAGCCCCACAAGGCACCCCATCTTAGATTCCCCTAGGTCTCTAGTTTTCAAAAATGCACAGGTTTGGTAGGTTTCCCTAGGTGCCGGCTGAGCTAAAGGCCAAAATCTACAGGTAGGCACTTTGAAGAAAACACCTCTGTTTTCTGTGAAAAAATGGGATATGTCCACGTTGTGTTTTGGAGCATTTCCTGTAGCGGGCGCTAAGCCTACCCACACAAGTGAGGTATAATTTTTATCGGGAGACTTGCGGGAACGCTGGGCTGAAGGAAATTTGTGGCTCCTCTCAGATTCCAGAACTTTCTGTCACCGAAATGTGAGCAAAATGTGTTTTTTGGCCAAATTTTGAGGTTTGCAAAGGATTCTGGGTAACAGAACTTGGTCAGAGCCCCACAAGTCACCCCATCTTGGATTCCCCTAGGTCTCTAGTTTTTAAAAATGCACAGGTTTGGTAGGTTTCCCTAGATGCTGGCTGAGCTAGAGGCCAAAATCCACAGGTAGGCACTTTGCAAAAAGCACCTCTGTTTTCTGTGAAAAAATGGGATGTGTCCACGTTGTGTTTTGGGGCATTTCGTGTCGCGGGCGCAAGGCCTACCCACACAAGTGAGGTATCATTTTGATTGGGAGACTTGGGGGAACGCTGGGTGGAAGGAAATTTGTGGCTCCTCTCAGATTCCAGAACTTTCTGTCACCGAAATGTGAGGAAAATGTGTTTTTTTAGCCAAATTTTGAGGTTTGCAAAGGATTCTGGGTAACAGAACCTGGTCAGAGCCCAAACAGGTCACCCCATCTTGAATTCCCCTAGGTCTCTAGTTTTCAAAAATGCACAGGTTTGGTAGGTTTCCCTAGGTGCCGGCTGAGCTAGAGTCCAAAATCTACAGGTAGGCACTTTGCAAAAAACACCTCTGATTTCTGTCAAAAAATGGGATGTGTCCATGTTGTGCTTTGGGCATTTCCTGTCACGGGCGGTAGGCCTACCCACACAAGTGAGGTATCATTTTTATCGGGAGACTTGGGGGAACGCTGGGTGGAAGGAAATTAGTGGCTCCTCTCAGATTCCAGAACTTTCTGTCACCGAAATGTGAGGAAAATGTGTTTTTTAGCCAAATTTTGAGGTTTGCAAAGGATTCTGGGTAACAGAACCTGGTCAGAGCCCCACAAGTCACCCCATCTTAGATTCCCCTAGGTCTCTAGTTTTCAAAAATGCACAGGTTTGGTAGGTTTCCCTAGGTGCCGGCTGAGCTAAAGGCCAAAATCTACAGGTAGGCACTTTGCAAAAAACACCTCTGTTTTCTGTAAAAAAATGGGATGTCTCCACGTTGTGTTTTGGAGCATTTCCTGTAGCGGGTGCTAGGCCTACCCACACAAGTGAGGTATAATTTTTATCGGGAGACTTGGGGGAACGCTAGGCTGAAGGAAATTTGTGGCTCCTCTCAGATTCCAGAACTTTCTGTCACCGAAATGTGAGCAAAATGTGTTTTTTTGGCCAAATTTTGAGGTTTGCAAAGGATTCTGGGTATCAGAACTTGGTCAGGGCCCCACAAGTCACCCCATCTTGGATTCCCCTAGGTCTCTAGTTTTTAAAACTGCACAGGTTTGGTAGGTTTCCCTAGATACCGGCTGGGCTAGAGTCCAAAATCTACAGGTAGGCACTTTGCAAAAAGCACCTCTGTTTTCTGTGAAAAAATGGGATGTGTCCACGTTGTGTTTTGGGGCATTTCGTGTCACGGGCGCTAGGCCTACCCACACAAGTGAGGTATCATTTGTATCGGGAGACTTGGGGGAACGCTGGGTGGAAGGAAATTTGTGGCTCCTCTCAGATTCCAGAACTTTCTGTCACCGAAATGTGAGGAAAATGTGTTTTTTTGGCCAAATTTTGAGGTTTGCAAAGGATTCTGGGTAACAGAACCTGGTCAGAGCCCCACAAGGCACCCCATCTAGATTCCCCTAGGTCTCTAGTTTTCAAAAATGCACAGGTTTGGTAGGTTTCCCTAGGTGTCGGCTGAGCTAGAGGCCAAAATCTACAGGTAGGCACTTTGCAAAAAACACCTCTGTTTTCTGTCAAAAAATGGGATGTGTCCACGTTGTGTTTTGGGGCATTTCCTGTCACGGGCGGTAGGCCTACCCATACAAGTGAGGTATCATTTTTATTGGGAGACTTGGGGGAACGCTGGGTGGAAGGAAATTTGTGGCTCCTCTCAGATTCCAGAACTTTCTGTCACCGAAATGTGAGGAAAATGTGTTTTTTAGCCAAATTCTGAGGTTTGCAAAGGATTCTGGGTAACAGAACCTGGTCAGAGCCCAAGAAGTCACCCCATCTTAGATTCCCCTAGGTCTCTAGTTTTCAAAAATGCACAGGTTTGGTAGGTTTCCCTAGGTGCCGGCTGAGCTAGAGGCCAAAATCTACAGGTAGACACTTTGCAAAAAACACCTCTGTTTTCTGTGAAAAAATGGGATGTGTCCACGTTGTGTTTTGGAGCATTTCCTGTGGCGGGCGCTAGGCCTACCCACACAAGTGAGGTATCATTTTTATCGGGAGACTTGGGGGAACGTTGGGTGGAAGGAAATTTGTGGCTCCTCTCAGATTCCAGAACTTTCTGTCACCGAAATGTGAGGAAAATTTGTTTTTTTAGCCAAATTTTGAGGTTTGCAAAGGATTCTGGGTAACAGAACCTGGTCAGAGCCCAAACAGGTCACCCCATCTTGGATTCCCCTAGGTCTCTAGTTTTCAAAAATGCACAGGTTTGGTACGTTTCCCTAGGTGCCGGCTGAGCTAGAGTCCAAAATCTACAGGTAGGCACTTTGCAAAAAACACCTCTGATTTCTGTCAAAAAATGGGATGTGTCCATTTTGTGCTTTGGGCATTTCCTGTCACGGGCGGTAGGCCTACCCACACAAGTGAGGTATCATTTTTATCGGGAGACTTGGGGGAACGCTGGGTGGAAGGAAATTAGTGGCTACTCTCAGATTCCAGAACTTTCTGTCACCGAAATGTGAGGAAAATGTGTTTTTTAGCCAAATTTTGAGGTTTGCAAAGGATTCTGGGTAACAGAACCTGGTCAGAGCCCCACAAGTCACCCCATCTTAGATTCCCCTAGGTCTCTAGTTTTCAAAAATGCACAGGTTTGGTAGGTTTCCCTAGGTGCCGGCTGAGCTAAAGGCCAAAATCTACAGGTAGGCACTTTGCAAAAAACACCTCTGTTTTCTGTGAAAAAATGGGATGTCTCCACGTTGTGTTTTGGAGCATTTCCTGTAGCGGGTGCTAGGCCTACCCACACAAGTGAGGTATAATTTTTATCGGGAGACTTGGGGGAACGCTAGGCTGAAGGAAATTTGTGGCTCCTCTCGGATTCCAGAACTTTCTGTCACCGAAATGTGAGCAAAATGTGTTTTTTTGGCCAAATTTTGAGGTTTGCAAAGGATTCTGGGTAACAGAACTTGGTCAGGGCCCCACAAGTCACCCCATCTTGGATTCCCCTAGGTCTCTAGTTTTTAAAAATGCACAGGTTTGGTAGGTTTCCCTAGATACCGGCGGAGCTAGAGGCCAAAATCTACAGGTAGGCACTTTGCAAAAAGCACCTCTGTTTTCTGTGAAAAAATGGGATGTGTCCACGTTGTGTTTTGGGGCATTTCGTGTCGCGGGCGCTAGGCCTACCCACACAAGTTAGGTATCATTTGTATCGGGAGACTTGGGGGAACGCTGGGTGGAAGGAAATTTGTGGCTCCTCTCAGATTCCAGAACTTTCTGTCACCGAAATGTGAGGAAAATGTGTTTTTTTGGCCAAATTTTGAGGTTTGCAAAGGATTCTGGGTAACAGAACCTGGTCAGAGCCCCACAAGGCACCCCATCTTAGATTCCCCTAGGTCTCTAGTTTTCAAAAATGCACAGGTTTGGTAGGTTTCCCTAGGTGCCGGCTGAGCTAGAGGCCAAAATCTACAGGTAGGCACTTTGCAAAAAACACCTCTGTTTTCTGTCAAAAAATGGGATGTGTCCACGTTGTGTTTTGGGGCATTTCCTGTCACGGGCGGTAGGCCTACCCATACAAGTGAGGTATCATTTTTATCGGGAGACTTGGGGGAACGCTGGGTGGAAAGAAATTTGTGGCTCCTCTCAGATTCCAGAACTTTCTGTCACCGAAATGTGAGGAAAATGTGTTTTTTAGCCAAATTCTGAGGTTTGCAAAGGATTCTGGGTAACAGAACCTGGTCAGAGCCCCAGAAGTCACCCCATCTTAGATTCCCCTAGGTCTCTAGTTTTAAAAAATGCACAGGTTTGGTAGGTTTCCCTAGGTGTCGGCTGAGCTAGAGGCCAAAATCTACAGGTAGGCACTTTGCAAAAAACACCTCTGTTTTCTGTGAAAAAATGGGATGTGTCCACGTTGTGTTTTGGAGCATTTCCTGTGGCGGGCGCTAGGCCTACCCACACAAGTGAGGTATCATTTTTATCGGGAGACTTGGGGGAACGTTGGGCTGAAGGAAATTTGTGGCTCCTTTCAGATTCCAGAACTTTCTGTCACCGAATGTGAGCAAAATGTGTTTTTTTGGCCAAATTTTGAGGTTTGCAAAGGATTCTGGGTAACTGAACTTGCTCAGAGCCCCACAAGTCACCCCATCTTGATTTCCCTAGGTCTCTAGTTTTTTAAAATGCACAGGTTTGGTAGGTTTCCATAGATGCCGGCTGAGCTAGAGGCCAAAATCTACAGGTAGGCACTTTGCAAAAAGCACCTCTGTTTTCTGTGAAAAAATGGGATGTGTCCACCTTGTGTTTTGGGGCATTTCCTGTTGCGGGCGCTAGGCCTACCCACACAAGTGAGGTATCATTTTTATCGGGAGACCTGGGGGAACGCTGGGTGGAAGGATATTTGTGGCTCGTCTCAGATTCCAGAACTTTCTGTCACCGAAATGTGAGGAAAATGTGTTTTTTTAGCCAAATTTTGCAAAGGATTCTGGGTAACAGAACCTGGTCAGAGCCCCACAAGGCACCCCATCTTAGATTCCCCTAGGTCTCTAGTTTTCAAAAATGCACAGGTTTGGTAGGTTTCCCTAGGTGCCGGCTGAGCTAAAGGCCAAAATCTACAGGTAGGCACTTTGAAGAAAACACCTCTGTTTTCTGTGAAAAAATGGGATATGTCCACGTTGTGTTTTGGAGTATTTCCTGTAGCGGGCGCTAAGCCTACCCACACAAGTGAGGTATAATTTTTATCGGGAGACTTGCGGGAACGCTGGGCTGAAGGAAATTTGTGGCTCCTCTCAGATTCCAGAACTTTCTGTCACCGAAATGTGAGCAAAATGTGTTTTTTGGCCAAATTTTGAGGTTTGCAAAGGATTCTGGGTAACAGAACTTGGTCAGAGCCCCACAAGTCACCCCATCTTGGATTCCCCTAGGTCTCTAGTTTTTAAAAATGCACAGGTTTGGTAGGTTTCCCTAGATGCTGGCTGAGCTAGAGGCCAAAATCCACAGGTAGGCACTTTGCAAAAAGCACCTCTGTTTTCTGTGAAAAAATGGGATGTGTCCACGTTGTGTTTTGGGGCATTTCGTGTCGCGGGCGCAAGGCCTACCCACACAAGTGAGGTATCATTTTGATTGGGAGACTTGGGGGAACGCTGGGTGGAAGGAAATGTGTGGCTCCTCTCAGATTCCAGAACTTTCTGTCACCGAAATGTGAGGAAAATGTGTTTTTTTAGCCAAATTTTGAGGTTTGCAAAGGATTCTGGGTAACAGAACCTGGTCAGAGCCCAAACAGGTCACCCCATCTTGAATTCCCCTAGGTCTCTAGTTTTCAAAAATGCACAGGTTTGGTAGGTTTCCCTAGGTGCCGGCTGAGCTAGAGTCCAAAATCTACAGGTAGGCACTTTGCAAAAAACACCTCTGATTTCTGTCAAAAAATGGGATGTGTCCATGTTGTGCTTTGGGCATTTCCTGTCACGGGCGGTAGGCCTACCCACACAAGTGAGGTATCATTTTTATCGGGAGACTTGGGGGAACGCTGGGTGGAAGGAAATTAGTGGCTCCTCTCAGATTCCAGAACTTTCTGTCACCGAAATGTGAGGAAAATGTGTTTTTTAGCCAAATTTTGAGGTTTGCAAAGGATTCTGGGTAACAGAACCTGGTCAGAGCCCCACAAGTCACCCCATCTTAGATTCCCCTAGGTCTCTAGTTTTCAAAAATGCACAGGTTTGGTAGGTTTCCCTAGGTGCCGGCTGAGCTAAAGGCCAAAATCTACAGGTAGGCACTTTGCAAAAAACACCTCTGTTTTCTGTAAAAAAATGGGATGTCTCCACGTTGTGTTTTGGAGCATTTCCTGTAGCGGGTGCTAGGCCTACCCACACAAGTGAGGTATAATTTTTATCGGGAGACTTGGGGGAACGCTAGGCTGAAGGAAATTTGTGGCTCCTCTCAGATTCCAGAACTTTCTGTCACCGAAATGTGAGCAAAATGTGTTTTTTTGGCCAAATTTTGAGGTTTGCAAAGGATTCTGGGTATCAGAACTTGGTCAGGGCCCCACAAGTCACCCCATCTTGGATTCCCCTAGGTCTCTAGTTTTTAAAACTGCACAGGTTTGGTAGGTTTCCCTAGATACCGGCTGGGCTAGAGTCCAAAATCTACAGGTAGGCACTTTGCAAAAAGCACCTCTGTTTTCTGTGAAAAAATGGGATGTGTCCACGTTGTGTTTTGGGGCATTTCGTGTCACGGGCGCTAGGCCTACCCACACAAGTGAGGTATCATTTGTATCGGGAGACTTGGGGGAACGCTGGGTGGAAGGAAATTTGTGGCTCCTCTCAGATTCCAGAACTTTCTGTCACCGAAATGTGAGGAAAATGTGTTTTTTTGGCCAAATTTTGAGGTTTGCAAAGGATTCTGGGTAACAGAACCTGGTCAGAGCCCCAGAAGTCACCCCATCTTAGATTCCCCTAGGTCTCTAGTTTTCAAAAATGCACAGGTTTGGTAGGTTTCCCTAGGTGCCGGCTGAGCTAGAGGCCAAAATCTACAGGTAGACACTTTGCAAAAAACACCTCTGTTTTCTGTGAAAAAATGGGATGTGTCCACGTTGTGTTTTGGAGCATTTCCTGTGGCGGGCGCTAGGCCTACCCACACAAGTGAGGTATCATTTTTATCGGGAGACTTGGGGGAACGTTGGGCTGAAGGAAATTTGTGGCTCCTCTCAGATTCCAGAACTTTCTTTCACCGAATGTGAGCAAAATGTGTTTTTTTGGCCAAATTTTGAGGTTTGCAAAGGATTCTGGGTAACTGAACTTGCTCAGAGCCCCACAAGTCACCCCATCTTAATTTCCCTAGGTCTCTAGTTTTTTAAAATGCACAGGTTTGGTAGGTTTCCATAGATGCTGGCTGAGCTAGAGGCCAAAATCTACAGGTAGGCACTTTGCAAAAAGCACCTCTGTTTTCTGTGAAAAAATGGGATGTGTCCACCTTGTGTTTTGGGGCATTTCCTGTTGCGGGCGCTAGGCCTACCCACACAAGTGAGTATCATTTTTATCGGGAGACCTGGGGGAACGCTGGGTAGAAGGATATTTGTGGCTCGTCTCAGATTCCAGAACTTTCTGTCACCGAAATGTGAGGAAAATGTGTTTTTTTAGCCAAATTTTGCAAAGGATTCTGGGTAACAGAACCTGGTCAGAGCCCCACAAGGCACCCCATCTTAGATTCCCCTAGGTCTCTAGTTTTAAAAAATGCATAGGTTTGGTAGGTTTCCCTAGGTGCCGGCTGAGCTAAAGGCCAAAATCTACAGGTAGGCACTTTGAAGAAAACACCTCTGTTTTCTGTGAAAAAATGGGATATGTCCACGTTGTGTTTTGGAGCATTTCCTGTAGCGGGCGCTAAGCCTACCCACACAAGTGAGGTATAATTTTTATCGGGACACTTGCGGGAACGCTGGGCTGAAGGAAATTTGTGGCTCCTCTCAGATTCCAGAACTTTCTGTCATCGAAATGTGAGCAAAATGTGTTTTTTGGCCAAATTTTGAGGTTTGCAAAGGATTCTGGGTAACA
The DNA here is from genome assembly GCF_031143425.1 of Pleurodeles waltl. NCBI lineage: Eukaryota > Metazoa > Chordata > Amphibia > Caudata > Salamandridae > Pleurodeles > Pleurodeles waltl. Next base: position 965,502,503 of record NC_090436.1, on the reverse strand, counting down.
GAACTTGGTCAGAGCCCCACAAGTCACCCCATCTTGGATTCCCCTAGGTCTCTAGTTTTTAAAAATGCACAGGTTTGGTAGGTTTCCCTAGATGCTGGCTGAGCTAGAGGCCAAAATCTACAGGTAGGCACTTTGCAAAAAGCACCTCTGTTTTCTGTGAAAAAATGGGATGTGTCCACGTTGTGTTTTGGGGCATTTCGTGTCGCGGGCGCTAGGCCTACCCACACAAGTGAGGTATCATTTTTATCGGGAGACTTGGGGGAACGCTGGGTGGAAGGAAATTTGTGGCTCCTCTCAGATTCCAGAACTTTCTGTCACCGAAATGTGAGGAAAATGTGTTTTTTTAGCCAAATTTTGAGGTTTGCAAAGGATTCTGGGTAACAGAACCTGGTCAGAGCCCCACAAGGCACCCCATCTTAGATTCCCCTAGGTCTCTAGTTTTAAAAAATGCACAGGTTTGGTAGGTTTCCCTAGGTGCCGGCTGAGCTAGAGGCCAAAATCTACAGATAGGCACTTTGCAAAAAACACCTCTGTTTTCTGTGAAAAAATGGGATGTGTCCACGTTGTGTTTTGGGGCATTTCCTGTCGCGGGCACTAGGCCTACCCACACAAGTGAGGTATCATTTTTATCGGGAGACTTGGGGGAACGCTGGGTGGAAGGAAATTTGTGGCTCTTCTCAGATTCCAGAACTTTCTGTCACCGGAATGTGAGGAAAATTTGTTTTTTTAGCCAAAATTTGAGGTTTGCAAAGGATTCTGGGTAACAGAACCTGGTCAAAGCCCCACAACTCACCCCATCTTGGATTCCCCTAGGTCTCTAGTTTTTAAAAATGCACAGGTTTGGTAGGTTTCCCTAGATGCTGGCTGAGCTAGAGGCCAAAATCTACAGGTAGGCACTTTGCAAAAAGCACCTCTGTTTTCTGTGAAAAAATGGGATGTGTCCACGTTGTGTTTTGGGGCATTTCGTGTCGCGGGCGCTAGGCCTACCCACACAAGTGAGGTATCATTTTTATCGGGAGACTTGGGGGAACGCTGGGTGGAAGGAAATTTGTGGCTCCTCTCAGATTCCAGAACTTTCTGTCACCGAAATGTGAGGAAAATGTGTTTTTTTAGCCAAATTTTGAGGTTTGCAAAGGATTCTGGGTAACAGACCTGGTCAGAGCCCCACAAGGCACCCCATCTTAGATTCCCCTAGGTCTCTAGTTTTAAAAAATGCACAGGTTTGGTAGGTTTCCCTAGGTGCCGGCTGAGCTAGAGGCCAAAATCTACAGGTAGGCACTTTGCAAAAAACACCTCTGTTTTCTGTGAAAAAATGGGATGTGTCCACATTGTGTTTTGGGGCATTTCCTGTCGCGGGCACTAGGCCTACCCACACAAGAAAGGTATCATTTTTATCGGGAGACCTGGGGGAACGCTGGGTAGAAGGATATTTGTGGCTCGTCTCAGATTCCAGAACTTTCTGTCACCGAAATGTGAGGAAAATGTGTTTTTTTAGCCAAATTTTGCAAAGGATTCTGGGTAACAGAACCTGGTCAGAGCCCCACAAGGCACCCCATCTTAGATTCCCCTAGGTCTCTAGTTTAAAAAAATGCACAGGTTTGGTAGGTTTCCCTAGGTGCCGGCTGAGCTAAAGGCCAAAATCTACAGGTAGGCACTTTGAAGAAAACACCTCTGTTTTCTGTGAAAAAATGGGATATGTCCACGTTGTGTTTTGGAGCATTTCCTGTAGCGGGCGCTAAGCCTACCCACACAAGTGAGGTATAATTTTTATCGGGACACTTGCGGGAACGCTGGGCTGAAGGAAATTTGTGGCTCCTCTCAGATTCCAGAACTTTCTGTCACCGAAATGTGAGCAAAATGTGTTTTTTGGCCAAATTTTGAGGTTTGCAAAGGATTCTGGGTAACAGAACTTGGTCAGAGCCCCACAAGTCACCCCATCTTGGATTCCCCTAGGTCTCTAGTTTTTAAAAATGCACAGGTTTGGTAGGTTTCCCTAGATGCTGGCTGAGCTAGAGGCCAAAATCTACAGGTAGGCACTTTGCAAAAAGCACCTCTGTTTTCTGTGAAAAAATGGGATGTGTCCACGTTGTGTTTTGGGGCATTTCGTGTCGCGGGCGCTAGGCCTACCCACACAAGTGAGGTATCATTTTTATCGGGAGACTTGGGGGAACGCTGGGTGGAAGGAAATTTGTGGCTCCTCTCAGATTCCAGAACTTTCTGTCACCGAAATGTGAGGAAAATGTGTTTTTTTAGCCAAATTTTGAGGTTTGCAAAGGATTCTGGGTAACAGAACCTGGTCAGAGCCCCACAAGGCACCCCATCTTAGATTCCCCTAGGTCTCTAGTTTTAAAAAATGCACAGGTTTGGTAGGTTTCCCTAGGTGCCGGCTGAGCTAGAGGCCAAAATCTACAGATAGGCACTTTGCAAAAAACACCTCTGTTTTCTGTGAAAAAATGGGATGTGTCCACGTTGTGTTTTGGGGCATTTCCTGTCGCGGGCACTAGGCCTACCCACACAAGTGAGGTATCATTTTTATCGGGAGACTTGGGGGAACGCTGGGTGGAAGGAAATTTGTGGCTCTTCTCAGATTCCAGAACTTTCTGTCACCGGAATGTGAGGAAAATTTGTTTTTTTAGCCAAAATTTGAGGTTTGCAAAGGATTCTGGGTAACAGAACCTGGTCAAAGCCCCACAACTCACCCCATCTTGGATTCCACTAGGTCTCTAGTTTTTAAAAATGCACAGGTTTGGTAGGTTTCCCTAGATGCTGGCTGAGCTAGAGGCCAAAATCTACAGGTAGGCACTTTGCAAAAAGCACCTCTGTTTTCTGTGAAAAAATGGGATGTGTCCACGTTGTGTTTTGGGGCATTTCGTGTCGCGGGCGCTAGGCCTACCCACACAAGTGAGGTATCATTTTTATCGGGAGACTTGGGGGAACGCTGGGTGGAAGGAAATTAGTGGCTACTCTCAGATTCCAGAACTTTCTGTCACCGAAATGTGAGGAAAATGTGTTTTTTAGCCAAATTTTGAGGTTTGCAAAGGATTCTGGGTAACAGAACCTGGTCAGAGCCCCACAAGTCACCCCATCTTGGATTCCCCTAGGTCTCTAGTTTTTAAAAATGCACAGGTTTGGTAGGTTTCCCTAGATGCTGGCTGAGCTAGAGGCCAAAATCTACAGGTAGGCACTTTGCAAAAAGCACCTCTGTTTTCTGTGAAAAAATGGGATGTGTCCACGTTGTGTTTTGGGGCATTTCGTGTCGCGGGCGCTAGGCCTACCCACACAAGTGAGGTATCATTTTTATCGGGAGACTTGGGGGAACGCTGGGTGGAAGGAAATTTGTGGCTCCTCTCAGATTCCAGAACTTTCTGTCACCGAAATGTGAGGAAAATGTGTTTTTTTAGCCAAATTTTGAGGTTTGCAAAGGATTCTGGGTAACAGAACCTGGTCAGAGCCCCACAAGGCACCCCATCTTAGATTCCCCTAGGTCTCTAGTTTTAAAAAATGCACAGGTTTGGTAGGTTTCCCTAGGTGCCGGCTGAGCTAGAGGCCAAAATCTACAGATAGGCACTTTGCAAAAAACACCTCTGTTTTCTGTGAAAAAATGGGATGTGTCCACGTTGTGTTTTGGGGCATTTCCTGTCGCGGGCACTAGGCCTACCCACACAAGTGAGGTATCATTTTTATCGGGAGACTTGGGGGAACGCTGGGTGGAAGGAAATTTGTGGCTCTTCTCAGATTCCAGAACTTTCTGTCACCGGAATGTGAGGAAAATTTGTTTTTTTAGCCAAAATTTGAGGTTTGCAAAGGATTCTGGGTAACAGAACCTGGTCAAAGCCCCACAACTCACCCCATCTTGGATTCCCCTAGGTCTCTAGTTTTTAAAAATGCACAGGTTTGGTAGGTTTCCCTAGATGCTGGCTGAGCTAGAGGCCAAAATCTACAGGTAGGCACTTTGCAAAAAGCACCTCTGTTTTCTGTGAAAAAATGGGATGTGTCCACGTTGTGTTTTGGGGCATTTCGTGTCGCGGGCGCTAGGCCTACCCACACAAGTGAGGTATCATTTTTATCGGGAGACTTGGGGGAACGCTGGGTGGAAGGAAATTTGTGGCTCCTCTCAGATTCCAGAACTTTCTGTCACCGAAATGTGAGGAAAATGTGTTTTTTTAGCCAAATTTTGAGGTTTGCAAAGGATTCTGGGTAACAGACCTGGTCAGAGCCCCACAAGGCACCCCATCTTAGATTCCCCTAGGTCTCTAGTTTTAAAAAATGCACAGGTTTGGTAGGTTTCCCTAGGTGCCGGCTGAGCTAGAGGCCAAAATCTACAGGTAGGCACTTTGCAAAAAACACCTCTGTTTTCTGTGAAAAAATGGGATGTGTCCACGTTGTGTTTTGGGGCATTTCCTGTCGCGGGCACTAGGCCTACCCACACAAGAAAGGTATCATTTTTATCGGGAGACCTGGGGGAACGCTGGGTAGAAGGATATTTGTGGCTCGTCTCAGATTCCAGAACTTTCTGTCACCGAAATGTGAGGAAAATGTGTTTTTTTAGCCAAATTTTGCAAAGGATTCTGGGTAACAGAACCTGGTCAGAGCCCCACAAGGCACCCCATCTTAGATTCCCCTAGGTCTCTAGTTTAAAAAAATGCACAGGTTTGGTAGGTTTCCCTAGGTGCCGGCTGAGCTAAAGGCCAAAATCTACAGGTAGGCACTTTGAAGAAAACACCTCTGTTTTCTGTGAAAAAATGGGATATGTCCACGTTGTGTTTTGGAGCATTTCCTGTAGCGGGCGCTAAGCCTACCCACACAAGTGAGGTATAATTTTTATCGGGACACTTGCGGGAACGCTGGGCTGAAGGAAATTTGTGGCTCCTCTCAGATTCCAGAACTTTCTGTCACCGAAATGTGAGCAAAATGTGTTTTTTGGCCAAATTTTGAGGTTTGCAAAGGATTCTGGGTAACAGAACTTGGTCAGAGCCCCACAAGTCACCCCATCTTGGATTCCCCTAGGTCTCTAGTTTTTAAAAATGCACAGGTTTGGTAGGTTTCCCTAGATGCTGGCTGAGCTAGAGGCCAAAATCTACAGGTAGGCACTTTGCAAAAAGCACCTCTGTTTTCTGTGAAAAAATGGGATGTGTCCACGTTGTGTTTTGGGGCATTTCGTGTCGCGGGCGCTAGGCCTACCCACACAAGTGAGGTATCATTTTTATCGGGAGACTTGGGGGAACGCTGGGTGGAAGGAAATTTGTGGCTCCTCTCAGATTCCAGAACTTTCTGTCACCGAAATGTGAGGAAAATGTGTTTTTTTAGCCAAATTTTGAGGTTTGCAAAGGATTCTGGGTAACAGAACCTGGTCAGAGCCCCACAAGGCACCCCATCTTAGATTCCCCTAGGTCTCTAGTTTTAAAAAATGCACAGGTTTGGTAGGTTTCCCTAGGTGCCGGCTGAGCTAGAGGCCAAAATCTACAGATAGGCACTTTGCAAAAAACACCTCTGTTTTCTGTGAAAAAATGGGATGTGTCCACGTTGTGTTTTGGGGCATTTCCTGTCGCGGGCACTAGGCCTACCCACACAAGTGAGGTATCATTTTTATCGGGAGACTTGGGGGAACGCTGGGTGGAAGGAAATTTGTGGCTCTTCTCAGATTCCAGAACTTTCTGTCACCGGAATGTGAGGAAAATTTGTTTTTTTAGCCAAAATTTGAGGTTTGCAAAGGATTCTGGGTAACAGAACCTGGTCAAAGCCCCACAACTCACCCCATCTTGGATTCCACTAGGTCTCTAGTTTTTAAAAATGCACAGGTTTGGTAGGTTTCCCTAGATGCTGGCTGAGCTAGAGGCCAAAATCTACAGGTAGGCACTTTGCAAAAAGCACCTCTGTTTTCTGTGAAAAAATGGGATGTGTCCACGTTGTGTTTTGGGGCATTTCGTGTCGCGGGCGCTAGGCCTACCCACACAAGTGAGGTATCATTTTTATCGGGAGACTTGGGGGAACGCTGGGTGGAAGGAAATTTGTGGCTCCTCTCAGATTCCAGAACTTTCTGTCACCGAAATGTGAGGAAAATGTGTTTTTTTAGCCAAATTTTGAGGTTTGCAAAGGATTCTGGGTAACAGACCTGGTCAGAGCCCCACAAGGCACCCTATCTTAGATTCCCCTAGGTCTCTAGTTTTAAAAAATGCACAGGTTTGGTAGGTTTCCCTAGGTGCCGGCTGAGCTAGAGGCCAAAATCTACAGGTAGGCACTTTGCAAAAAACACCTCTGTTTTCTGTGAAAAAATGGGATGTGTCCACGTTGTGTTTTGGGGCATTTCCTGTCGCGGGCACTAGGCCTACCCACACAAGAAAGGTATCATTTTTATCGGGAGACTTGGGGGAACGCTGGGTGGGAGGAAATTTGTGGCTCTTCTCAGATTCCAGAACTTTCTGTCACCGAAATGTGAGCAAAATGTGTTTTTTTGGCCAAATTTTGAGGTTTGCAAAGGATTCTGGGTAACAGAACTTGGTCAGAGCCCCACAAGTCACCCCGTCTTGGATTCCCCTAGGTCTCGAGTTTTTTAAAATGCACAAGTTTGGTAGGTTTCCATAGATGCCGGCTGAGCTAGAGGCCAAAATCTACAGGTAGGCACTTTGCAAAAAGCACCTCTGTTTTCTGTGAAAAAATGGGATGTGTCCATGTTGTGTTTTGGGGCATTTCCTGTTGCGGGCGCTAGGCCTACCCACACAAGTGAAGTATCATTTTTATCGGGAGACTTGGGGGAACGCTGGGTGGAAGGAAATTTGTGGCTCCTCTCAGATTCCAGAACTTTCTGTCACCGAAATGTGAGGAAAATGTGTTTTTTTAGCCAAATTTTGAGGTTTGCAAAGGATTCTGGGTAACAGACCTGGTCAGAGCCCCACAAGGCACCCCATCTTAGATTCCCCTAGGTCTCTAGTTTTAAAAAATGCACAGGTTTGGTAGGTTTCCCTAGGTGCCGGCTGAGCTAGAGGCCAAAATCTACAGGTAGGCACTTTGCAAAAAACACCTCTGTTTTCTGTGAAAAAATGGGATGTGTCCACGTTGTGTTTTGGGGCATTTCCTGTCGCAGGCACTAGGCCTACCCACACAAGAAAGGTATCATTTTTATCGGGAGACTTGGGGGAACGCTGGGTGGGAGGAAATTTGTGGCTCTTCTCAGATTCCAGAACTTTCTGTCACCGAAATGTGAGCAAAATGTGTTTTTTTGGCCAAATTTTGAGGTTTGCAAAGGATTCTGGGTAACAGAACTTGGTCAGAGCCCCACAAGTCACCCCGTCTTGGATTCCCCTAGGTCTCGAGTTTTTTAAAATGCACAAGTTTGGTAGGTTTCCATAGATGCCGGCTGAGCTAGAGGCCAAAATCTACAGGTAGGCACTTTGCAAAAAGCACCTCTGTTTTCTGTGAAAAAATGGGATGTGTCCATGTTGTGTTTTGGGGCATTTCCTGTTGCGGGCGCTAGGCCTACCCACACAAGTGAAGTATCATTTTTATCGGGAGACTTGGGGGAACGCTGAGTGGAAGGAAATTTGTGGCTCCTGTCAGATTCCAGAACTTTCTGTCACCGAACTGTGAGGAAAATGTGTTTTTTTAGCCAAATTTTGAGGTTTGCAAAGGATTCTGGGTAACAGAACCTGGTCAGAGCCCCACAAGGCACCCCATCTTACATTCCCCTAGGTCTCTAGTATTAACAAAATGCACAGGTTTGGTAGGTTTCCCTAGGTGCCGGCTGAGCTAGAGGCAAAAATCTACAGGTAGGCACTTTGCAAACAGCACCTCTGTTTTCTATAAAAAAATGGGATGTGTCCACGTTGTGTTTTGGGGCATTTCCTGTCACGGGCGCTAGGCCTACCCACAGAAGTGAGGTATCATTTGTATCGGGAGACTTGGGGGAACGCTGGGCTGAAGGAAATTTGTGGCTCCTCTCAGATTCCAGAACTTTCTGTCACCGAAATGTGAGGAAAATGTGTTTTTTTAGCCAAATTTTGAGGTTTGCAAAGGATTCTGGGTAACAGAACCTGGTCAGAGCCCCACAAGGCAGCCCATCTTAGATTCCCCTAGGTCTCTAGTTTTAAAAAATGCACAGGTTTGGCAGGTTTCCCTAGGTGCCGGCTGAGCTAGAGGCCAAAATCTACAGGTAGGCACTTTGCAAAAAACACCTCTGTTTTCTGTGAAAAAATGGGATGTGTCCACGTTGTGTTTTGGGTCATTTCCTGTCGCGGGCACTAGGCCTACCCACACAAGTGAGGTATCATTTTTATCGGGAGACTTGGGGGAACGCTGGGTGGAAGGAAATTTGTGGCTCTTCTCAGATTCCAGAACTTTCTGTCACCGAAATGTGAGGAAAATTTGTTTTTTTAGCCAAATTTTGAGGTTTGCAAAGGATTCTGGGTAACAGAACCTGGTCAAAGCCCCACAAGGCACCCCATCTTAGATTCCCCTAGGTCTCTAGTTTTAAAAAATGCACAGGTTTGGTAGGTTTCCCTAGATGCTGGCTGAGCTAGAGGCCAAAATCTACAGGTAGGCACTTTGCAAAAAGCACCTCTGTTTTCTGTGAAAAAATGGGATGTGTCCACGTTGTGTTTTGGGGCATTTCGTGTCGCGGGCGCTAGGCCTACCCACACAAGTGAGGTATCATTTTTATCGGGAGACTTGGGGGAACGCTGGGTGGAAGGAAATTTGTGGCTCCTCTCAGATTCCAGAACTTTCTGTCACCGAAATGTGAGGAAAATGTGTTTTTTTAGCCAAATTTTGAGGTTTGCAAAGGATTCTGGGTAACAGAACCTGGTCAGAGCCCCACAAGGCACCCCATCTTAGATTCCCCTAGGTCTCTAGTTTTAAAAAATGCACAGGTTTGGTAGGTTTCCCTAGGTGCCGGCTGAGCTAGAGGCCAAAATCTACAGGTAGGCACTTTGCAAAAAACACCTCTGTTTTCTGTGAAAAAATGGGATGTGTCCACGTTGTGTTTTGGGGCATTTCCTGTCGCGGGCACTAGGCCTACCCACACAAGTGAGGTATCATTTTTATCGGGAGACTTGGGGGAACGCTGGGTGGAAGGAAATTTGTGGCTCTTCTCAGATTCCAGAACTTTCTGTCACCGGAATGTGAGGAAAATTTGTTTTTTTAGCCACAATTTGAGGTTTGCAAAGGATTCTGGGTAACAGAACCTGGTCAAAGCCCCACAACTCACCCCATCTTGGATTCCCCTAGGTCTCTAGTTTTTAAAAATGCACAGGTTTGGTAGGTTTCCCTAGATGCCGGCTGAGCTAGAGGCCAAAATCTACAGGTAGGCACTTTGCAAAAAGCACCTCTGTTTTCTGTGAAAAAATGGGATGTGTCCACGTTGTGTTTTGGGGCATTTCGTGTCGCGGGCGCTAGGCCTACCCACACAAGTGAGGTATCATTTTTATCGGGAGACTTGGGGGAACGCTGGGTGGAAGGAAATTTGTGGCTCTTCTCAGATTCCAGAACTTTCTGTCACCGAAATGTGAGGAAAATTTGTTTTTTTAGCCAAATTTTGAGGTTTGCAAAGGATTCTGGGTAACAGAACCTGGTCAAAGCCCCACAAGGCACCCCATCTTAGATTCCCCTAGGTCTCTAGTTTTAAAAAATGCACAGGTTTGGTAGGTTTCCCTAGATGCTGGCTGAGCTAGAGGCCAAAATCTACAGGTAGGCACTTTGCAAAAAGCACCTCTGTTTTCTGTGAAAAAATGGGATGTGTCCACGTTGTGTTTTGGGGCATTTCGTGTCGCGGGCGCTAGGCCTACCCACACAAGTGAGGTATCATTTTTATCGGGAGACTTGGGGGAACGCTGGGTGGAAGGAAATTTGTGGCTCCTCTCATTTTCCAGAACTTTCTGTCACCGAAATGTGAGGAAAATGTGTTTTTTTAGCCAGATTTTGAGGTTTGCAAAGGATTCTGGGTAACAGAACCTGGTCAGAGCCCCACAAGGCACCCCATCTTAGATTCCCCTAGGTCTCTAGTTTTAAAAAATGCACAGGTTTGGTAGGTTTCCCTAGGTGCCGGCTGAGCTAGAGGCCAAAATCTACAGGTAGGCACTTTGCAAAAAACACCTCTGTTTTCTGTGAAAAAATGGGATGTGTCCACGTTGTGTTTTGGGGCATTTCCTGTCGCGGGCACTAGGCCTACCCACACAAGTGAGGTATCATTTTTATCGGGAGACTTGGGGGAACGCTGGGTGGAAGGAAATTTGTGGCTCTTCTCAGATTCCAGAACTTTCTGTCACCGGAATGTGAGGAAAATTTGTTTTTTTAGCCAAAATTTGAGGTTTGCAAAGGATTCTGGGTAACAGAACCTGGTCAAAGCCCCACAACTCACCCCATCTTGGATTCCCCTAGGTCTCTAGTTTTTAAAAATGCACAGGTTTGGTAGGTTTCCCTAGATGCCGGCTGAGCTAGAGGCCAAAATCTACAGGTAGGCACTTTGCAAAAAGCACCTCTGTTTTCTGTGAAAAAATGGGATGTGTCCACGTTGTGTTTTGGGGCATTTCGTGTTGCGGGCGCTAGGCCTACCCACACAAGTGAGGTATCATTTTTATCGGGAGACTTGGGGGAACGCTGGGTGGAAGGAAATTTGTGGCTCCTCTTAGATTCCAGAACTTTCTGTCACCGAAATGTGAGGAAAATGTGTTTTTTTAGCCAAATTTTGAGGTTTGCAAAGGATTCTGGGTAACAGACCTGGTCAGAGCCCCACAAGGCACCCCATCTTAGATTCCCCTAGGTCTCTAGTTTTAAAAAATGCACAGGTTTAGTAGGTTTCCCTAGGTGCCGGCTGAGCTAGAGGCCAAAATCTACAGGTAGGCACTTTGCAAAAAACACCTCTGTTTTCTGTGAAAAAATGGGATGTGTCCACGTTGTGTTTTGGGGCATTTCCTGTCGCGGGCACTAGGCCTACCCACACAAGAAAGGTATCATTTTTATCGGGAGACTTGGGGGAACGCTGGGTGGGAGGAAATTTGTGGCTCTTCTCAGATTCCAGAACTTTCTGTCACCGAAATGTGAGCAAAATGTGTTTTTTTGGCCAAATTTTGAGGTTTGCAAAGGATTCTGGGTAACAGAACTTGGTCAGAGCCCCACAAGTCACCCCGTCTTGGATTCCCCTAGGTCTCGAGTTTTTTAAAATGCACAAGTTTGGTAGGTTTCCATAGATGCCGGCTGAGCTAGAGGCCAAAATCTACAGGTAGGCACTTTGCAAAAAGCACCTCTGTTTTCTGTGAAAAAATGGGATGTGTCCATGTTGTGTTTTGGGGCATTTCCTGTTGCGGGCGCTAGGCCTACCCACACAAGTGAAGTATCATTTTTATCGGGAGACTTGGGGGAACGCTGAGTGGAAGGAAATTTGTGGCTCCTGTCAGATTCCAGAACTTTCTGTCACCGAACTGTGAGGAAAAGGTGTTTTTTTAGCCAAATTTTGAGGTTTGCAAAGGATTCTGGGTAACAGAACCTGGTCAGAGCCCCACAAGGCACCCCATCTTACATTCCCCTAGGTCTCTAGTATTAAAAAATGCACAGGTTTGGTAGGTTTCCCTAGGTGCCGGCTGAGCTAGAGGCAAAAATCTACAGGTAGGCACTTTGCAAACAGCACCTCTGTTTTCTATAAAAAAATGGGATGTGTCCACGTTGTGTTTTGGGGCATTTCCTGTCACGGGCGCTAGGCCTACCCACAGAAGTGAGGTATCATTTGTATCAGGAGACTTGGGGGAACGCTGGGCTGAAGGAAATTTGTGGCTCCTCTCAGATTCCAGAACTTTCTGTCACCGAAATGTGAGGAAAATGTGTTTTTTTAGCCAAATTTTGAGGTTTGCAAAGGATTCTGGGTAACAGAACCTGGTCAGAGCCCCACAAGGCACCCCATCTTAGATTCCCCTAGGTCTCTAGTTTTAAAAAATGCACAGGTTTGGCAGGTTTCCCTAGGTGCCGGCTGAGCTAGAGGCCAAAATCTACAGGTAGGCACTTTGCAAAAAACACCTCTGTTTTCTGTGAAAAAATGGGATGTGTCCACGTTGTGTTTTGGGGCATTTCCTGTCGCGGGCACTAGGCCTACCCACACAAGTGAGGTATCATTTTTATCGGGAGACTTGGGGGAACGCTGGGTGGAAGGAAATTTGTGGCTCTTCTCAGATTCCAGAACTTTCTGTCACCGAAATGTGAGGAAAATTTGTTTTTTTAGCCAAATTTTGAGGTTTGCAAAGGATTCTGATTAACAGAACTTGGTCAGAGCCCCACAAGTCACCCCATCTTGGATTCCCCTAGGTCTCTAGTTTTTAAAAATGCACAGGTTTGGTAGGTTTCCCTAGATGCTGGCTGAGCTAGAGGCCAAAATCTACAGGTAGGCACTTTGCAAAAAGCACCTCTGATTTCTGTGAAAAAATGGGATGTGTCCACGTTGTGTTTTGGGGCATTTCGTGTCGCGGGCGCTAGGCCTACCCACACAAGTGAGGTATCATTTTTATCGGGAGACTTGGGGGAACGCTGGGTGGATGGAAATTTGTGGCTCCTCTCAGATTCCAGAACTTTCTGTCACCGAAATGTGAGGAAAATGTGTTTTTTTAGCCAAATTTTGAGGTTTGCAAAGGATTCTGGGTAACAGAACCTGGTCAGAGCCCCACAAGGCACCTCATCTTAGATTCCCCTAGGTCTCTAGTTTTAAAAAATGCTCAGGTTTGGTAGGTTTCCCTAGGTGCCGGCTGAGCTAGAGGCCAAAATCTACAGGTAGGCACTTTGCAAAAAACACCTCTGTTTTCTGTGAAAAAATGGGATGTGTCCACGTTGTGTTTTGGGGCATTTCCTGTCGCGGGCACTAGGCCTACCCACACAAGTGAGGTATCATTTTTATCGGGAGACTTGGGGGAACACTGGGTGGAAGGAAATGTGTGGCTCTTCTCAGATTCCAGAACTTTGTGTCACCGAAATGTGAGGAATTTTTTTTTTTTAGTCAAATTTTGAGGTTTGCAAAAGATTCTGGGTAACAGAACCTGGTCAAAGCCCCACAAGTCACCCCATCTTGGATTCCTCTAGGTCTCTAGTTTTTTAAAATGCACAGGTTTGGTAGGTTTCCCTAGGTGCCGGCTGAGCTAGAGGCCAAAATCTACAGGTAGGCACTTTGCAAAAAACACCTCTGTTTTCTGTCAAAAAATGGGATGTGTCCACGTTGTGTTTTGGGGCATATCCTGTCACGGGCAGTAGGCCTACCCACACAAGTGAGGTATCATTTTTATCGGGAGACTTGGGGGAACGCTGGGTGGAAGGAAATTTGTTGCTCCTCTCAGATTCCAGAACTTTCTGTCACCGAAATGTGAGGAAAATTTGTTTTTTAGCCAAATTCTGAGGTTTGCAAAGGATTCTGGGTAACAGAACCTGGTCAGAGCCCCAGAAGTCACCCCATCTTAGATTCCCCTAGGTCTCTAGTTTTCAAAAATGCACAGGTTTGGTAGGTTTCCCTAGGTGCCGGCTGAGCTAGAGGCCAAAATCTACAAGTAGGCACTTTGCAAAAAACACCTCTGTGTTCTGTGAAAAAATGGGATGTGTCCACGTTGTGTTTTGGGGCATTTCCTGTCGCGGGCACTAGGCCTACCCACACAAGTGAGGTATCATTTTTATCGGGAGACTTGGGGGAACGCTGGGTGGAAGGAAATTTGTGGCTCTTCTCAGATTCCAGAACTTTCTGTCACCGGAATGTGAGGAAAGTTTGTTTTTTTAGCCAAAATTTGAGGTTTGCAAAGGATTCTGGGTAACAGAACCTGGTCAGAGCCCCACAAGGCACCCCATCTTAGATTCCCCTAGGTCTCTAGTTTTAAAAAATGCACAGGTTTGGCAGGTTTCCCTAGGTGCCGGCTGAGCTAGAGGCCAAAATCTACAGGTAGGCACTTTGCAAAAAACACCTCTGTTTTCTGTGAAAAAATGGGATGTGTCCACGTTGTGTTTTGGGGCATTTCCTGTCGCGGGCACTAGGCCTACCCACACAAGTGAGGTATCATTTTTATCGGGAGACTTGGGGGAACGCTGGGTGGAAGGAAATTTGTGGCTCTTCTCAGATTCCAGAACTTTCTGTCACCGAAATGTGAGGAAAATTTGTTTTTTTAGCCAAATTTTGAGGTTTGCAAAGGATTCTGGGTAACAGAACCTGGTCAAAGCCCCACAAGTCACCCCATCTTAGATTCCCCTAGGTCTCTAGTTTTCAAAAATGCACAGGTTTGGTAGGTTTCCCTAGGTGCCGGCTGAGCTAGAGGCCAAAATCTACAGGTAGGCACTTTGCAAACAGCACCTCTGTTTTCTGTGAAAAATGGGATGTGTCCACGTTGTGTTTTGGGGAATTTCCTGTCACGGGCGCTAGGCCTACCCACACAAGTGAGGTATCATTTTTATCAGGAGACTTGGGGGAACGCTGGGCTGAAGGAAATTTGTGGCTCCTCTCAGATTCCAGAACTTTCTGTCACCGAAATGTGAGCAAAATGTGTTTTTTTAGCCACATTTTGAGGTTTGCAAAGGATTCTGGGTAACAGAACTTGGTCAGAGCCCCACAAGTCACCCCATCTTGGATTCCCCTAGGTCTCTAGTTTTTTAAAATGCACAGGTTTGGTAGGTTTCCCTAGGTGCTGGCTGAGCTAAAGGCCAAAATCTACAGGTAGGCACTTTGAAAAAAACACCTCTGTTTTCTGTGAAAAAATGGGATATGTCCACGTTGTGTTTTGGAGCATTTCCTGTAGCGGGCGCTAAGCCTACCCACACAAGTGAGGTATAATTTTTATCGGGAGACTTGCGGGAACGCTGGGCTGAAGGAAATTTGTGGCTCCTCTCAGATTCCAAAACTTTCTGTCACCGACATGTGAGCAAAATGTGTTTTTTTGGCCAAATTTTGAGGTTTGCAAAGGATTCTGGGTAACAGAACTTGGTCAGAGCCCCACAAGTCACCCCATCTTGGATTCCCCTAGGTCTCTAGTTTTTAAAATGCACAGGTTTGGTAGGTTTCCCTAGATGCTGGCTGAGCTAGAGGCCAAAATCTACAGGTAGGCACTTTGCAAAAAGCACCTCTGATTTCTGTGAGAAAATGGGATGTGTCCACGTTGTGTTTTGGGGCATTTCGTGTCGCGGGCGCTAGGCCTACCCACACAAGTGAGGTATCATTTTTATCGGGAGACTTGGGGGAACGCTGGGTGGAAGGAAATTTGTGGCTCCTCTCAGATTCCAGAACTTTCTGTCACCGAAATGTGAGGAAAATGTGTTTTTTTAGCCAAATTTTGAGGTTTGCAAAGGATTCTGGGTAACAGAACCTGGTCAGAGCCCCACAAGGCACCCCATCTTAGATTCCCCTAGGTCTCTAGTTTTAAAAAATGCACAGGTTTGGTAGGTTTCCCTAGGTGCCGGCTGAGCTAGAGGCCAAAATCTACAGGTAGGCACTTTGCAAAAAGCACCTCTGTTTTCTGTGAAAAAATGGGATGTGTCCACGTTGTGTTTTGGGGCATTTCCTGTCGCGGGCACTAGGCCTACCCACACAAGTGAGGTATCATTTTTATCGGGAGACTTGGGGGAACGCTGGGTGGAAGGAAATGTGTGGCTCTTCTCAGATTCCAGAACTTTGTGTCACCGAAATGTGAGGAATTTTTTTTTTTTAGTCAAATTTTGAGGTTTGCAAAAGATTCTGGGTAACAGAACCTGGTCAAAGCCCCACAAGTCACCCCATCTTGGATTCCTCTAGGTCTCTAGTTTTTTAAAATGCACAGGTTTGGTAGGTTTCCCTAGGTGCCGGCTGAGCTAGAGGCCAAAATCTACAGGTAGGCACTTTGCAAAAAACACCTCTGTTTTCTGTCAAAAAATGGGATGTGTCCACGTTGTGTTTTGGGGCATATCCTGTCACGGGCAGTAGGCCTACCCACACAAGTGAGGTATCATTTTTATCGGGAGACTTGGGGGAACGCTGGGTGGAAGGAAATTTGTTGCTCCTCTCAGATTCCAGAACTTTCTGTCACCGAAATGTGAGGAAAATGTGTTTTTTAGCCCAAATTCTGAGGTTTGCAAAGGATTCTGGGTAACAGAACCTGGTCAGAGCCCCAGAAGTCACCCCATCTTAGATTCCCCTAGGTCTCTAGTTTTCAAAAATGCACAGGTTTGGTAGGTTTCCCTAGGTGCCGGCTGAGCTAGAGGCCAAAATCTACAGGTAGGCACTTTGCAAAAAACACCTCTGTGTTCTGTGAAAAAATGGGATGTGTCCACGTTGTGTTTTGGGGCATTTCCTGTCGCGGGCACTAGGCCTACCCACACAAGTGAGGTATCATTTTTATCGGGAGACTTGGGGGAACGCTGGGTGGAAGGAAATTTGTGGCTCTTCTCAGATTCCAGAACTTTCTGTCACCGGAATGTGAGGAAAATTTGTTTTTTTAGCCAAAATTTGAGGTTTGCAAAGGATTCTGGGTAACAGAACCTGGTCAGAGCCCCACAAGGCACCCCATCTTAGATTCCCCTAGGTCTCTAGTTTTAAAAAATGCACAGGTTTGGCAGGTTTCCCTAGGTGCCGGCTGAGCTAGAGGCCAAAATCTACAGGTAGGCACTTTGCAAAAAACACCTCTGTTTTCTGTGAAAAAATGGGATGTGTCCACGTTGTGTTTTGGGGCATTTCCTGTCGCGGGCACTAGGCCTACCCACACAAGTGAGGTATCATTTTTATCGGGAGACTTGGGGGAACGCTGGGTGGAAGGAAATTTGTGGCTCTTCTCAGATTCCAGAACTTTCTGTCACCGAAATGTGAGGAAAATTTGTTTTTTTAGCCAAATTTTGAGGTTTGCAAAGGATTCTGGGTAACAGAACCTGGTCAAAGCCCCACAAGTCACCCCATCTTAGATTCCCCTAGGTCTCTAGTTTTCAAAAATGCACAGGTTTGGTAGGTTTCCCTAGGTGCCGGCTGAGCTAGAGGCCAAAATCTACAGGTAGGCACTTTGCAAACAGCACCTCTGTTTTCTGTGAAAAATGGGATGTGTCCACGTTGTGTTTTGGGGAATTTCCTGTCACGGGCGCTAGGCCTACCCACACAAGTGAGGTATCATTTTTATCAGGAGACTTGGGGGAACGCTGGGCTGAAGGAAATTTGTGGCTCCTCTCAGATTCCAGAACTTTCTGTCACCGAAATGTGAGCAAAATGTGTTTTTTTAGCCACATTTTGAGGTTTGCAAAGGATTCTGAGTAACAGAACTTGGTCAGAGCCCCACAAGTCACCCCATCTTGGATTCCCCTAGGTCTCTATTTTTTTAAAATGCACAGGTTTGGTAGGTTTCCCTAGGTGCTGGCTGAGCTAAAGGCCAAAATCTACAGGTAGGCACTTTGAAAAAAACACCTCTGTTTTCTGTGAAAAAATGGGATATGTCCACGTTGTGTTTTGGAGCATTTCCTGTAGCGGGCGCTAAGCCTACCCACACAAGTGAGGTATAATTTTTATCGGGAGACTTGCGGGAACGCTGGGCTGAAGGAAATTTGTGGCTCCTCTCAGATTCCAAAACTTTCTGTCACCGAAATGTGAGCAAAATGTGTTTTTTTGGCCAAATTTTGAGGTTTGCAAAGGATTCTGGGTAACAGAACTTGGTCAGAGCCCCACAAGTCACCCCATCTTGGATTCCCCTAGGTCTCTAGTTTTTAAAAATGCACAGGTTTGGTAGGTTTCCCTAGATGCTGGCTGAGCTAGAGGCCAAAATCTACAGGTAGGCACTTTGCAAAAAGCACCTCTGATTTCTGTGAAAAAATGGGATGTGTCCACGTTGTGTTTTGGGGCATTTCGTGTCGCGGGCGCTAGGCCTACCCACACAAGTGAGGTATCATTTTTATCGGGAGACTTGGGGGAACGCTGGGTGGAAGGAAATTTGTGGCTCCTCTCAGATTCCAGAACTTTCTGTCACCGAAATGTGAGGAAAATGTGTTTTTTAGCCAAATTCTGAGGTTTGCAAAGGATTCTGGGTAACAGAACCTGGTCAGAGCCCCACAAGGCACCCCATCTTAGATTCCCCTAGGTCTCTAGTTTTAAAAAATGCACAGGTTTGGCAGGTTTCCCTAGGTGCCGGCTGAGCTAGAGGCCAAAATCTACAGGTAGGCACTTTGCAAAAAACACCTCTGTTTTCTGTGAAAAAATGGGATGTGTCCACGTTGTGTTTTGGGGCATTTCCTGTTGCGGGCACTAGGCCTACCCACACAAGTGAGGTATCATTTTTATCGGGAGACTTGGGGGAACGCTGGGTGGAAGGAAATTTGTGGCTCTTCTCAGATTCCAGAACTTTCTGTCACCGAAATGTGAGGAAAATTTGTTTTTTTAGCCAAATTTTGAGGTTTGCAAAGGATTCTGGGTAACAGAACCTGGTCAAAGCCCCACAAGTCACCCCATCTTAGATTCCCCTAGGTCTCTAGTTTTCAAAAATGCACAGGTTTGGTAGGTTTCCCTAGGTGCCGGCTGAGCTAGAGGCCAAAATCTACAGGTAGGCACTTTGCAAACAGCACCTCTGTTTTCTGTGAAAAATGGGATGTGTCCACGTTGTGTTTTGGGGAATTTCCTGTCACGGGCGCTAGGCCTACCCACACAAGTGAGGTATCATTTTTATCAGGAGACTTGGGGGAACGCTGGGCTGAAGGAAATTTGTGGCTCCTCTCAGATTCCAGAACTTTCTGTCACCGAAATGTGAGCAAAATGTGTTTTTTTAGCCACATTTTGAGGTTTGCAAAGGATTCTGGGTAACAGAACTTGGTCAGAGCCCCACAAGTCACCCCATCTTGGATTCCCCTAGGTCTCTAGTTTTTTAAAATGCACAGGTTTGGTAGGTTTCCCTAGGTGCTGGCTGAGCTAAAGGCCAAAATCTACAGGTAGGCACTTTGAAAAAAACACCTCTGTTTTCTGTGAAAAAATGGGATATGTCCACGTTGTGTTTTGGAGCATTTCCTGTAGCGGGCGCTAAGCCTACCCACACAAGTGAGGTATAATTTTTATCGGGAGACTTGCGGGAACGCTGGGCTGAAGGAAATTTGTGGCTCCTCTCAGATTCCAAAACTTTCTGTCACCGAAATGTGAGCAAAATGTGTTTTTTTGGCCAAATTTTGAGGTTTGCAAAGGATTCTGGGTAACAGAACTTGGTCAGAGCCCCACAAGTCACCCCATCTTGGATTCCCCTAGGTCTCTAGTTTTTAAAAATGCACAGGTTTGGTAGGTTTCCCTAGATGCTGGCTGAGCTAGAGGCCAAAATCTACAGGTAGGCACTTTGCAAAAAGCACCTCTGATTTCTGTGAAAAAATGGGATGTGTCCACGTTGTGTTTTGGGGCATTTCGTGTCGCGGGCGCTAGGCCTACCCACACAAGTGAGGTATCATTTTTATCGGGAGACTTGCGGGAACGCTGGGCTGAAGGAAATTTGTGGCTCCTCTCAGATTCCAAAACTTTCTGTCACCGAAATGTGAGCAAAATGTGTTTTTTTGGCCAAATTTTGAGGTTTGCAAAGGATTCTGGGTAACAGAACTTGGTCAGAGCCCCACAAGTCACCGCATCTTGGATTCCCCTAGGTCTCTAGTTTTTAAAAATGCACAGGTTTGGTAGGTTTCCCTAGATGCTGGCTGAGCTAGAGGCCAAAATCTACAGGTAGGCACTTTGCAAAAAGCACCTCTGATTTCTGTGAAAAAATGGGATGTGTCCACGTTGTGTTTTGGGGCATTTCGTGTCGCGGGCGCTAGGCCTACCCACACAAGTGAGGTATCATTTTTATCGGGAGACTTGGGGGAACGCTGGGTGGAAGGAAATTTGTGGCTCCTCTCAGATTCCAGAACTTTCTGTCACCGAAATGTGAGGAAAATGTGTTTTTTTAGCCAAATTTTGAGGTTTGCAAAGGATTCTGGGTAACAGAACCTGGTCAGAGCCCCACAAGGCACCCCATCTTAGATTCCCCTAGGTCTCTAGTTTTAAAAAATGCACAGGTTTGGTAGGTTTCCCTAGGTGCCGGCTGAGCTAGAGGCCAAAATCTACAGGTAGGCACTTTGCAAAAAACACCTCTGTTTTCTGTGAAAAAATGGGATGTGTCCACGTTGTGTTTTGGGGCATTTCCTGTCGCGGGCACTAGGCCTACCCACACAAGTGAGGTATCATTTTTATCGGGAGACTTGGGGGAACGCTGGGTGGAAGGAAATGTGTGGCTCTTCTCAGATTCCAGAACTTTGTGTCACCGAAATGTGAGGATTTTTTTTTTTTTAGTCAAATTTTGAGGTTTGCAAAAGATTCTGGGTAACAGAACCTGGTCAAAGCCCCACAAGTCACCCCATCTTGGATTCCTCTAGGTCTCTAGTTTTTTAAAATGCACAGGTTTGGTAGGTTTCCCTAGGTGCCGGCTGAGCTAGAGGCCAAAATCTACAGGTAGGCACTTTGCAAAAAACACCTCTGTTTTCTGTCAAAAAATGGGATGTGTCCACGTTGTGTTTTGGGGCATATCCTGTCACGGGCAGTAGGCCTACCCACACAAGTGAGGTATCATTTTTATCGGGAGACTTGGGGGAACGCTGGGTGGAAGGAAATTTGTTGCTCCTCTCAGATTCCAGAACTTTCTGTCACCGAAATTTGAGGAAAATGTGTTTTTTAGCCAAATTCTGAGGTTTGCAAAGGATTCTGGGTAACAGAACCTGGTCAGAGCCCCAGAAGTCACCCCATCTTAGATTCCCCTAGGTCTCTAGTTTTCAAAAATGCACAGGTTTGGTAGGTTTCCCTAGGTGCCGGCTGAGCTAGAGGCCAAAATCTACAGGTAGGCACTTTGCAAAAAACACCTCTGTGTTCTGTGAAAAAATGGGATGTGTCCACGTTGAGTTTTGGGGCATTTCCTGTCGCGGGCACTAGGCCTACCCACACAAGTGAGGTATCATTTTTATCGGGAGACTTGGGGGAACGCTGGGTGGAAGGAAATTTGTGGCTCTTCTCAGATTCCAGAACTTTCTGTCACCGGAATGTGAGGAAAATTTGTTTTTTTAGCCAAAATTTGAGGTTTGCAAAGGATTCTGGGTAACAGAACCTGGTCAGAGCCCCACAAGGCACCCCATCTTAGATTCCCCTAGGTCTCTAGTTTTAAAAAATGCACAGGTTTGGCAGGTTTCCCTAGGTTCCGGCTGAGCTAGCGGCCAAAATCTACAGGTAGGCACTTTGCAAAAAACACCTCTGTTTTCTGTGAAAAAATGGGATGTGTCCACGTTGTGTTTTGGGGCATTTCCTGTCGCGGGCACTAGGCCTACCCACACAAGTGAGGTATCATTTTTATCGGGAGACTTGGGGGAACGCTGGGTGGAAGGAAATTTGTGGCTCTTCTCAGATTCCAGAACTTTCTGTCACCGAAATGTGAGGAAAATTTGTTTTTTTAGCCAAATTTTGAGGTTTGCAAAGGATTCTGGGTAACAGAACCTGGTCAAAGCCCCACAAGTCACCCCATCTTAGATTCCCCTAGGTCTCTAGTTTTCAAAAATGCACAGGTTTGGTAGGTTTCCCTAGGTGCCGGCTGAGCTAGAGGCCAAAATCTACAGGTAGGCACTTTGCAAACAGCACCTCTGTTTTCTGTGAAAAATGGGATGTGTCCACGTTGTGTTTTGGGGAATTTCCTGTCACGGGCGCTAGGCCTACCCACACAAGTGAGGTATCATTTTTATCAGGAGACTTGGGGGAACGCTGGGCTGAAGGAAATTTGTGGCTCCTCTCAGATTCCAGAACTTTCTGTCACCGAAATGTGAGCAAAATGTGTTTTTTTAGCCACATTTTGAGGTTTGCAAAGGATTCTGAGTAACAGAACTTGGTCAGAGCCCCACAAGTCACCCCATCTTGGATTCCCCTAGGTCTCTAGTTTTTTAAAATGCACAGGTTTGGTAGGTTTCCCTAGGTGCCGGCTGAGCTAGAGGCCAAAATCTACAGGTAGGCACTTTGCAAAAAACACCTCTGTTTTCTGTCAAAAAATGGGATGTGTCCACGTTGTGTTTTGGGGCATATCCTGTCACGGGCAGTAGGCCTACCCACACAAGTGAGGTATCATTTTTATCGGGAGACTTGGGGGAACGCTGGGTGGAAGGAAATTTGTTGCTCCTCTCAGATTCCAGAACTTTCTGTCACCGAAATGTGAGGAAAATGTGTTTTTTAGCCAAATTCTGAGGTTTGCAAAGGATTCTGGGTAACAGAACCTGGTCAGAGCCCCAGAAGTCACCCCATCTTAGATTCCCCTAGGTCTCTAGTTTTCAAAAATGCACAGGTTTGGTAGGTTTCCCTAGGTGCCGGCTGAGCTAGAGGCCAAAATCTACAGGTAGGCACTTTGCAAAAAACAACTCTGTGTTCTGTGAAAAAATGGGATGTGTCCACGTTGTGTTTTGGGGCATTTCCTGTCGCGGGCACTATGCCTACCCACACAAGTGAGGTATCATTTTTATCGGGAGACTTGGGGGAACGCTGGGTGGAAGGAAATTTGTGGCTCTTCTCAGATTCCAGAACTTTCTGTCACCGGAATGTGAGGAAAATTTGTTTTTTTAGCCAAAATTTGAGGTTTGCAAAGGATTCTGGGTAACAGAACCTGGTCAGAGCCCCACAAGGCACCCCATCTTAGATTCCCCTAGGTCTCTAGTTTTAAAAAATGCACAGGTTTGGCAGGTTTCCCTAGGTGCCGGCTGAGCTAGAGGCCAAAATCTACAGGTAGGCACTTTGCAAAAAACACCTCTGTTTTCTGTGAAAAAATGGGATGTGTCCACGTTGTGTTTTGGGGCATTTCCTGTCGCGGGCACTAGGCCTACCCACACAAGTGAGGTATCATTTTTATCGGGAGACTTGGGGGAACGCTGGGTGGAAGGAAATTTGTGGCTCTTCTCAGATTCCAGAACTTTCTGTCACCGAAATGTGAGGAAAATTTGTTTTTTTAGCCAAATTTTGAGGTTTGCAAAGGATTCTGGGTAACAGAACCTGGTCAAAGCCCCACAAGTCACCCCATCTTAGATTCCCCTAGGTCTCTAGTTTTCAAAAATGCACAGGTTTGGTAGGTTTCCCTAGGTGCCGGCTGAGCTAGAGGCCAAAATCTACAGGTAGGCACTTTGCAAACAGCACCTCTGTTTTCTGTGAAAAATGGGATGTGTCCACGTTGTGTTTTGGGGAATTTCCTGTCACGGGCGCTAGGCCTACCCACACAAGTGAGGTATCATTTTTATCAGGAGACTTGGGGGAACGCTGGGCTGAAGGAAATTTGTGGCTCCTCTCAGATTCCAGAACTTTCTGTCACCGAAATGTGAGCAAAATGTGTTTTTTTAGCCACATTTTGAGGTTTGCAAAGGATTCTGAGTAACAGAACTTGGTCAGAGCCCCACAAGTCACCCCATCTTGGATTCCCCTAGGTCTCTAGTTTTTTAAAATGCACAGGTTTGGTAGGTTTCCCTAGGTGCCGGCTGAGCTAGAGGCCAAAATCTACAGGTAGGCACTTTGCAAAAAACACCTCTGTTTTCTGTCAAAAAATGGGATGTGTCCACGTTGTGTTTTGGGGCATATCCTGTCACGGGCAGTAGGCCTACCCACACAAGTGAGGTATCATTTTTATCGGGAGACTTGGGGGAACGCTGGGTGGAAGGAAATTTGTTGCTCCTCTCAGATTCCAGAACTTTCTGTCACCGAAATGTGAGGAAAATGTGTTTTTTAGCCAAATTCTGAGGTTTGCAAAGGATTCTGGGTAACAGAACCTGGTCAGAGCCCCAGAAGTCACCCCATCTTAGATTCCCCTAGGTCTCTAGTTTTCAAAAATGCACAGGTTTGGTAGGTTTCCCTAGGTGCCGGCTGAGCTAGAGGCCAAAATCTACAGGTAGGCACTTTGCAAAAAACAACTCTGTGTTCTGTGAAAAAATGGGATGTGTCCACGTTGTGTTTTGGGGCATTTCCTGTCGCGGGCACTATGCCTACCCACACAAGTGAGGTATCATTTTTATCGGGAGACTTGGGGGAACGCTGGGTGGAAGGAAATTTGTGGCTCTTCTCAGATTCCAGAACTTTCTGTCACCGGAATGTGAGGAAAATTTGTTTTTTTAGCCAAAATTTGAGGTTTGCAAAGGATTCTGGGTAACAGAACCTGGTCAGAGCCCCACAAGGCACCCCATCTTAGATTCCCCTAGGTCTCTAGTTTTAAAAAATGCACAGGTTTGGCAGGTTTCCCTAGGTGCCGGCTGAGCTAGAGGCCAAAATCTACAGGTAGGCACTTTGCAAAAAACACCTCTGTTTTCTGTGAAAAAATGGGATGTGTCCACGTTGTGTTTTGGGGCATTTCCTGTCGCGGGCACTAGGCCTACCCACACAAGTGAGGTATCATTTTTATCGGGAGACTTGGGGGAACGCTGGGTGGAAGGAAATTTGTGGCTCTTCTCAGATTCCAGAACTTTCTGTCACCGAAATGTGAGGAAAATTTGTTTTTTTAGCCAAATTTTGAGGTTTGCAAAGGATTCTGGGTAACAGAACCTGGTCAAAGCCCCACAAGTCACCCCATCTTAGATTCCCCTAGGTCTCTAGTTTTCAAAAATGCACAGGTTTGGTAGGTTTCCCTAGGTGCCGGCTGAGCTAGAGGCCAAAATCTACAGGTAGGCACTTTGCAAACAGCACCTCTGTTTTCTGTGAAAAATGGGATGTGTCCACGTTGTGTTTTGGGGAATTTCCTGTCACGGGCGCTAGGCCTACCCACACAAGTGAGGTATCATTTTTATCAGGAGACTTGGGGGAACGCTGGGCTGAAGGAAATTTGTGGCTCCTCTCAGATTCCAGAACTTTCTGTCACCGAAATGTGAGCAAAATGTGTTTTTTTAGCCACATTTTGAGGTTTGCAAAGGATTCTGAGTAACAGAACTTGGTCAGAGCCCCACAAGTCACCCCATCTTGGATTCCCCTAGGTCTCTAGTTTTTTAAAATGCACAGGTTTGGTAGGTTTCCCTAGGTGCTGGCTGAGCTAAAGGCCAAAATCTACAGGTAGGCACTTTGAAAAAAACACCTCTGTTTTCTGTGAAAAAATGGGATATGTCCACGTTGTGTTTTGGAGCATTTCCTGTAGCGGGCGCTAAGCCTAACCACACAAGTGAGGTATAATTTTTATCGGGAGACTTGCGGGAACGCTGGGCTGAAGGAAATTTGTGGCTCCTCTCAGATTCCAAAACTTTCTGTCACCGAAATGTGAGCAAAATGTGTTTTTTGGGCCAAATTTTGAGGTTTGCAAAGGATTCTGGGTAACAGAACTTGGTCAGAGCCCCACAAGTCACCCCATCTTGGATTCCCCTAGGTCTCTAGTTTTTAAAAATGCACAGGTTTGGTAGGTTTCCCTAGATGCTGGCTGAGCTAGAGGCCAAAATCTACAGGTAGGCACTTTGCAAAAAGCACCTCTGATTTCTGTGAAAAAATGGGATGTGTCCACGTTGTGTTTTGGGGCATTTCGTGTCGCGGGCGCTAGGCCTACCCACACAAGTGAGGTATCATTTTTATCGGGAGACTTGGGGGAACGCTGGGTGGAAGGAAATTTGTGGCTCCTCTCAGATTCCAGAACTTTCTGTCACCGAAATGTGAGGAAAATGTGTTTTTTTAGCCAAATTTTGAGGTTTGCAAAGGATTCTGGGTAACAGAACCTGGTCAGAGCCCCACAAGGCACCCCATCTTAGATTCCCCTAGGTCTCTAGTTTTAAAAAATGCACAGGTTTGGTAGGTTTCCCTAGGTGCCGGCTGAGCTAGAGGCCAAAATCTACAGGTAGGCACTTTGCAAAAAACACCTCTGTTTTCTGTGAAAAAATGGGATGTGTCCACGTTGTGTTTTGGGGCATTTCCTGTCGCGGGCACTAGGCCTACCCACACAAGTGAGGTATCATTTTTATCGTGAGACTTGGGGGAACGCTGGGTGGAAGGAAATGTGTGGCTCTTCTCAGATTCCAGAACTTTGTGTCACCGAAATGTGAGGAAATTTTTTTTTTTTTGTCAAATTTTGAGGTTTGCAAAAGATTCTGGGTAACAGAACCTGGTCAAAGCCCCACAAGTCACCCCATCTTGGATTCCTCTAGGTCTCTAGTTTTTTAAAATGCACAGGTTTGGTAGGTTTCCCTAGGTGCCGGCTGAGCTAGAGGCCAAAATCTACAGGTAGGCACTTTGCAAAAAACACCTCTGTTTTCTGTCAAAAAATGGGATGTGTCCACGTTGTGTTTTGGGGCGTATCCTGTCACGGGCAGTAGTCCTACCCACACAAGTGAGGTATCATTTTTATCGGGAGACTTGGGGGAACGCTGGGTGGAAGGAAATTTGTTGCTCCTCTCAGATTCCAGAACTTTCTGTCACCGAAATGTGAGGAAAATGTGTTTTTTAGCCAAATTCTGAGGTTTGCAAAGGATTCTGGGTAACAGAACCTGGTCAGAGCCCCAGAAGTCACCCCATCTTAGATTCCCCTAGGTCTCTAGTTTTCAAAAATGCACAGGTTTGGTAGGTTTCCCTAGGTGCCGGCTGAGCTAGAGGCCAAAATCTACAGGTAGGCACTTTGCAAAAAACACCTCTGTGTTCTGTGAAAAAATGGGATGTGTCCACGTTGTGTTTTGGGGCATTTCCTGTCGCGGGCACTAGGCCTACCCACACAAGTGAGGTATCATTTTTATCGGGAGACTTGGGGGAACGCTGGGTGGAAGGAAATTTGTTGCTCCTCTCAGATTCCAGAACTTTCAGTCACCGAAATGTGAGGAAAATGTGTTTTTTAGCCAAATTCTGAGGTTTGCAAAGGATTCTGGGTAACAGAACCTGGTCAGAGCCCCAGAAGTCACCCCATCTTAGATTCCCCTAGGTCTCTAGTTTTCAAAAATGCACAGGTTTGGTAGGTTTCCCTAGGTGCCGGCTGAGCTAGAGGCCAAAATCTACAGGTAGGCACTTTGCAAAAAACACCTGTGTGTTCTGTGAAAAAATGGGATGTGTCCACGTTGTGTTTTGGGGCATTTCCTGTCGCGGGCACTAGGCCTACCCACACAAGTGAGGTATCATTTTTATCGGGAGACTTGGGGGAACGCTGGGTGGAAGGAAATTTGTGGCTCTTCTCAGATTCCAGAACTTTCTGTCACCGGAATGTGAGGAAAATTTGTTTTTTTAGCCAAAATTTGAGGTTTGCAAAGGATTCTGGGTAACAGAACCTGGTCAAAGCCCCACAACTCACCCCATCTTGGATTCCCCTAGGTCTCTAGTTTTTAAAAATGCACAGGTTTGGTAGGTTTCCCTAGATGCCGGCTGAGCTAGAGGCCAAAATCTACAGGTAGGCACTTTGCAAAAAGCACCTCTGTTTTCTGTGAAAAAATGGGATGTGTCCACGTTGTGTTTTGGGGCATTTCGTGTCGCGGGCGCTAGGCCTACCCACACAAGTGAGGTATCATTTTTATCGGGAGACTTGGGGGAACGCTGGGTGGAAGGAAATTTGTTGCTCCTCTCAGATTCCAGAACTTTCAGTCACCGAAATGTGAGGAAAATGTGTTTTTTAGCCAAATTCTGAGGTTTGCAAAGGATTCTGGGTAACAGAACCTGGTCAGAGCCCCAGAAGTCACCCCATCTTAGATTCCCCTAGGTCTCTAGTTTTCAAAAATGCACAGGTTTGGTAGGTTTCCCTAGGTGCCGGCTGAGCTAGAGGCCAAAATCTACAGGTAGGCACTTTGCAAAAAACACCTCTGTGTTCTGTGAAAAAATGGGATGTGTCCACGTTGTGTTTTGGGGCATTTCCTGTCGCGGGCACTAGGCCTACCCACACAAGTGAGGTATCATTTTTATCGGGAGACTTGGGGGAACGCTGGGTGGAAGGAAATTTGTGGCTCTTCTCAGATTCCAGAACTTTCTGTCACCGGAATGTGAGGAAAATTTGTTTTTTTAGCCAAAATTTGAGGTTTGCAAAGGATTCTGGGTAACAGAACCTGGTCAAAGCCCCACAACTCACCCCATCTTGGATTCCCCTAGGTCTCTAGTTTTTAAAAATGCACAGGTTTGGTAGGTTTCCCTAGATGCCGGCTGAGCTAGAGGCCAAAATCTACAGGTAGGCACTTTGCAAAAAGCACCTCTGTTTTCTGTGAAAAAATGGGATGTGTCCACGTTGTGTTTTGGGGCATTTCGTGTCGCGGGCGCTAGGCCTACCCACACAAGTGAGGTATCATTTTTATCGGGAGACTTGGGGGAACGCTGGGTGGAAGGAAATTTGTTGCTCCTCTCAGATTCCAGAACTTTCTGTCACCGAAATGTGAGGAAAATGTGTTTTTTAGCCAAATTCTGAGGTTTGCAAAGGATTCTGGGTAACAGAACCTGGTCAGAGCCCCAGAAGTCACCCCATCTTAGATTCCCCTAGGTCTCTAGTTTTCAAAAATGCACAGGTTTGGTAGGTTTCCCTAGGTGCCGGCTGAGCTAGAGGCCAAAATCTACAGGTAGGCACTTTGCAAAAAACACCTCTGTGTTCTGTGAAAAAATGGGATGTGTCCACGTTGTGTTTTGGGGCATTTCCTGTCGCGGGCACTAGGCCTACCCACACAAGTGAGGTATCATTTTTATCGGGAGACTTGGGGGAACGCTGGGTGGAAGGAAATTTGTGGCTCTTCTCAGATTCCAGAACTTTCTGTCACCGGAATGTGAGGAAAATTTGTTTTTTTAGCCAAAATTTGAGGTTTGCAAAGGATTCTGGGTAACAGAACCTGGTCAGAGCCCCACAAGGCACCCCATCTTAGATTCCCCTAGGTCTCTAGTTTTAAAAAATGCACAGGTTTGGCAGGTTTCCCTAGGTGCCGGCTGAGCTACAGGCCAAAATCTACAGGTAGGCACTTTGCAAAAAACACCTCTGTTTTCTGTGAAAAAATGGGATGTGTCCACGTTGTGTTTTGGGGCATTTCCTGTCGCGGGCACTAGGCCTACCCACACAAGTGAGGTATCATTTTTATCGGGAGACTTGGGGGAACGCTGGGTGGAAGGAAATTTGTGGCTCTTCTCAGATTCCAGAACTTTCTGTCACCGAAATGTGAGGAAAATTTGTTTTTTTAGCCAAATTTTGAGGTTTGCAAAGGATTCTGGGTAACAGAACCTGGTCAAAGCCCCACAAGTCACCCCATCTTAGATTCCCCTAGGTCTCTAGTTTTCAAAAATGCACAGGTTTGGTAGGTTTCCCTAGGTGCCGGCTGAGCTAGAGGCCAAAATCTACAGGTAGGCACTTTGCAAACAGCACCTCTGTTTTCTGTGAAAAATGGGATGTGTCCACGTTGTGTTTTGGGGAATTTCCTGTCACGGGCGCTAGGCCTACCCACACAAGTGAGGTATCATTTTTATCAGGAGACTTGGGGGAACGCTGGGCTGAAGGAAATTTGTGGCTCCTCTCAGATTCCAGAACTTTCTGTCACCGAAATGTGAGCAAAATGTGTTTTTTTAGCCACATTTTGAGGTTTGCAAAGGATTCTGGGTAACAGAACTTGGTCAGAGCCCCACAAGTCACCCCATCTTGGATTCCCCTAGGTCTCTAGTTTTTTAAAATGCACAGGTTTGGTAGGTTTCCCTAGGTGCTGGCTGAGCTAAAGGCCAAAATCTACAGGTAGGCACTTTGAAAAAAACACCTCTGTTTTCTGTGAAAAAATGGGATATGTCCACGTTGTGTTTTGGAGCATTTCCTGTAGCGGGCGCTAAGCCTACCCACACAAGTGAGGTATAATTTTTATCGGGAGACTTGCGGGAACGCTGGGCTGAAGGAAATTTGTGGCTCCTCTCAGATTCTAAAACTTTCTGTCACCGAAATGTGAGCAAAATGTGTTTTTTTGGCCAAATTTTGAGGTTTGCAAAGGATTCTGGGTAACAGAACTTGGTCAGAGCCCCACAAGTCACCCCATCTTGGATTCCCCTAGGTCTCTAGTTTTTAAAAATGCACAGGTTTGGTAGGTTTCCCTAGATGCTGGCTGAGCTAGAGGCCAAAATCTACAGGTAGGCACTTTGCAAAAAGCACCTCTGATTTCTGTGAAAAAATGGGATGTGTCCACGTTGTGTTTTGGGGCATTTCGTGTCGCGGGCGCTAGGCCTACCCACACAAGTGAGGTATCATTTTTATCGGGAGACTTGCGGGAACGCTGGGCTGAAGGAAATTTGTGGCTCCTCTCAGATTCCAAAACTTTCTGTCACCGAAATGTGAGCAAAATGTGTTTTTTTGGCCAAATTTTGAGGTTTGCAAAGGATTCTGGGTAACAGAACTTGGTCAGAGCCCCACAAGTCACCGCATCTTGGATTCCCCTAGGTCTCTAGTTTTTAAAAATGCACAGGTTTGGTAGGTTTCCCTAGATGCTGGCTGAGCTAGAGGCCAAAATCTACAGGTAGGCACTTTGCAAAAAGCACCTCTGATTTCTGTGAAAAAATGGGATGTGTCCACGTTGTGTTTTGGGGCATTTCGTGTCGCGGGCGCTAGGCCTACCCACACAAGTGAGGTATCATTTTTATCGGGAGACTTGGGGGAACGCTGGGTGGAAGGAAATTTGTGGCTCCTCTCAGATTCCAGAACTTTCTGTCACCGAAATGTGAGGAAAATGTGTTTTTTTAGCCAAATTTTGAGGTTTGCAAAGGATTCTGGGTAACAGAACCTGGTCAGAGCCCCACAAGGCACCCCATCTTAGATTCCCCTAGGTCTCTAGTTTTAAAAAATGCACAGGTTTGGTAGGTTTCCCTAGGTGCAGGCTGAGCTAGAGGCCAAAATCTACAGGTAGGCACTTTGCAAAAAACACCTCTGTTTTCTGTGAAAAAATGGGATGTGTCCACGTTGTGTTTTGGGGCATTTCCTGTCGCGGGCACTAGGCCTACCCACACAAGTGAGGTATCATTTTTATCGGGAGACTTGGGGGAACGCTGGGTGGAAGGAAATTTGTGGCTCTTCTCAGATTCCAGAACTTTCTGTCACCGGAATGTGAGGAAAATTTGTTTTTTTAGCCAAAATTTGAGGTTTGCAAAGGATTCTGGGTAACAGAACCTGGTCAAAGCCCCACAACTCACCCCATCTTGGATTCCCCTAGGTCTCTACTTTTTAAAAATGCACAGGTTTGGTAGGTTTCCCTAGATGCCGGCTGAGCTAGAGGCCAAAATCTACAGGTAGGCACTTTGCAAAAAGCACCTCTGTTTTCTGTGAAAAAATGGGATGTGTCCACGTTGTGTTTTGGGGCATTTCGTGTCGCGGGCGCTAGGCCTACCCACACAAGTGAGGTATCATTTTTATCGGGAGACTTGGGGGAACGCTGGGTGGAAGGAAATTTGTTGCTCCTCTCAGATTCCAGAACTTTCTGTCACCGAAATGTGAGGAAAATGTGTTTTTTAGCCAAATTCTGAGGTTTGCAAAGGATTCTGGGTAACAGAACCTGGTCAGAGCCCCAGAAGTCACCCCATCTTAGATTCCCCTAGGTCTCTAGTTTTCAAAAATGCACAGGTTTGGTAGGTTTCCCTAGGTGCCGGCTGAGCTAGAGGCCAAAATCTACAGGTAGGCACTTTGCAAAAAACACCTCTGTTTTCTGTGAAAAAATGGGATGTGTCCACGTTGTGTTTTGGGGCATTTCCTGTCGCGGGCACTAGGCCTACCCACACAAGTGAGGTATCATTTTTATCGGGAGACTTGGGGGAACGCTGGGTGGAAGGAAATTTGTGGCTCTTCTCAGATTCCAGAACTTTCTGTCACCGGAATGTGAGGAAATTTTTTTTTTTAGCCAAAATTTGAGGTTTGCAAAGGATTCTGGGTAACAGAACCTGGTCAGAGCCCCACAAGGCACCCCATCTTAGATTCCCCTAGGTCTCTAGTTTTAAAAAATGCACAGGTTTGGCAGGTTTCCCTAGGTGCCGGCTGAGCTAGAGGCCAAAATCTACAGGTAGGCACTTTGCAAAAAACACCTCTGTTTTCTGTGAAAAAATGGGATGTGTCCACGTTGTGTTTTGGGGCATTTCCTGTCGCGGGCACTAGGCCTACCCACACAAGTGAGGTATCATTTTTATCGAGAGACTTGGGGGAACGCTGGGTGGAAGGAAATTTGTGGCTCTTCTCAGATTCCAGAACTTTCTGTCACCGAAATGTGAGGAAAATTTGTTTTTTTAGCCAAATTTTGAGGTTTGCAAAGGATTCTGGGTAACAGAACCTGGTCAAAGCCCCACAAGTCACCCCATCTTAGATTCCCCTAGGTCTCTAGTTTTCAAAAATGCACAGGTTTGGTAGGTTTCCCTAGGTGCCGGCTGAGCTAGAGGCCAATATCTACAGGTAGGCACTTTGCAAACAGCACCTCTGTTTTCTGTGAAAAATGGGATGTGTCCACGTTGTGTTTTGGGGAATTTCCTGTCACGGGCGCTACGCCTACCCACACAAGTGAGGTATCATTTTTATCAGGAGACTTGGGGGAACGCTGGGCTGAAGGAAATTTGTGGCTCCTCTCAGATTCCAGAACTTTCTGTCACCGAAATGTGAGCAAAATGTGTTTTTTTAGCCACATTTTGAGGTTTGCAAAGGATTCTGGGTAACAGAACTTGGTCAGAGCCCCACAAGTCACCCCATCTTGGATTCCCCTAGGTCTCTAGTTTTTTAAAATGCACAGGTTTGGTAGGTTTCCCTAGGTGCTGGCTGAGCTAAAGGCCAAAATCTACAGGTAGGCACTTTGAAAAAAACACCTCTGTTTTCTGTGAAAAAATGGGATATGTCCACGTTGTGTTTTGGAGCATTTCCTGTAGCGGGCGCTAAGCCTACCCACACAAGTGAGGTATAATTTTTATCGGGAGACTTGCGGGAACGCTGGGCTGAAGGAAATTTGTGGCTCCTCTCAGATTCCAAAACTTTCTGTCACCGAAATGTGAGCAAAATGTGTTTTTTTGGCCAAATTTTGAGGTTTGCAAAGGATTCTGGGTAACAGAACTTGGTCAGAGCCCCACAAGTCACCCCATCTTGGATTCCCCTAGGTCTCTAGTTTTTAAAAATGCACAGGTTTGGTAGGTTTCTCTAGATGCTGGCTGAGCTAGAGGCCAAAATCTACAGGTAGGCACTTTGCAAAAAGCACCTCTGATTTCTGTGAAAAAATGGGATGTGTCCACGTTGTGTTTTGGGGCATTTCGTGTCGCGGGCGCTAGGCCTACCCACACAAGTGAGGTATCATTTTTATCGGGAGACTTGGGGGAACGCTGGGTGGAAGGAAATTTGTGGCTCCTCTCATATTCCAGAACTTTCTGTCACCGAAATGTGAGGAAAATGTGTTTTTTTAGCCAAATTTTGAGGTTTGCAAAGGATTCTGGGTAACAGAACCTGGTCAGAGCCCCACAAGGCACCCCATCTTAGATTCCCCTAGGTCTCTAGTTTTAAAAAATGCACAGGTTTGGTAGGTTTCCCTAGGTGCCGGCTGAGCTAGAGGCCAAAATCTACAGGTAGGCACTTTGCAAACAGCACCTCTGTTTTCTGTAAAAAAATGGGATGTGTCCACGTTGTGTTTTGGGGCATTTCCTGTCACGGGCGCTAGGCCTACCCACACAAGTGAGGTATCATTTTTATCGGGAGACTTGGGGGAACGCTGTGCTGAAGGAAATTTGTGGCTCCTCTCAGATTCCAGAACTTTCTGTCACCGAAATGTGAGCAAAATGTGTTTTTTTTGGCCAAATTTTGAGGTTTGCAAAGGATTCTGGGTAACAGAACTTGGTCAGAGCCCCACAAGTCACCCCATCATGGATTCCCCTAGGTCTCTAGTTTTTTAAAATGCACAGGTTTGGTAGGTTTCCCTAGGTGCCGGCTGAGCTAGAGGCCAAAATCTACAGGTAGGCACTTTGCAAACAGCACCTCTGTTTTCTGTAAAAAAATGGGATGTGTCCACGTTGTGTTTTGGGGCATTTCCTGTCACGGGCGCTAGGCCTACCCACACAAGTGAGGTATCATTTTTATCGGGAGACTTGGGGGAACGCTGTGCTGAAGGAAATTTGTGGCTCCTCTCAGATTCCAGAACTTTCTGTCACCGAAATGTGAGCAAAATGTGTTTTTTTGGCCAAATTTTGAGGTTTGCAAAGGATTCTGGGTAACAGAACCTGGTGAGAGCCCCACAAGGCACCCCATCTTAGATTCCCCTAGGTCTCTAGTTTTAAAAAATGCACAGGTTTGGTAGGTTTCCCTAGATGCCGGCTGAGCTAGAGGCCAAAATCTACAGGTAGGCACTTTGCAAAAAGCACTTCTGTTTTCTGTGAAAAAATAGGATGTGTCCACGTTGTGTTTTGGGGCATTCCGTGTCGCGGGCTCTAGGCCTACCCACACAAGTGAGGTATCATTTTTATCGGGAGACTTGGGGGAACGCTGGGTGGAAGGAAATTTGTGGCTCCTCTCAGCTTCCAGAACTTTCTGTCACCGAAATGTGAGGAAAATGTGTTTTTTTAGCCAAATTTTGAGGTTTGCAAAGGATTCTGGGTAACAGAACCTGGTCAGAGCCCCACAAGGCACCCCATCTTAGATTCCCCTAGGTCTCTAGCTTTCAAAAATGCACAGGTTTGGTAGGTTTCGCTAGGTGCCGGCTGAGCTAGAGGCCAAAATCTACAGGTAGGCACTTTGCAAACAGCACCTCTGTTTTCTGTAAAAAAATGGGATGTGTCCACGTTGTGTTTTGGGGCATTTCCTGTCACGGGCGCTAGGCCTACCCACACAAGTGAGGTATCATTTTTATCGGGAGACTTGGGGGAACGCTGTGCTGAAGGAAATTTGTGGCTCCTCTCAGATTCCAGAACTTTCTGTCACCGAAATGTGAGCAAAATGTGTTTTTTTGGCCAAATTTTGAGGTTTGCAAAGGATTCTAGGTAACAGAACTTGGTCAGAGCCCCACAAGTCACCCCATCATGGATTCCCCTAGGTCTCTAGTTTTTAAAAATGCACAGGTTTGGTAGGTTTCCCTAGATGCCGGCTGAGCTAGAGGCCAAAATCTACAGGTAGGCACTTTGCAAAAAGCACCTCTGTTTTCTGTGAAAAAAAGGGATGCGTCTACATTGTGTTTTGGGGCATTTCGTGTCGCGGGCGCTTGGCCTACCCACACAAGTGAGGTATCATTTTTATAGGGAGACTTGGGGGAACGCTGGGTGGAAGGAAATTTGTGGCTCCTCTCAGATTCCAGAACTTTCTGTCACCAAAATGTGAGGAAAATGTGTTTTTTTAGCCAAATTTTGAGGTTTGCAAAGGATTCTGGGTAACAGAACCTGGTCAGAGCCCCACAAGGCACCCCATCTTAGATTCCCCTAGGTCTCTAGTTTTAAAAAATGCACAGGTTTGGTAGGTTTCCCTAGGTGCCGGCTGAGCTAGAGGCCAAAATCTACAGGTTATCACTTTGCAAAAAACACCTCTGTTTTCTGTGAAAAAATGGGATGTGTTCTCGTTGTGCTTTGGGGCATTTCCTGTCGCGGGCACTAGGCCTACCCACACAAGTGAGGTATCATTTTTATCGGGAGACTTGGGGGAACGCTGGGTGGAAGGAAATTTGTGGCTCTTCTCAGATTCCAGAACTTTCTGTCACCGGAATGTGAGGAAAATTTGTTTTTTTAGCCAAAATTTGAGGTTTGCAAAGGATTCTGGGTAACAGAACCTGGTCAGAGCCCCACAAGGCACCCCATCTTAGATTCCCCTAGGTCTCTAGTTTTAAAAAATGCACAGGTTTGGCAGGTTTCCCTAGGTGCCGGCTGAGCTACAGGCCAAAATCTACAGGTAGGCACTTTGCAAAAAACACCTCTGTTTTCTGTGAAAAAATGGGATGTGTCCACGTTGTGTTTTGGGGCATTTCCTGTCGCGGGCACTAGGCCTACCCACACAAGTGAGGTATCATTTTTATCGGGAGACTTGGGGGAACGCTGGGTGGAAGGAAATTTGTGGCTCTTCTCAGATTCCAGAACTTTCTGTCACCGAAATGTGAGGAAAATTTGTTTTTTTAGCCAAATTTTGAGGTTTGCAAAGGATTCTGGGTAACAGAACCTGGTCAAAGCCCCACAAGTCACCCCATCTTAGATTCCCCTAGGTCTCTAGTTTTCAAAAATGCACAGGTTT
The DNA here is from genome assembly GCF_031143425.1 of Pleurodeles waltl. Classification (NCBI taxonomy): domain Eukaryota; kingdom Metazoa; phylum Chordata; class Amphibia; order Caudata; family Salamandridae; genus Pleurodeles; species Pleurodeles waltl. The sequence continues at coordinate 965,466,468 of NC_090436.1, read as the reverse complement.
GGTAGGTTTCCCTAGGTGCCGGCTGAGCTAGAGGCCAAAATCTACAGGTAGGCACTTTGCAAACAGCACCTCTGTTTTCTGTGAAAAATGGGATGTGTCCACGTTGTGTTTTGGGGAATTTCCTGTCACGGGCGCTAGGCCTACCCACACAAGTGAGGTATCATTTTTATCAGGAGACTTGGGGGAACGCTGGGCTGAAGGAAATTTGTGGCTCCTCTCAGATTCCAGAACTTTCTGTCACCGAAATGTGAGCAAAATGTGTTTTTTTAGCCACATTTTGAGGTTTGCAAAGGATTCTGGGTAACAGAAATTGGTCAGAGCCCCACAAGTCACCCCATCTTGGATTCCCCTAGGTCTCTAGTTTTTTAAAATGCACAGGTTTGGTAGGTTTCCCTAGGTGCTGGCTGAGCTAAAGGCCAAAATCTACAGGTAGGCACTTTGAAAAAAACACCTCTGTTTTCTGTGAAAAAATGGGATATGTCCACGTTGTGTTTTGGAGCATTTCCTGTAGCGGGCGCTAAGCCTACCCACACAAGTGAGGTATAATTTTTATCGGGAGACTTGCGGGAACGCTGGGCTGAAGGAAATTTGTGGCTCCTCTCAGATTCCAAAACTTTTTGTCACCGAAATGTGAGCAAAATGTGTTTTTTTGGCCAAATTTTGAGGTTTGCAAAGGATTCTGGGTAACAGAACTTGGTCAGAGCCCCACAAGTCACCCCATCTTGGATTCCCCTAGGTCTCTAGTTTTTAAAAATGCACAGGTTTGGTAGGTTTCCCTAGATGCTGGCTGAGCTAGAGGCCAAAATCTACAGGTAGGCACTTTGCAAAAAGCACCTCTGATTTCTGTGAAAAAATGGGATGTGTCCACGTTGTGTTTTGGGGCATTTCGTGTCGCGGGCGCTAGGCCTACCCACACAAGTGAGGTATCATTTTTATCGGGAGACTTGCGGGAACGCTGGGCTGAAGGAAATTTGTGGCTCCTCTCAGATTCCAAAACTTTCTGTCACCGAAATGTGAGCAAAATGTGTTTTTTTGGCCAAATTTTGAGGTTTGCAAAGGATTCTGGGTAACAGAACTTGGTCAGAGCCCCACAAGTCACCGCATCTTGGATTCCCCTAGGTCTCTAGTTTTTAAAAATGCACAGGTTTGGTAGGTTTCCCTAGATGCTGGCTGAGCTAGAGGCCAAAATCTACAGGTAGGCACTTTGCAAAAAGCACCTCTGATTTCTGTGAAAAAATGGGATGTGTCCACGTTGTGTTTTGGGGCATTTCGTGTCGCGGGCGCTAGGCCTACCCACACAAGTGAGGTATCATTTTTATCGGGAGACTTGGGGGAACGCTGGGTGGAAGGGAATTTGTGGCTCCTCTCAGATTCCAGAACTTTCTGTCACCGAAATGTGAGGAAAATGTGTTTTTTTAGCCAAATTTTGAGGTTTGCAAAGGATTCTGGGTAACAGAACCTGGTCAGAGCCCCACAAGGCACCCCATCTTAGATTCCCCTAGGTCTCTAGTTTTAAAAAATGCACAGGTTTGGTAGGTTTCCCTAGGTGCCGGATGAGCTAGAGGCCAAAATCTACAGGTAGGCACTTTGCAAAAAACACCTCTGTTTTCTGTGAAAAAATGGGATGTGTCCACGTTGTGTTTTGGGGCATTTCCTGTCGCGGGCACTAGGCCTACCCACACAAGTGAGGTATCATTTTTATCGGGAGACTTGGGGGAACGCTGGGTGGAAGGAAATTTGTGGCTCTTCTCAGATTCCAGAACTTTCTGTCACCGGAATGTGAGGAAATTTTTTTTTTTAGCCAAAATTTGAGGTTTGCAAAGGATTCTGGGTAACAGAACCTGGTCAAAGCCCCACAACTCACCCCATCTTGGATTCCCCTAGGTCTCTAGTTTTTAAAAATGCACAGGTTTGGTAGGTTTCCCTAGATGCCGGCTGAGCTAGAGGCCAAAATCTACAGGTAGGCACTTTGCAAAAAGCACCTCTGTTTTCTGTGAAAAAATGGGATGTGTCCACGTTGTATTTTGGGGCATTTCGTGTCGCGGGCGCTAGGCCTACCCACACAAGTGAGGTATCATTTTTATCGGGAGACTTGGGGGAACGCTGGGTGGAAGGAAATTTGTTGCTCCTCTCAGATTCCAGAACTTTCTGTCACCGAAATGTGAGGAAAATGTGTTTTTTAGCCAAATTCTGAGGTTTGCAAAGGATTCTGGGTAACAGAACCTGGTCAGAGCCCCAGAAGTCACCCCATCTTAGATTCCCCTAGGTCTCTAGTTTTCAAAAATGCACAGGTTTGGTAGGTTTCCCTAGGTGCCGGCTGAGCTAGAGGCCAAAATCTACAGGTAGGCACTTTGCAAAAAACACCTCTGTTTTCTGTGAAAAAATGGGATGTGTCCACGTTGTGTTTTGGGGCATTTCCTGTCGCGGGCACTAGGCCTACCCACACAAGTGAGGTATCATTTTTATCGGGAGACTTGGGGGAACGCTGGGTGGAAGGAAATTTGTGGCTCTTCTCAGATTCCAGAACTTTCTGTCACCGGAATGTGAGGAAATTTTTTTTTTTAGCCAAAATTTGAGGTTTGCAAAGGATTCTGGGTAACAGAACCTGGTCAGAGCCCCACAAGGCACCCCATCTTAGATTCCCCTAGGTCTCTAGTTTTAAAAAATGCACAGGTTTGGCAGGTTTCCCTAGGTGCCGGCTGAGCTAGAGGCCAAAATCTACAGGTAGGCACTTTGCAAAAAACACCTCTGTTTTCTGTGAAAAAATGGGATGTGTCCACGTTGTGTTTTGGGGCATTTCCTGTCGCGGGCACTAGGCCTACCCACACAAGTGAGGTATCATTTTTATCGGGAGACTTGGGGGAACGCTGGGTGGAAGGAAATTTGTGGCTCTTCTCAGATTCCAGAACTTTCTGTCACCGAAATGTGAGGAAAATTTGTTTTTTTAGCCAAATTTTGAGGTTTGCAAAGGATTCTGGGTAACAGAACCTGGTCAAAGCCCCACAAGTCACCCCATCTTAGATTCCCCTAGGTCTCTAGTTTTCAAAAATGCACAGGTTTGGTAGGTTTCCCTAGGTGCCGGCTGAGCTAGAGGCCAATATCTACAGGTAGGCACTTTGCAAACAGCACCTCTGTTTTCTGTGAAAAATGGGATGTGTCCACGTTGTGTTTTGGGGAATTTCCTGTCACGGGCGCTAGGCCTACCCACACAAGTGAGGTATCATTTTTATCAGGAGACTTGGGGGAACGCTGGGCTGAAGGAAATTTGTGGCTCCTCTCAGATTCCAGAACTTTCTGTCACCGAAATGTGAGCAAAATGTGTTTTTTTAGCCACATTTTGAGGTTTGCAAAGGATTCTGGGTAACAGAACTTGGTCAGAGCCCCACAAGTCACCCCATCTTGGATTCCCCTAGGTCTCTAGTTTTTTAAAATGCACAGGTTTGGTAGGTTTCCCTAGGTGCTGGCTGAGCTAAAGGCCAAAATCTACAGGTAGGCACTTTGAAAAAAACACCTCTGTTTTCTGTGAAAAAATGGGATATGTCCACGTTGTGTTTTGGAGCATTTCCTGTAGCGGGCGCTAAGCCTACCCACACAAGTGAGGTATAATTTTTATCGGGAGACTTGCGGGAACGCTGGGCTGAAGGAAATTTGTGGCTCCTCTCAGATTCCAAAACTTTCTGTCACCGAAATGTGAGCAAAATGTGTTTTTTTGGCCAAATTTTGAGGTTTGCAAAGGATTCTGGGTAACAGAACTTGGTCAGAGCCCCACAAGTCACCCCATCTTGGATTCCCCTAGGTCTCTAGTTTTTAAAAATGCACAGGTTTGGTAGGTTTCCCTAGATGCTGGCTGAGCTAGAGGCCAAAATCTACAGGTAGGCACTTTGCAAAAAGCACCTCTGATTTCTGTGAAAAAATGGGATGTGTCCACGTTGTGTTTTGGGGCATTTCGTGTCGCGGGCGCTAGGCCTACCCACACAAGTGAGGTATCATTTTTATCGGGAGACTTGGGGGAACGCTGGGTGGAAGGAAATTTGTGGCTCCTCTCATATTCCAGAACTTTCTGTCACCGAAATGTGAGGAAAATGTGTTTTTTTAGCCAAATTTTGAGGTTTGCAAAGGATTCTGGGTAACAGAACCTGGTCAGAGCCCCACAAGGCACCCCATCTTAGATTCCCCTAGGTCTCTAGTTTTAAAAAATGCACAGGTTTGGTAGGTTTCCCTAGGTGCCGGCTGAGCTAGAGGCCAAAATCTACAGGTAGGCACTTTGCAAACAGCACCTCTGTTTTCTGTAAAAAAATGGGATGTGTCCACGTTGTGTTTTGGGGCATTTCCTGTCACGGGCGCTAGGCCTACCCACACAAGTGAGGTATCATTTTTATCGGGAGACTTGGGGGAACGCTGTGCTGAAGGAAATTTGTGGCTCCTCTCAGATTCCAGAACTTTCTGTCACCGAAATGTGAGCAAAATGTGTTTTTTTGGCCAAATTTTGAGGTTTGCAAAGGATTCTGGGTAACAGAACTTGGTCAGAGCCCCACAAGTCACCCCATCATGGATTCCCCTAGGTCTCTAGTTTTTTAAAATGCACAGGTTTGGTAGGTTTCCCTAGGTGCCGGCTGAGCTAGAGGCCAAAATCTACAGGTAGGCACTTTGCAAACAGCACCTCTGTTTTCTGTAAAAAAATGGGATGTGTCCACGTTGTGTTTTGGGGCATTTCCTGTCACGGGCGCTAGGCCTACCCACACAAGTGAGGTATCATTTTTATCGGGAGACTTGGGGGAACGCTGTGCTGAAGGAAATTTGTGGCTCCTCTCAGATTCCAGAACTTTCTGTCACCGAAATGTGAGCAAAATGTGTTTTTTTGGCCAAATTTTGAGGTTTGCAAAGGATTCTGGGTAACAGAACCTGGTCAGAGCCCCACAAGGCACCCCATCTTAGATTCCCCTAGGTCTCTAGTTTTAAAAAATGCACAGGTTTGGTAGGTTTCCCTAGATGCCGGCTGAGCTAGAGGCCAAAATCTACAGGTAGGCACTTTGCAAAAAGCACTTCTGTTTTCTGTGAAAAAATAGGATGTGTCCAAGGTGTGTTTTGGGGCATTCCGTGTCGCGGGCTCTAGGCCTACCCACACAAGTGAGGTATCATTTTTATCGGGAGACTTGGGGGAACGCTGGGTGGAAGGAAATTTGTGGCTCCTCTCAGCTTCCAGAACTTTCTGTCACCGAAATGTGAGGAAAATGTGTTTTTTTAGCCAAATTTTGAGGTTTGCAAAGGATTCTGGGTAACAGAACCTGGTCAGAGCCCCACAAGGCACCCCATCTTAGATTCCCCTAGGTCTCTAGTTTTCAAAAATGCACAGGTTTGGTAGGTTTCGCTAGGTGCCGGCTGAGCTAGAGGCCAAAATCTACAGGTAGGCACTTTGCAAACAGCACCTCTGTTTTCTGTAAAAAAATGGGATGTGTCCACGTTGTGTTTTGGGGCATTTCCTGTCACGGGCGCTAGGCCTACCCACACAAGTGAGGTATCATTTTTATCGGGAGACTTGGGGGAACGCTGTGCTGAAGGAAATTTGTGGCTCCTCTCAGATTCCAGAACTTTCTGTCACCGAAATGTGAGCAAAATGTGTTTTTTTGGCCAAATTTTGAGGTTTGCAAAGGATTCTGGGTAACAGAACTTGGTCAGAGCCCCACAAGTCACCCCATCATGGATTCCCCTAGGTCTCTAGTTTTTAAAAATGCACAGGTTTGGTAGGTTTCCCTAGATGCCGGCTGAGCTAGAGGCCAAAATCTACAGGTAGGCACTTTGCAAAAAGCACCTCTGTTTTCTGTGAAAAAAAGGGATGCGTCTACATTGTGTTTTGGGGCATTTCGTGTCGCGGGCGCTTGGCCTACCCACACAAGTGAGGTATCATTTTTATAGGGAGACTTGGGGGAACGCTGGGTGGAAGGAAATTTGTGGCTCCTCTCAGATTCCAGAACTTTCTGTCACCAAAATGTGAGGAAAATGTGTTTTTTTAGCCAAATTTTGAGGTTTGCAAAGGATTCTGGGTAACAGAACCTGGTCAGAGCCCCACAAGGCACCCCATCTTAGATTCCCCTAGGTCTCTAGTTTTCAAAAATGCACAGGTTTGGTAGGTTTCCCTAGGTGCCGGCTGAGCTAGAGGCCAAAATCTACAGGTTATCACTTTGCAAAAAACACCTCTGTTTTCTGTGAAAAAATGGGATGTGTTCTCGTTGTGCTTTGGGGCATTTCCTGTCGCGGGCACTAGGCCTACCCACACAAGTGAGGTATCATTTTTATCGGGAGACTTGGGGAAACGCTGGGCTGAAGGAAATTTGTGGGTCCTCGGAGATTCCAGAACTTTCTGTCACCGAAATGTGAGCAAAATGTGTTTTTTTGGCCAAATTTTGAGGTTTGCAAAGGATTCTGGGTAACAGAACCTGGTCAGAGCCCCACAAGGCACCCCATCTTAGATTTCCCTAGGTCTCTAGTTTTCAAAAATGCACAGGTTTGGTAGCTTTCCCTAGGTGCCGGCTGACCTAAAGGCCAAAATCTACAGGTAGGCACTTTGAAAAAAACACCTCTGTTTTCTGTGAAAAAATGGGATATGTCCACGTTGTGTTTTGGGGCATTTCGTGTCGCGGGCGCTAGGCCTACCCACACAAGTGAGGTATAATTTTTATCGGGAGACTTGGGGGAACGCTGGGTGGAAGGAAATTTGTGGCTCCTCTCAGATTCCAGAACTTTCTGTCACCGAAATGTGAGGAAAATGTGTTTTTTTAGCCAAATTTTGAGGTTTGCAATGGATTCTGGGTAACAGAACCTGGTCAGAGCCCCACAAGGCACCCCATCTTAGATTCCCCTAGGTCTCTAGTTTTGAAAAATGCACAGGTTTGGTAGGTTTCCCTAGGTGCCGGCTGAGCTAGAGGCCAAAATCTACAGGTAGGCACTTTGCAAAAAACACCTCTGTTTTCTGTGAAAAAATGGGATGTGTCCACGTTGTGTTTTGGGGCATTTCCTGTCGCGGGCACTAGGCCTACCCACACAAGTGAGGTATCATTTTTATCGGGAGACTTGGGGGAACGCTGGGTGGAAAGAAATTTGTGGCTCCTCTCAGATTCCAGAACTTTCTGTCACCGAAAGGTGAGCAAAATGTGTTTTTGTTGGCCAAATTTTGAGGTTTGCAAAGGATTCTGGGTAAAAGAACTTGGTCAGAGCCCCACAAGTCACCCCATCTTGGATTCCCCTAGGTCTCTAGTTTTTAAAAATGCACAGGTTTGGTAGGTTTCCCTAGATGCCGGCTGAGCTAGAGGCCAAAATCTACAGGTAGGCACTTTGCAAAAAGCACTTCTGTTTTCTGTGAAAAAATGGGAATTGTCCACGTTGTGTTTTGGGGAATTCCGTGTCGCGGGCTCTAGGCCTACCCACACAAGTGAGGTATCATTTTTATCGGGAGACTTGGGGGAACGCTGGGTGGAAGGAAATTTGTGGCTCCTCTCAGCTTCCAGAACTTTCTGTCACCGAAATGTGAGGAAAATGTGTTTTTTTAGCCAAATTTTGAGGTTTGCAAAGGATTCTGGGTAACAGAACCTGGTCAGAGCCCCACAAGGCACCCCATCTTAGATTCCCCTAGGTCTCTAGTTTTCAAAAATGCACAGGTTTGGTAGGTTTCCCTAGGTGCCGGCTGAGCTAGAGGCCAAAATCTACAGGTAGGCACTTTGCAAACAGCACCTCTGTTTTCTGTAAAAAAATGGGATGTGTCCACGTTGTGTTTTGGGGCATTTCCTGTCACGGGCGCTAGGCCTACCCACACAAGTGAGGTATCATTTTTATCGGGAGACTTGGGGGAGCGCTGTGCTGAAGGAAATTTGTGGGTCCTCTCAGATTCCAGAACTTTCTGTCACCGAAATGTGAGCAAAATGTGTTTTTTTGGCCAAATTTTGAGGTTTGCAAAGGATTCTGGGTAACAGAACTTGGTCAGAGCCCCACAAGTCACCCCATCTTAGATTCCCCTAGGTCTCTAGTTTTGAAAAATGCACAGGTTTGGTAGGTTTCCCTAGGTGCCGGCTGAGCTAGAGGCCAAAATCTACAGGTAGGCGCTTTGCAAAAAACACCTCTGTTTTCTGTGAAAAAATGGGATGTGTCCACGTTGTGTTTTGGGGCATTTCCTGTCGCGGGCACTAGGCCTACCCACACAAGTGAGGTATCATTTTTATCGGGAGACTTGGGGGAACGCTGGGTGGAAGGAAATTTGTTGCTCCTCTCAGATTCCAGAACTTTCTGTCACCGAAATGTGAGGAAAATGTGTTTTTTAGCCAAATTCTGAGGTTTGCAAAGGATTCTGGGTAACAGAACCTGGTCAGAGCCCCAGAAGTCACCCCATCTTAGATTCCCCTAGGTCTCTAGTTTTCAAAAATGCACAGGTTTGGTAGGTTTCCCTAGGTGCCGGCTGAGCTAGAGGCCAAAATCTACAGGTAGGCACTTTGCAAAAAACACCTCTGTGTTCTGTGAAAAAATGGGATGTGTCCACGTTGTGTTTTGGGGCATTTCCTGTCGCGGGCACTAGGCCTACCCACACAAGTGAGGTATCATTTTTATCGGGAGACTTGGGGGAACGCTGGGTGGAAGGAAATTTGTGGCTCTTCTCAGATTCCAGAACTTTCTGTCACCGGAATGTGAGGAAAATTTGTTTTTTTAGCCAAAATTTGAGGTTTGCAAAGGATTCTGGGTAACAGAACCTGGTCAGAGCCCCACAAGGCACCCCATCTTAGATTCCCCTAGGTCTCTAGTTTTAAAAAATGCACAGGTTTGGCAGGTTTCCCTAGGTGCCGGCTGAGCTACAGGCCAAAATCTACAGGTAGGCACTTTGCAAAAAACACCTGTTTTCTGTGAAAAAATGGGATGTGTCCACGTTGTGTTTTGGGGCATTTCCTGTCGCGGGCACTAGGCCTACCCACACAAGTGAGGTATCATTTTTATCGGGAGACTTGGGGGAACGCTGGGTGGAAGGAAATTTGTGGCTCTTCTCAGATTCCAGAACTTTCTGTCACCGAAATGTGAGGAAAATTTGTTTTTTTAGCCAAATTTTGAGGTTTGCAAAGGATTCTGGGTAACAGAACCTGGTCAAAGCCCCACAAGTCACCCCATCTTAGATTCCCCTAGGTCTCTAGTTTTCAAAAATGCACAGGTTTGGTAGGTTTCCCTAGGTGCCGGCTGAGCTAGAGGCCAAAATCTACAGGTAGGCACTTTGCAAACAGCACCTCTGTTTTCTGTGAAAAATGGGATGTGTCCACGTTGTGTTTTGGGGAATTTCCTGTCACGGGCGCTAGGCCTACCCACACAAGTGAGGTATCATTTTTATCAGGAGACTTGGGGGAACGCTGGGCTGAAGGAAATTTGTGGCTCCTCTCAGATTCCAGAACTTTCTGTCACCGAAATGTGAGCAAAATGTGTTTTTTTAGCCACATTTTGAGGTTTGCAAAGGATTCTGGGTAACAGAACTTGGTCAGAGCCCCACAAGTCACCCCATCTTGGATTCCCCTAGGTCTCTAGTTTTTTAAAATGCACAGGTTTGGTAGGTTTCCCTAGGTGCTGGCTGAGCTAAAGGCCAAAATCTACAGGTAGGCACTTTGAAAAAAACACCTCTGTTTTCTGTGAAAAAATGGGATATGTCCACGTTGTGTTTTGGAGCATTTCCTGTAGCGGGCGCTAAGCCTACCCACACAAGTGAGGTATAATTTTTATCGGGAGACTTGCGGGAACGCTGGGCTGAAGGAAATTTGTGGCTCCTCTCAGATTCCAAAACTTTCTGTCACCGAAATGTGAGCAAAATGTGTTTTTTTGGCCAAATTTTGAGGTTTGCAAAGGATTCTGGGTAACAGAACTTGGTCAGAGCCCCACAAGTCACCCCATCTTGGATTCCCCTAGGTCTCTAGTTTTTAAAAATGCACAGGTTTGGTAGGTTTCCCTAGATGCTGGCTGAGCTAGAGGCCAAAATCTACAGGTAGGCACTTTGCAAAAAGCACCTCTGATTTCTGTGAAAAAATGGGATGTGTCCACGTTGTGTTTTGGGGCATTTCGTGTCGCGGGCGCTAGGCCTACCCACACAAGTGAGGTATCATTTTTATCGGGAGACTTGCGGGAACGCTGGGCTGAAGGAAATTTGTGGCTCCTCTCAGATTCCAAAACTTTCTGTCACCGAAATGTGAGCAAAATGTGTTTTTTTGGCCAAATTTTGAGGTTTGCAAAGGATTCTGGGTAACAGAACTTGGTCAGAGCCCCACAAGTCACCGCATCTTGGATTCCCCTAGGTCTCTAGTTTTAAAAAATGCACAGGTTTGGTAGGTTTCCCTAGATGCTGGCTGAGCTAGAGGCCAAAATCTACAGGTAGGCACTTTGCAAAAAGCACCTCTGATTTCTGTGAAAAAATGGGATGTGTCCACGTTGTGTTTTGGGGCATTTCGTGTCGCGGGCGCTAGGCCTACCCACACAAGTGAGGTATCATTTTTATCGGGAGACTTGGGGGAACGCTGGGTGGAAGGAAATTTGTGGCTCCTCTCAGATTCCAGAACTTTCTGTCACCGAAATGTGAGGAAAATGTGTTTTTTTAGCCAAATTTTGAGGTTTGCAAAGGATTCTGGGTAACAGAACCTGGTCAGAGCCCCACAAGGCACCCCATCTTAGATTCCCCTAGGTCTCTAGTTTTAAAAAATGCACAGGTTTGGTAGGTTTCCCTAGGTGCCGGCTGAGCTAGAGGCCAAAATCTACAGGTAGGCACTTTGCAAAAAACACCTCTGTTTTCTGTGAAAAAATGGGATGTGTCCACGTTGTGTTTTGGGGCATTTCCTGTCGCGGGCACTAGGCCTACCCACACAAGTGAGGTATCATTTTTATCGGGAGACTTGGGGGAACGCTGGGTGGAAGGAAATTTGTGGCTCTTCTCAGATTCCAGAACTTTCTGTCACCGGAATGTGAGGAAAATTTGTTTTTTTAGCCAAAATTTGAGGTTTGCAAAGGATTCTGGGTAACAGAACCTGGTCAAAGCCCCACAACTCACCCCATCTTGGATTCCCCTAGGTCTCTAGTTTTTAAAAATGCACAGGTTTGGTAGGTTTCCCTAGATGCCGGCTGAGCTAGAGGCCAAAATCTACAGGTAGGCACTTTGCAAAAAGCACCTCTGTTTTCTGTGAAAAAATGGGATGTGTCCACGTTGTGTTTTGGGGCATTTCGTGTCGCGGGCGCTAGGCCTACCCACACAAGTGAGGTATCATTTTTATCGGGAGACTTGGGGGAACGCTGGGTGGAAGGAAATTTGTTGCTCCTCTCAGATTCCAGAACTTTCTGTCACCGAAATGTGAGGAAAATGTGTTTTTTAGCCAAATTCTGAGGTTTGCAAAGGATTCTGGGTAACAGAACCTGGTCAGAGCCCCAGAAGTCACCCCATCTTAGATTCCCCTAGGTCTCTAGTTTTCAAAAATGCACAGGTTTGGTAGGTTTCCCTAGGTGCCGGCTGAGCTAGAGGCCAAAATCTACAGGTAGGCACTTTGCAAAAAACACCTCTGTTTTCTGTGAAAAAATGGGATGTGTCCACGTTGTGTTTTGGGGCATTTCCTGTCGCGGGCACTAGGCCTACCCACACAAGTGAGGTATCATTTTTATCGGGAGACTTGGGGGAACGCTGGGTGGAAGGAAATTTGTGGCTCTTCTCAGATTCCAGAACTTTCTGTCACCGGAATGTGAGGAAATTTTTTTTTTTAGCCAAAATTTGAGGTTTGCAAAGGATTCTGGGTAACAGAACCTGGTCAGAGCCCCACAAGGCACCCCATCTTAGATTCCCCTAGGTCTCTAGTTTTAAAAAATGCACAGGTTTGGCAGGTTTCCCTAGGTGCCGGCTGAGCTAGAGGCCAAAATCTACAGGTAGGCACTTTGCAAAAAACACCTCTGTTTTCTGTGAAAAAATGGGATGTGTCCACGTTGTGTTTTGGGGCATTTCCTGTCGCGGGCACTAGGCCTACCCACACAAGTGAGGTATCATTTTTATCGGGAGACTTGGGGGAACGCTGGGTGGAAGGAAATTTGTGGCTCTTCTCAGATTCCAGAACTTTCTGTCACCGAAATGTGAGGAAAATTTGTTTTTTTAGCCAAATTTTGAGGTTTGCAAAGGATTCTGGGTAACAGAACCTGGTCAAAGCCCCACAAGTCACCCCATCTTAGATTCCCCTAGGTCTCTAGTTTTCAAAAATGCACAGGTTTGGTAGGTTTCCCTAGGTGCCGGCTGAGCTAGAGGCCAATATCTACAGGTAGGCACTTTGCAAACAGCACCTCTGTTTTCTGTGAAAAATGGGATGTGTCCACGTTGTGTTTTGGGGAATTTCCTGTCACGGGCGCTAGGCCTACCCACACAAGTGAGGTATCATTTTTATCAGGAGACTTGGGGGAACGCTGGGCTGAAGGAAATTTGTGGCTCCTCTCAGATTCCAGAACTTTCTGTCACCGAAATGTGAGCAAAATGTGTTTTTTAGCCACATTTTGAGGTTTGCAAAGGATTCTGGGTAACAGAACTTGGTCAGAGCCCCACAAGTCACCCCATCTTGGATTCCCCAAGGTCTCTAGTTTTTTAAAATGCACAGGTTTGGTAGGTTTCCCTAGGTGCTGGCTGAGCTAAAGGCCAAAATCTACAGGTAGGCACTTTGAAAAAAACACCTCTGTTTTCTGTGAAAAAATGGGATATGTCCACGTTGTGTTTTGGAGCATTTCCTGTAGCGGGCGCTAAGCCTACCCACACAAGTGAGGTATAATTTTTATCGGGAGACTTGCGGGAACGCTGGGCTGAAGGAAATTTGTGGCTCCTCTCAGATTCCAAAACTTTCTGTCACCGAAATGTGAGCAAAATGTGTTTTTTTGGCCAAATTTTGAGGTTTGCAAAGGATTCTGGGTAACAGAACTTGGTCAGAGCCCCACAAGTCACCCCATCTTGGATTCCCCTAGGTCTCTAGTTTTTAAAAATGCACAGGTTTGGTAGGTTTCCCTAGATGCTGGCTGAGCTAGAGGCCAAAATCTACAGGTAGGCACTTTGCAAAAAGCACCTCTGATTTCTGTGAAAAAATGGGATGTGTCCACGTTGTGTTTTGGGGCATTTCGTGTCGCGGGCGCTAGGCCTACCCACACAAGTGAGGTATCATTTTTATTGGGAGACTTGGGGGAACGCTGGGTGGAAGGAAATTTGTGGCTCCTCTCATATTCCAGAACTTTCTGTCACCGAAATGTGAGGAAAATGTGTTTTTTTAGCCAAATTTTGAGGTTTGCAAAGGATTCTGGGTAACAGAACCTGGTCAGAGCCCCACAAGGCACCCCATCTTAGATTCCCCTAGGTCTCTAGTTTTAAAAAATGCACAGGTTTGGTAGGTTTCCCTAGGTGCCGGCTGAGCTAGAGGCCAAAATCTACAGGTAGGCACTTTGCAAACAGCACCTCTGTTTTCTGTAAAAAAATGGGATGTGTCCACGTTGTGTTTTGGGGCATTTCCTGTCACGGGCGCTAGGCCTACCCACACAAGTGAGGTATCATTTTTATCGGGAGACTTGGGGGAACGCTGTGCTGAAGGAAATTTGTGGCTCCTCTCAGATTCCAGAACTTTCTGTCACCGAAATGTGAGCAAAATGTGTTTTTTTGGCCAAATTTTGAGGTTTGCAAAGGATTCTGGGTAACAGAACTTGGTCAGAGCCCCACAAGTCACCCCATCATGGATTCCCCTAGGTCTCTAGTTTTTTAAAATGCACAGGTTTGGTAGGTTTCCCTAGGTGCCGGCTGAGCTAGAGGCCAAAATCTACAGGTAGGCACTTTGCAAACAGCACCTCTGTTTTCTGTAAAAAAATGGGATGTGTCCACGTTGTGTTTTGGGGCATTTCCTGTCACGGGCGCTAGGCCTACCCACACAAGTGAGGTATAATTTTTATCGGGAGACTTGGGGGAACGCTGTGCTGAAGGAAATTTGTGGCTCCTCTCAGATTCCAGAACTTTCTGTCACCGAAATGTGAGCAAAATGTGTTTTTTTGGCCAAATTTTGAGGTTTGCAAAGGATTCTGGGTAACAGAACCTGGTCAGAGCCCCACAAGGCACCCCATCTTAGATTCCCCTAGGTCTCTAGTTTTAAAAAATGCACAGGTTTGGTAGGTTTCCCTAGATGCCGGCTGAGCTAGAGGCCAAAATCTACAGGTAGGCACTTTGCAAAAAGCACTTCTGTTTTCTGTGAAAAAATAGGATGTGTCCACGTTGTGTTTTGGGGCATTCCGTGTCGCGGGCTCTAGGCCTACCCACACAAGTGAGGTATCATTTTTATCGGGAGACTTGGGGGAACGCTGGGTGGAAGGAAATTTGTGGCTCCTCTCAGCTTCCAGAACTTTCTGTCACCGAAATGTGAGGAAAATGTGTTTTTTTAGCCAAATTTTGAGGTTTGCAAAGGATTCTGGGTAACAGAACCTGGTCAGAGCCCCACAAGGCACCCCATCTTAGATTCCCCTAGGTCTCTAGTTTTCAAAAATGCACAGGTTTGGTAGGTTTCGCTAGGTGCCGGCTGAGCTAGAGGCCAAAATCTACAGGTAGGCACTTTGCAAACAGCACCTCTGTTTTCTGTAAAAAAATGGGATGTGTCCACGTTGTGTTTTGGGGCATTTCCTGTCACGGGCGCTAGGCATACCCACACAAGTGAGGTATCATTTTTATCGGGAGACTTGGGGGAACGCTGTGCTGAAGGAAATTTGTGGCTCCTCTCAGATTCCAGAACTTTCTGTCACCGAAATGTGAGCAAAATGTGTTTTTTTGGCCAAATTTTGAGGTTTGCAAAGGATTCTGGGTAACAGAACTTGGTCAGAGCCCCACAAGTCACCCCATCATGGATTCCCCTAGGTCTCTAGTTTTTAAAAATGCACAGGTTTGGTAGGTTTCCCTAGATGCCGGCTGAGCTAGAGGCCAAAATCTACAGGTAGGCACTTTGCAAAAAGCACCTCTGTTTTCTGTGAAAAAAGGGATGCGTCTACATTGTGTTTTGGGGCATTTCGTGTCGCGGGCGCTTGGCCTACCCACACAAGTGAGGTATCATTTTTATAGGGAGACTTGGGGGAACGCTGGGTGGAAGGAAATTTGTGGCTCCTCTCAGATTCCAGAACTTTCTGTCACCAAAATGTGAGGAAAATGTGTTTTTTTTAGCCAAATTTTGAGGTTTGCAAAGGATTCTGGGTAACAGAACCTGGTCAGAGCCCCACAAGGCACCCCATCTTAGATTCCCCTAGGTCTCTAGTTTTCAAAAATGCACAGGTTTGGTAGGTTTCCCTAGGTGCCGGCTGAGCTAGAGGCCAAAATCTACAGGTTATCACTTTGCAAAAAACACCTCTGTTTTCTGTGAAAAAATGGGATGTGTTCTCGTTGTGCTTTGGGGCATTTCCTGTCGCGGGCACTAGGCCTACCCACACAAGTGAGGTATCATTTTTATCGGGAGACTTGGGGAAACGATGGGCTGAAGGAAATTTGTGGGTCCTCGGAGATTCCAGAACTTTCTGTCACAGAAATGTGAGCAAAATGTGTTTTTTTGGCCAAATTTTGAGGTTTGCAAAGTATTCTGGGTAACAGAACCTGGTCAGAGCCCCACAAGGCACCCCATCTTAGATTTCCCTAGGTCTCTAGTTTTCAAAAATGCACAGGTTTGGTAGCTTTCCCTAGGTGCCGGCTGACCTAAAGGCCAAAATCTACAGGTAGGCACTTTGAAAAAAACACCTCTGTTTTCTGTGAAAAAATGGGATATGTCCACGTTGTGTTTTGGGGCATTTCGTGTCGCGGGCGCTAGGCCTACCCACACAAGTGAGGTATAATTTTTATCGGGAGACTTGGGGGAACGCTGGGTGGAAGGGAATTTGTGGCTCCTCTCAGATTCCAGAACTTTCTGTCACCGAAATGTGAGGAAAATGTGTTTTTTTAGCCAAATTTTGAGGTTTGCAATGGATTCTGGGTAACAGAACCTGGTCAGAGCCCCACAAGGCACCCCATCTTAGATTCCCCTAGGTCTCTAGTTTTGAAAAATGCACAGGTTTGGTAGGTTTCCCTAGGTGCCGGCTGAGCTAGAGGCCAAAATCTACAGGTAGGCACTTTGCAAAAAACACCTCTGTTTTCTGTGAAAAAATGGGATGTGTCCACGTTGTGTTTTGGGGCATTTCCTGTCGCGGGCACTAGGCCTACCCACACAAGTGAGGTATCATTTTTATCGGGAGACTTGGGGGAACGCTGGGTGGAAAGAAATTTGTGGCTCCTCTCAGATTCCAGAACTTTCTGTCACCGAAAGGTGAGCAAAATGTGTTTTTGTTGGCCAAATTTTGAGGTTTGCAAAGGATTCTGGGTAAAAGAACTTGGTCAGAGCCCCACAAGTCACCCCATCTTGGATTCCCCTAGGTCTCTAGTTTTTAAAAATGCACAGGTTTGGTAGGTTTCCCTAGATGCCGGCTGAGCTAGAGGCCAAAATCTACAGGTAGGCACTTTGCAAAAAGCACTTCTGTTTTCTGTGAAAAAATGGGATGTGTCCACGTTGTGTTTTGGGGAATTCCGTGTCGCGGGCTCTAGGCCTACCCACACAAGTGAGGTATCATTTTTATCGGGAGACTTGGGGGAACGCTGGGTGGAAGGAAATTTGTGGCTCCTCTCAGCTTCCAGAACTTTCTGTCACCGAAATGTGAGGAAAATGTGTTTTTTTAGCCAAATTTTGAGGTTTGCAAAGGATTCTGGGTAACAGAACCTGGTCAGAGCCCCACAAGGCACCCCATCTTAGATTCCCCTAGGTCTCTAGTTTTCAAAAATGCACAGGTTTGGTAGGTTTCCCTAGGTGCCGGCTGAGCTAGAGGCCAAAATCTACAGGTAGGCACTTTGCAAACAGCACCTCTGTTTTCTGTAAAAAAATGGGATGTGTCCACGTTGTGTTTTGGGGCATTTCCTGTCACGGGCGCTAGGCCTACCCACACAAGTGAGGTATCATTTTTATCGGGAGACTTGGGGGAACGCTGTGCTGAAGGAAATTTGTCGGTCCTCTCAGATTCCAGAACTTTCTGTCACCGAAATGTGAGCAAAATGTGTTTTTTTGGCCAAATTTTGAGGTTTGCAAAGGATTCTGGGTAACAGAACTTGGTCAGAGCCCCACAAGTCACCCCATCATGGATTCCCCTAGGTCTCTAGTTTTTAAAAATGCACAGTTTGGCAGGTTTCTCTAGGTGCCGGCTGAGCTAGAGGCCAAAATCTACAGGTAGTCACTTTGCAAAAAACACCTCTGTTTTCTGTGAAAAAATGGGATGTGTCCACGTTGTGTTTTGGGGCATTTCCTGTCGCGGGCACTAGGCCTACCCACACAAGTGAGGTATCATTTTTATCGGGAGACTTGGGGGAACGCTGGGTGGAAGAAAATTTGTGGCTCCTCTCAGCTTCCAGAACTTTCTGTCACCGAAATGTGAGGAAAATGTGTTTTTTTAGCCAAATTTTGAGGTTTGCAAAGGATTCTGGGTAACAGAACCTGGTCAGAGCCCCACAAGGCACCCCATCTTAGATTCCCCTAGGTCTCTAGTTTTCAAAAATGCACAGGTTTGGTAGGTTTCCCTAGGTGCCGGCTGAGCTAGAGGCCAAAATCTACAGGTAGGCACTTTGCAAACAGCACCTCTGTTTTCTGTAAAAAAATGGGATGTGTCCACGTTGTGTTTTGGGGCATTTCCTGTCACGGGCGCTAGGCCTACCCACACAAGTGAGGTATCATTTTTATCGGGAGACTTGGGGGAACGCTGTGCTGAAGGAAATTTGTGGGTCCTCTCAGATTCCAGAACTTTCTGTCACCGAAATGTGAGCAAAATGTGTTTTTTTGGCCAAATTTTGAGGTTTGCAAAGGATTCTGGGTAACAGAACTTGGTCAGAGCCCCACAAGTCACCCCATCATGGATTCCCCTAGGTCTCTAGTTTTTAAAAATGCACAGGTTTGGCAGGTTTCTCTAGGTGCCGGCTGAGCTAGAGGCCAAAATCTACAGGTAGGCACTTTGCAAAAAACACCTCTGTTTTCTGTGAAAAAATGGGATGTGTCCACGTTGTGTTTTGGGGCATTTCCTGTCGCGGGCACTAGGCCTACCCACACAAGTGAGGTATCATTTTTATCGGGAGACTTGGGGGAACGCTGGGTGGAAGGAAATTTGTGGCTCTTCTCAGATTCCAGAACTTTCTGTCACCGAAATGTGAGGAACATTTGTTTTTTTAGCCAAATTTTGAGGTTTGCAAAGGATTCTGGGTAAAAGAACCTGGTCAGAGCCCCACAAGTCACCCCACCTTGGATTCCCCTAGGTCTCTAGTTTTCAAAAATGCACAGGTTTGGTAGGTTTCCCTAGGTGCCGGCTGAGCTAGAGGTCAAAATCTACAGGTTATCACTTTGCAAAAAACACCTCTGTTTTCTGTGAAAAAATGGGATGTGTTCTCGTTGTGCTTTGGGGCATTTCCTGTCGCGGGCACTAGGCCTACCCACACAAGTGAGGTATCATTTTTATCGGGAGACTTGGGGAAACGCTGGGCTGAAGGAAATTTGTGGGTCCTCGGAGATTCCAGAACTTTCTGTCACCGAAATGTGAGCAAAATGTGTTTTTTTGGCCAAATTTTGAGGTTTGCAAAGGATTCTGGGTAACAGAACCTGGTCAGAGCCCCACAAGGCACCCCATCTTAGATTTCCCTAGGTCTCTAGTTTTCAAAAATGCACAGGTTTGGTAGCTTTCCCTAGGTGCCGGCTGACCTAAAGGCCAAAATCTACAGGTAGGCACTTTGAAAAAAACACCTCTGTTTTCTGTGAAAAAATGGGATATGTCCACGTTGTGTTTTGGGGCATTTCGTGTCGCGGGCGCTAGGCCTACCCACACAAGTGAGGTACAATTTTTATCGGGAGACTTGGGGGAACGCTGGGTGGAAGGAAATTTGTGGCTCCTCTCAGATTCCAGAACTTTCTGTCACCGAAATGTGAGGAAAATGTGTTTTTATAGGCAAATTTTGAGGTTTGCAATGGATTCTGGGTAACAGAACCTGGTCAGAGCCCCACAAGGCACCCCATCTTAGATTCCCCTAGGTCTCTAGTTTTGAAAAATGCACAGGTTTGGTAGGTTTCCCTAGGTGCCGGCTGAGCTAGAGGCCAAAATCTACAGGTAGGCGCTTTGCAAAAAACACCTCTGTTTTCTGTGAAAAAATGGGATGTGTCCACGTTGTGTTTTGGGGCATTTCCTGTCGCGGGCACTAGGCCTACCCACACAAGTGAGGTATCATTTTTATCGGGAGACTTGGGGGAACGCTGGGTGGAAAGAAATTTGTGGCTCCTCTCAGATTCCAGAACTTTCTGTCACCGAAAGGTGAGCAAAATGTGTTTTTGTTGGCCAAATTTTGAGGTTTGCAAAGGATTCTGGGTAAAAGAACTTGGTCAGAGCCCCACAAGTCACCCCATCTTGGATTCCCCTAGGTCTCTAGTTTTTAAAAATGCACAGGTTTGGTAGGTTTCCCTAGATGCCGGCTGAGCTAGAGGCCAAAATCTACAGGTAGGCACTTTGCAAAAAGCACTTCTGTTTTCTGTGAAAAAATGGGATGTGTCCACATTTTGTTTTGGGGCATTCCGTGTCGCGGGCTCTAGGCCTACCCACACAAGTGAGGTATCATTTTTATCGGGAGACTTGGGGGAACGCTGGGTGGAAAGAAATTTGTGGCTCCTCTCAGATTCCAGAACTTTCTGTCACCGAAAGGTGAGCAAAATGTGTTTTTGTTGGCCAAATTTTGAGGTTTGCAAAGGATTCTGGGTAAAAGAACTTGGTCAGAGCCCCACAAGTCACCCCATCTTGGATTCCCCTAGGTCTCTAGTTTTTAAAAATGCACAGGTTTGGTAGGTTTCCCTAGATGCCGGCTGAGCTAGAGGCCAAAATCTACAGGTAGGCACTTTGCAAAAAGCACTTCTGTTTTCTGTGAAAAAATGGGATGTGTCCACGTTGTGTTTTGGGGAATTCCGTGTCGCGGGCTCTAGGCCTACCCACACAAGTGAGGTATCATTTTTATCGGGAGACTTGGGGGAACGCTGGGTGGAAGGAAATTTGTGGCTCCTCTCAGCTTCCAGAACTTTCTGTCACCGAAATGTGAGGAAAATGTGTTTTTTTAGCCAAATTTTGAGGTTTGCAAAGGATTCTGGGTAACAGAACCTGGTCAGAGCCCCACAAGGCACCCCATCTTAGATTCCCCTAGGTCTCTAGTTTTCAAAAATGCACAGGTTTGGTAGGTTTCCCTAGGTGCCGGCTGAGCTAGAGGCCAAAATCTACAGGTAGGCACTTTGCAAACAGCACCTCTGTTTTCTGTAAAAAAATGGGATGTGTCCACGTTGTGTTTTGGGGCATTTCCTGTCACGGGCGCTAGGCCTACCCACACAAGTGAGGTATCATTTTTATCGGGAGACTTGGGGGAACGCTGTGCTGAAGGAAATTTGTGGGTCCTCTCAGATTCCAGAACTTTCTGTCACCGAAATGTGAGCAAAATGTGTTTTTTTGGCCAAATTTTGAGGTTTGCAAAGGATTCTGGGTAACAGAACTTGGTCAGAGCCCCACAAGTCACCCCATCATGGATTCCCCTAGGTCTCTAGTTTTTAAAAATGCACAGGTTTGGTAGGTTTCCCTAGATGCCGGCTGAGCTAGAGGCCAAAATCTACAGGTAGGCACTTTGCAAAAAGCACTTCTGTTTTCTGTGAAAAAATGGGATGTGTCCACATTTTGTTTTGGGGCATTCCGTGTCGCGGGCTCTAGGCCTACCCACACAAGTGAGGTATCATTTTTATCGGGAGACTTGGGGGAACGCTGGGTGGAAAGAAATTTGTGGCTCCTCTCAGATTCCAGAACTTTCTGTCACCGAAAGGTGAGCAAAATGTGTTTTTGTTGGCCAAATTTTGAGGTTTGCAAAGGATTCTGGGTAAAAGAACTTGGTCAGAGCCCCACAAGTCACCCCATCTTGGATTCCCCTAGGTCTCTAGTTTTTAAAAATGCACAGGTTTGGTAGGTTTCCCTAGATGCCGGCTGAGCTAGAGGCCAAAATCTACAGGTAGGCACTTTGCAAAAAGCACTTCTGTTTTCTGTGAAAAAATGGGATGTGTCCACGTTGTGTTTTGGGGAATTCCGTGTCGCGGGCTCTAGGCCTACCCACACAAGTGAGGTATCATTTTTATCGGGAGACTTGGGGGAACGCTGGGTGGAAGGAAATTTGTGGCTCCTCTCAGCTTCCAGAACTTTCTGTCACCGAAATGTGAGGAAAATGTGTTTTTTTAGCCAAATTTTGAGGTTTGCAAAGGATTCTGGGTAACAGAACCTGGTCAGAGCCCCACAAGGCACCCCATCTTAGATTCCCCTAGGTCTCTAGTTTTCAAAAATGCACAGGTTTGGTAGGTTTCCCTAGGTGCCGGCTGAGCTAGAGGCCAAAATCTACAGGTAGGCACTTTGCAAACAGCACCTCTGTTTTCTGTAAAAAAATGGGATGTGTCCACGTTGTGTTTTGGGGCATTTCCTGTCACGGGCGCTAGGCCTACCCACACAAGTGAGGTATCATTTTTATCGGGAGACTTGGGGGAACGCTGTGCTGAAGGAAATTTGTGGGTCCTCTCAGATTCCAGAACTTTCTGTCACCGAAATGTGAGCAAAATGTGTTTTTTTGGCCAAATTTTGAGGTTTGCAAAGGATTCTGGGTAACAGAACTTGGTCAGAGCCCCACAAGTCACCCCATCATGGATTCCCCTAGGTCTCTAGTTTTTAAAAATGCACAGGTTTGGCAGGTTTCTCTAGGTGCCGGCTGAGCTAGAGGCCAAAATCTACAGGTAGGCACTTTGCAAAAAACACCTCTGTTTTCTGTGAAAAAATGGGATGTGTCCACATTGTGTTTTGGGGCATTTCCTGTCGCGGGCACTAGGCCTACCCACACAAGTGAGGTATCATTTTTATCGGGAGACTTGGGGGAACGCTGGGTGGAAGAAAATTTGTGGCTCCTCTCAGCTTCCAGAACTTTCTGTCACCGAAATGTGAGGAAAATGTGTTTTTTTAGCCAAATTTTGAGGTTTGCAAAGGATTCTGGGTAACAGAACCTGGTCAGAGCCCCACAAGGCACCCCATCTTAGATTCCCCTAGGTCTCTAGTTTTCAAAAATGCACAGGTTTGGTAGGTTTCCCTAGGTGCCGGCTGAGCTAGAGGCCAAAATCTACAGGTAGGCACTTTGCAAACAGCACCTCTGTTTTCTGTAAAAAAATGGGATGTGTCCACGTTGTGTTTTGGGGCATTTCCTGTCACGGGCGCTAGGCCTACCCACACAAGTGAGGTATCATTTTTATCGGGAGACTTGGGGGAACGCTGTGCTGAAGGAAATTTGTGGGTCCTCTCAGATTCCAGAACTTTCTGTCACCGAAATGTGAGCAAAATGTGTTTTTTTGGCCAAATTTTGAGGTTTGCAAAGGATTCTGGGTAACAGAACTTGGTCAGAGCCCCACAAGTCACCCCATCATGGATTCCCCTAGGTCTCTAGTTTTTAAAAATGCACAGGTTTGGCAGGTTTCTCTAGGTGCCGGCTGAGCTAGAGGCCAAAATCTACAGGTAGGCACTTTGCAAAAAAACACCTCTGTTTTCTGTGAAAAAATGGGATGTGTCCACGTTGTGTTTTGGGGCATTTCCTGTCGCGGGCACTAGGCCTACCCACACAAGTGAGGTATCATTTTTATCGGGAGACTTGGGGGAACGCTGGGTGGAAGGAAATTTGTGGCTCTTCTCAGATTCCAGAACTTTCTGTCACCGAAATGTGAGGAACATTTGTTTTTTTAGCCAAATTTTGAGGTTTGCAAAGGATTCTGGGTAAAAGAACCTGGTCAGAGCCCCACAAGTCACCCCACCTTGGATTCCCCTAGGTCTCTAGTTTTCAAAAATGCACAGGTTTGGTAGGTTTCCCTAGGTGCCGGCTGAGCTAGAGGTCAAAATCTACAGGTTATCACTTTGCAAAAAACACCTCTGTTTTCTGTGAAAAAATGGGATGTGTTCTCGTTGTGCTTTGGGGCATTTCCTGTCGCGGGCACTAGGCCTACCCACACAAGTGAGGTATCATTTTTATCGGGAGACTTGGGGAAACGCTGGGCTGAAGGAAATTTGTGGGTCCTCGGAGATTCCAGAACTTTCTGTCACCGAAATGTGAGCAAAATGTGTTTTTTTGGCCAAATTTTGAGGTTTGCAAAGGATTCTGGGTAACAGAACCTGGTCAGAGCCCCACAAGGCACCCCATCTTAGATTTCCCTAGGTCTCTAGTTTTCAAAAATGCACAGGTTTGGTAGCTTTCCCTAGGTGCCGGCTGACCTAAAGGCCAAAATCTACAGGTAGGCACTTTGAAAAAAACACCTCTGTTTTCTGTGAAAAAATGGGATATGTCCACGTTGTGTTTTGGGGCATTTCGTGTCGCGGGCGCTAGGCCTACCCACACAAGTGAGGTACAATTTTTATCGGGAGACTTGGGGGAACGCTGGGTGGAAGGAAATTTGTGGCTCCTCTCAGATTCCAGAACTTTCTGTCACCGAAATGTGAGGAAAATGTGTTTTTATAGGCAAATTTTGAGGTTTGCAATGGATTCTGGGTAACAGAACCTGGTCAGAGCCCCACAAGGCACCCCATCTTAGATTCCCCTAGGTCTCTAGTTTTGAAAAATGCACAGGTTTGGTAGGTTTCCCTAGGTGCCGGCTGAGCTAGAGGCCAAAATCTACAGGTAGGCGCTTTGCAAAAAACACCTCTGTTTTCTGTGAAAAAATGGGATGTGTCCACGTTGTGTTTTGGGGCATTTCCTGTCGCGGGCACTAGGCCTACCCACACAAGTGAGGTATCATTTTTATCGGGAGACTTGGGGGAACGCTGGGTGGAAAGAAATTTGTGGCTCCTCTCAGATTCCAGAACTTTCTGTCACCGAAAGGTGAGCAAAATGTGTTTTTGTTGGCCAAATTTTGAGGTTTGCAAAGGATTCTGGGTAAAAGAACTTGGTCAGAGCCCCACAAGTCACCCCATCTTGGATTCCCCTAGGTCTCTAGTTTTTAAAAATGCACAGGTTTGGTAGGTTTCCCTAGATGCCGGCTGAGCTAGAGGCCAAAATCTACAGGTAGGCACTTTGCAAAAAGCACTTCTGTTTTCTGTGAAAAAATGGGATGTGTCCACATTTTGTTTTGGGGCATTCCGTGTCGCGGGCTCTAGGCCTACCCACACAAGTGAGGTATCATTTTTATCGGGAGACTTGGGGGAACGCTGGGTGGAAGGAAATTTGTGGCTCCTCTCAGCTTCCAGAACTTTCTGTCACCGAAATGTGAGGAAAATGTGTTTTTTTAGCCAAATTTTGAGGTTTGCAAAGGATTCTGGGTAACAGAACCTGGTCAGAGCCCCACAAGGCACCCTATCTTAGATTCCCCTAGGTCTCTAGTTTTCAAAAATGCACAGGTTTGGTAGGTTTCCCTAGGTGCCGGCTGAGCTAGAGGCCAAAATCTACAGGTAGGCACTTTGCAAACAGCACCTCTGTTTTCTGTAAAAAAATGGGATGTGTCCACGTTGTGTTTTGGGGCATTTCCTGTCACGGGCGCTAGGCCTACCCACACAAGTGAGGTATCATTTTTATCGGGAGACTTGGGGGAACGCTGTGCTGAAGGAAATTTGTGGCTCCTCTCAGATTCCAGAACTTTCTGTCACCGAAATGTGAGCAAAATTAGTTTTTTTGGCCAAATTTTGAGGTTTGCAAAGGATTCTGGGTAACAGAACTTGGTCAGAGCCCCACAAGTCACCCCATCATGGATTCCCCTAGGTCTCTAGTTTTTAAAAATGCACAGGTTTGGTAGGTTTCCCTAGATGCCGGCTGAGCTAGAGGCCAAAATCTACAGGTAGGCACTTTGCAAAAAGCACCTCTGTTTTCTGTGAAAAAAAGGGATGCGTCTACATTGTGTTTTGGTGCATTTCGTGTCGCGGGCGCTTGGCCTACCCACACAAGTGAGGTATCATTTTTATAGGGAGACTTGGGGGAACGCTGTGCTGAAGGAAATTTGTGGCTCCTCTCAGATTCCAGAACTTTCTGTCACCGAAATGTGAGGAACATTTGTTTTTTTTAGCCAAATTTTGAGGTTTGCAAAGGATTCTGGGTAAAAGAACCTGGTCAGAGCCCCACAAGTCACCCCATCTTGGATTCCCCTAGGTCTCTAGTTTTCAAAAAGGCACAGGTTTGGTAGGTTTCCCTAGGTGCCGGCTGAGCTAGAGGCCAAAATCTACAGGTTATCACTTTGAAAAAAACACCTCTGTTTTCTGTGAAAAAATGGGATGTGTCCACGTTGTGTTTTGGAGCAATTCCTGTAGCGGGCGCTAGGCCTACCCACACAAGTGAGGTATAATTTTTATCGTGAGACTTGGGGGAACGCTGGGCTGAAGGAAATTTGTGGCTCCTCTCAGATTCCAGAACTTTCTGTCACTGAAATGTGAGCAAAATGTGTTTTTTTTGGCCAAATTTTGAGGTTTGCAAAGGATTCTGGGTAACAGAACTTGGTCAGAGCCCCACAAGTCACCGCATCTTGGATTCCCCTAGGCCTCTAGTTTTTTAAAATGCACAGGTTTGGTAGGTTTCCATAGATGCCGGCTGAGCTACAGGCCAAAATCTACAGGTAGGCACTTTGCAAAAAGCACCTCTGTTTTCTGTGAAAAAATGGGATGTGTCCACGTTGTGTTTTGGGGCATTTCCTGTTGCGAGCGCTAGGCCTACCCACACAAGCGAGGTATCATTTTTATCGGGAGACTTGAGGGAACGCTGGGTGGAAGGAAATTTGTGGCTCCTCTCAGATTCCAGAACTTTCCGTCACCGAAATGTGAGGAAAATGTGTTTTTTTAGCCAAATTTTGAGGTTTGCAAAGGATTCTGGGTAACAGAACCTGGTCAGAGCCCCACAAGGCACCCCATCTTAGATTCCCCTAGGTCTCTAGTTTTAAAAAATGCACAGGTTTGGTAGGTTTCCCTAGGTGCCGGCTGAGCTAAAGGCCAAAATCTCCAGGTAGGCACTTTGAAAAAAACACCTCTGTTTTCTGTGAAAAAATGGGATGTGTCCACGTTGTGTTTTGGAGCAATTCCTGTAGCGGGCGCTAGGCCTACCCACACAAGTGAGGTATAATTTTTATCGTGAGACTTGGGGGAACGCTGGGCTGAAGGAAATTTGTGGCTCCTCTCAGATTCCAGAACTTTCTGTCACCGAAATGTGAGCAAAATGTGTTTTTTTTGGCCAAATTTTGAGGTTTGCAAAGGATTCTGGGTAACAGAACTTGGTCAGAGCCCCACAAGTCACCCCATCTTGGATTCCCTTAGGTCTCTAGTTTTAAAAAATGCACAGGTTTGGTAGGTTTTCCTAGATGTCGGCTGAGCTAGAGGCCAAAATCTACAGGTAGGCACTTTGCAAAAAGCACTTCTGTTTTCTGTGAAAAAATGGGATGTGTCCACGTTGTGTTTTGGGGCATTTCGTGTCGCGGGCGCTAGGCCTACCCACACAAGTGAGGTATCATTTTTATCGGGAGACTTGGGGGAACGCTGGGTGGAAGGAAATTTGTGGCTCCTCTCAGATTCCAGAACTTTCTGTCACCGAAATGTGAGGAAAATGTGTTTTTTTAGCCAAATTTTGAGGTTTGCAATGGATTCTGGGTAACAGAACCTGGTCAGAGCCCCACAAGGCACCCCATCTTAGATTCCCCTAGGTCTCTAGTTTTGAAAAATGCACTGGTTTGGTAGGTTTCCCTAGGTGCCGGCTGAGCTAGAGGCCAAAATCTACAGGTAGGCACTTTGCAAAAAACACCTCTGTTTTCTGTGAAAAAAGGGGATGTGTCCACGTTGTGTTTTGGGGCATTTCCTGTCGCGGGCACTAGGCCTACCCACACAAGTGAGGTATCATTTTTATCGGGAGACTTGGGGGAACGCTGGGTGGAAAGAAATTTGTGGCTCCTCTCAGATTCCAGAACTTTCTGTCACTGAAATGTGAGCAAAATGTGTTTTTGTTGGCCAAATTTTGAGGTTTGCAAAGGATTCTGGGTAAAAGAACTTGGTCAGAGCCCCACAAGTCACCCCATCTTGGATTCCCCTAGGTCTCTAGTTTTTAAAAATGCACAGGTTTGGTAGATTTCCCTAGATGCCGGCTGAGCTAGAGGCCAAAATCTACAGGTAGGCACTTTGCAAAAAGCACTTCTGTTTTCTGTGAAAAAATGGGATGTGTCCACGTTGTGTTTTGGGGCATTCCGTGTCGCGGGCTCTAGGCCTACCCACACAAGTGAGGTATCATTTTTATCGGGAGACTTGGGGGAACGCTGGGTGGAAGGAAATTTGTGGCTCCTCTCAGCTTCCAGAACTTTCTGTCACCGAAATGTGAGGAAAATGTGTTTTTTTAGCCAAATTTTGAGGTTTGCAAAGGATTCTGGGTAACAGAACCTGGTCAGAGCCCCACAAGGCACCCCATCTTAGATTCCCCTAGGTCTCTAGTTTTCAAAAATGCACAGGTTTGGTAGGTTTCCCTAGGTGCCGGCTGAGCTAGAGGCCAAAATCTACAGGTAGGCACTTTGCAAACAGCACCTCTGTTTTCTGTAAAAAAATGGGATGTGTCCACGTTGTGTTTTGGGGCATTTCCTGTCACGGGCGCTAGGCCTACCCACACAAGTGAGGTATCATTTTTATCGGGAGACTTGGGGGAACGCTGTGCTGAAGGAAATTTGTGGCTCCTCTCAGATTCCAGAACTTTCTGTCACCGAAATGTGAGCAAAATGTGTTTTTTTGGCCAAATTTTGAGGTTTGCAAAGGATTCTGGGGAACAGAACTTGGTCAGAGCCCCACAAGTCACCCCATCATGGATTCCCCTAGGTCTCTAGTTTTTAAAAATGCACAGGTTTGGTAGGTTTCCCTAGATGCCGGCTGAGCTAGAGGCCAAAATCTACAGGTAGGCACTTTGCAAAAAGCACCTCTGTTTTCTGTGAAAAAAAGGGATGCGTCTACATTGTGTTTTGGGGCATTTCGTGTCGCGGGCGCTTGGCCTACCCACACAAGTGAGGTATCATTTTTATAGGGAGACTTGGGGGAACGCTGGGTGGAAGGAAATTTGTGGCTCCTCTCAGATTCCAGAACTTTCTGTCACCAAAATTTGAGGAAAATGTGTTTTTTTAGCCAAATTTTGAGGTTTGCAAAGGATTCTGGGTAACAGAACCTGGTCAGAGCCCCACAAGGCACCCCATCTTAGATTCCCCTAGGTCTCTAGTTTTAAAAAATGCACACGTTTGGCAGGTTTCTCTAGGTGCCGGCTGAGCTAGAGGCCAAAATCTACAGGAAGGCACTTTGCAAAAAACACCTCTGTTTTCTGTGAAAAAATGGGATGTGTCCACGTTGTGTTTTGGGGCATTTCCTGTCGCGGGCACTAGGCCTACCCACACAAGTGAGGTATCATTTTTATCGGGAGACTTGGGGGAACTCTGGGTGGAAGGAAATTTGTGGCTCTTCTCAGATTCCAGAACTTTCTGTCACCGAAATGTGAGGAACATTTGTTTTTTTAGCCAAATTTTGAGGTTTGCAAAGGATTCTGGGTAAAAGAACCTGGTCAGAGCCCCAAAAGTCACCCCACCTTGGATTCCCCTAGGTCTCTAGTTTTCAAAAATGCACAGGTTTGGTAGGTTTCCCTAGGTGCCGGCTGAGCTAGAGGCCAAAATCTACAGGTTATCACTTTGCAAAAAACACCTCTGTTTTCTGTGAAAAAATGGGATGTGTTCTCGTTGTGCTTTGGGGCATTTCCTGTCGCGGGCACTAGGCCTACCCACACAAGTGAGGTATCATTTTTATCGGGAGACTTGGGGGAACGCTGGGCTGAAGGAAATTTGTGGCTCCTCTGAGATTCCAGAACTTTCTGTCACCGAAATGTGAGCAAAATGTGTTTTTTTGGCCAAATTTTGAGGTTTGCAAAGGATTCTGGGTAACAGAACCTGGTCAGAGCCCCACAAGGCACCCCATCTTAGATTCCCGTAGGTCTCTAGTTTTCAAAAATGCACAGGTATGGTAGGTTTCCCTAGGTGCCGGCTGAGCTAGAGGCCAAAATCTACAGGTAGGCACTTTGCAAAAAACACCTCTGTTTTCTGTGAAAAAATGGGATGTGTCCACGTTGTGTTTTGGGGCATTTCCTGTCGCGGGCACTAGGCCTACCCACACAAGTGAGGTATCATTTTTATCGGGAGACTTGGTGGAACGCTGGGTGGAAGGAAATTTGTGGCTCTTTTCAGATTCCAGAACTTTCTGTCATCGAAATGTGAGGAACATTTGTTTTTTTAGCCAAATTGTGAGGTTTGCAAAGGATTCTGGGTAAAAGAACCTGGTCAGAGCCCCACAAGTCACCCCATCTTGGATTCCCCTAGGTCTCTAGTTTTCAAAAATGCACAGGTTTGGTAGGTTTCCCTAGGTGCCGGCTGAGCTAGAGGCCATAATCTACAGGTAGGCACTTTGCAAAAAACACCTCTGTTTTCTGTGAAAAAATGGGATGTGTCCACGTTGTGTTTTGGGGCATTTCCTGTCACGGGCGGTAGGCCTACCCACACAAGTGAGGTATCATTTTTATCGGGAGACTTGGGGGAACGCCTGGTGGAAGAAAATTTATGGCTCCTCTCAGATTCCAGAACTTTCTGTCACCGAATGTGAGCAAAATGTGTTTTTTTGGCCAGATTTTGAGGTTTGCAAAGGATTCTGGGTAACAGAACTTGGTCAGAGCCCCACAAGTTACCCCATCTTGGATTCCCCTAGGTCTCTAGTTTTTTAAAATGCACAGGTTTGGTAGGTTTCCCTAGATGTCGGCTGAGCTAGAGGCCAAAATCTACAGGTAGGCACTTTGCAAAAAGCACCTCTGTTTTCTGTGAAAAAAAGGGATGCGTCTACATTGTGTTTTGGGGCATTTCGTGTCGCGGGCGCTTGGCCTACCCACACAAGTGAGGTATCATTTTTATAGGGAGACTTGGGGGAACGCTGGGTGGAAGGAAATTTGTGGCTCCTCTCAGATTCCAGAACTTTCTGTCACCAAAATTTGAGGAAAATGTGTTTTTTTAGCCAAATTTTGAGGTTTGCAAAGGATTCTGGGTAACAGAACCTGGTCAGAGCCCCACAAGGCACCCCATCTTAGATTCCCCTAGGTCTCTAGTTTTAAAAAATGCACAGGTTTGGCAGGTTTCTCTAGGTGCCGGCTGAGCTAGAGGCCAAAATCTACAGGTAGGCACTTTGCAAAAAACACCTCTGTTTTCTGTGAAAAAATGGGATGTGTCCACGTTGTGTTTTGGGGCATTTCCTGTCGCGGGCACTAGGCCTACCCACACAAGTGAGGTATCATTTTTATCGGGAGACTTGGGGGAACGCTGGGCTGAAGGAAATTTGTGGCTCCTCTGAGATTCCAGAACTTTCTGTCACCGAAATGTGAGCAAAATGTGTTTTTTTGGCCAAATTTTGAGGTTTGCAAAGGATTCTGGGTAACAGAACCTGGTCAAAGCCCCACAAGTCACCCCATCTTAGATTCCCCTAGGTCTCTAGTTTTCAAAAATGCACAGGTTTGGTAGGTTTCCCTAGGTGCCGGCTGAGCTAGAGGCCAAAATCTACAGGTAGGCACTTTGCAAACAGCACCTCTGTTTTCTGTGAAAAATGGGATGTGTCCACGTTGTGTTTTGGGGAATTTCCTGTCACGGGCGCTAG
This sequence comes from Pleurodeles waltl, assembly GCF_031143425.1. Taxonomy (NCBI): domain Eukaryota; kingdom Metazoa; phylum Chordata; class Amphibia; order Caudata; family Salamandridae; genus Pleurodeles; species Pleurodeles waltl. Next base: position 965,435,694 of record NC_090436.1, on the reverse strand, counting down.
GCCTACCCACACAAGTGAGGTATCATTTTTATCAGGAGACTTGGGGGAACGCTGGGCTGAAGGAAATTTGTGGCTCCTCTCAGATTCCAGAACTTTCTGTCACCGAAATGTGAGCAAAATGTGTTTTTTTAGCCACATTTTGAGGTTTGCAAAGGATTCTGAGTAACAGAACTTGGTCAGAGCCCCACAAGTCACCCCATCTTGGATTCCCCTAGGTCTCTAGTTTTTTAAAATGCACAGGTTTGGTAGGTTTCCCTAGGTGCTGGCTGAGCTAAAGGCCAAAATCTACAGGTAGGCACTTTGAAAAAAACACCTCTGTTTTCTGTGAAAAAATGGGATATGTCCACGTTGTGTTTTGGAGCATTTCCTGTAGCGGGCGCTAAGCCTAACCACACAAGTGAGGTATAATTTTTATCGGGAGACTTGCGGGAACGCTGGGCTGAAGGAAATTTGTGGCTCCTCTCAGATTCCAAAACTTTCTGTCACCGAAATGTGAGCAAAATGTGTTTTTTGGGCCAAATTTTGAGGTTTGCAAAGGATTCTGGGTAACAGAACTTGGTCAGAGCCCCACAAGTCACCCCATCTTGGATTCCCCTAGGTCTCTAGTTTTTAAAAATGCACAGGTTTGGTAGGTTTCCCTAGATGCTGGCTGAGCGAGAGGCCAAAATCTACAGGTAGGCACTTTGCAAAAAGCACCTCTGATTTCTGTGAAAAAATGGGATGTGTCCACGTTGTGTTTTGGGGCATTTCGTGTCGCGGGCGCTAGGCCTACCCACACAAGTGAGGTATCATTTTTATCGGGAGACTTGGGGGAACGCTGGGTGGAAGGAAATTTGTGGCTCCTCTCAGATTCCAGAACTTTCTGTCACCGAAATGTGAGGAAAATGTGTTTTTTTAGCCAAATTTTGAGGTTTGCAAAGGATTCTGGGTAACAGAACCTGGTCAGAGCCCCACAAGGCACCCCATCTTAGATTCCCCTAGGTCTCTAGTTTTAAAAAATGCACAGGTTTGGTAGGTTTCCCTAGGTGCCGGCTGAGCTAGAGGCCAAAATCTACAGGTAGGCACTTTGCAAAAAACACCTCTGTTTTCTGTGAAAAAATGGGATGTGTCCACGTTGTGTTTTGGGGCATTTCCTGTCGCGGGCACTAGGCCTACCCACACAAGTGAGGTATCATTTTTATCGTGAGACTTGGGGGAACGCTGGGTGGAAGGAAATGTGTGGCTCTTCTCAGATTCCAGAACTTTGTGTCACCGAAATGTGAGGAATTTTTTTTTTTTTTGTCAAATTTTGAGGTTTGCAAAAGATTCTGGGTAACAGAACCTGGTCAAAGCCCCACAAGTCACCCCATCTTGGATTCCTCTAGGTCTCTAGTTTTTTAAAATGCACAGGTTTGGTAGGTTTCCCTAGGTGCCGGCTGAGCTAGAGGCCAAAATCTACAGGTAGGCACTTTGCAAAAAACACCTCTGTTTTCTGTCAAAAAATGGGATGTGTCCACGTTGTGTTTTGGGGCATATCCTGTCACGGGCAGTAGGCCTACCCACACAAGTGAGGTATCATTTTTATCGGGAGACTTGGGGGAACACTGGGTGGAAGGAAATTTGTTGCTCCTCTCAGATTCCAGAACTTTCTGTCACCGAAATGTGAGGAAAATGTGTTTTTTAGCCAAATTCTGAGGTTTGCAAAGGATTCTGGGTAACAGAACCTGGTCAGAGCCCCAGAAGTCACCCCATCTTAGATTCCCCTAGGTCTCTAGTTTTCAAAAATGCACAGGTTTGGTAGGTTTCCCTAGGTGCCGGCTGAGCTAGAGGCCAAAATCTACAGGTAGGCACTTTGCAAAAAACACCTCTGTGTTCTGTGAAAAAATGGGATGTGTCCACGTTGTGTTTTGGGGCATTTCCTGTCGCGGGCACTAGGCCTACCCACACAAGTGAGGTATCATTTTTATCGGGAGACTTGGGGGAACGCTGGGTGGAAGGAAATTTGTGGCTCTTCTCAGATTCCAGAACTTTCTGTCACCGGAATGTGAGGAAAATTTGTTTTTTTAGCCAAAATTTGAGGTTTGCAAAGGATTCTGGGTAACAGAACCTGGTCAAAGCCCCACAACTCACCCCATCTTGGATTCCCCTAGGTCTCTAGTTTTTAAAAATGCACAGGTTTGGTAGGTTTCCCTAGATGCCGGCTGAGCTAGAGGCCAAAATCTACAGGTAGGCACTTTGCAAAAAGCACCTCTGTTTTCTGTGAAAAAATGGGATGTGTCCACGTTGTGTTTTGGGGCATTTCGTGTCGCGGGCGCTAGGCCTACCCACACAAGTGAGGTATCATTTTTATCGGGAGACTTGGGGGAACGCTGGGTGGAAGGAAATTTGTTGCTCCTCTCAGATTCCAGAACTTTCAGTCACCGAAATGTGAGGAAAATGTGTTTTTTAGCCAAATTCTGAGGTTTGCAAAGGATTCTGGGTAACAGAACCTGGTCAGAGCCCCAGAAGTCACCCCATCTTAGATTCCCCTAGGTCTCTAGTTTTCAAAAATGCACAGGTTTGGTAGGTTTCCCTAGGTGCCGGCTGAGCTAGAGGCCAAAATCTACAGGTAGGCACTTTGCAAAAAACACCTCTGTGTTCTGTGAAAAAATGGGATGTGTCCACGTTGTGTTTTGGGGCATTTCCTGTCGCGGGCACTAGGCCTACCCACACAAGTGAGGTATCATTTTTATCGGGAGACTTGGGGGAACGCTGGGTGGAAGGAAATTTGTGGCTCTTCTCAGATTCCAGAACTTTCTGTCACCGGAATGTGAGGAAAATTTGTTTTTTTAGCCAAAATTTGAGGTTTGCAAAGGATTCTGGGTAACAGAACCTGGTCAAAGCCCCACAACTCACCCCATCTTGGATTCCCCTAGGTCTCTAGTTTTTAAAAATGCACAGGTTTGGTAGGTTTCCCTAGATGCCGGCTGAGCTAGAGGCCAAAATCTACAGGTAGGCACTTTGCAAAAAGCACCTCTGTTTTCTGTGAAAAAATGGGATGTGTCCACGTTGTGTTTTGGGGCATTTCGTGTCGCGGGCGCTAGGCCTACCCACACAAGTGAGGTATCATTTTTATCGGGAGACTTGGGGGAACGCTGGGTGGAAGGAAATTTGTTGCTCCTCTCAGATTCCAGAACTTTCTGTCACCGAAATGTGAGGAAAATGTGTTTTTTAGCCAAATTCTGAGGTTTGCAAAGGATTCTGGGTAACAGAACCTGGTCAGAGCCCCAGAAGTCACCCCATCTTAGATTCCCCTAGGTCTCTAGTTTTCAAAAATGCACAGGTTTGGTAGGTTTCCCTAGGTGCCGGCTGAGCTAGAGGCCAAAATCTACAGGTAGGCACTTTGCAAAAAACACCTCTGTGTTCTGTGAAAAAATGGGATGTGTCCACGTTGTGTTTTGGGGCATTTCCTGTCGCGGGCACTAGGCCTACCCACACAAGTGAGGTATCATTTTTATCGGGAGACTTGGGGGAACGCTGGGTGGAAGGAAATTTGTGGCTCTTCTCAGATTCCAGAACTTTCTGTCACCGGAATGTGAGGAAAATTTGTTTTTTTAGCCAAAATTTGAGGTTTGCAAAGGATTCTGGGTAACAGAACCTGGTCAGAGCCCCACAAGGCACCCCATCTTAGATTCCCCTAGGTCTCTAGTTTTAAAAAATGCACAGGTTTGGCAGGTTTCCCTAGGTGCCGGCTGAGCTACAGGCCAAAATCTACAGGTAGGCACTTTGCAAAAAACACCTCTGTTTTCTGTGAAAAAATGGGATGTGTCCACGTTGTGTTTTGGGGCATTTCCTGTCGCGGGCACTAGGCCTACCCACACAAGTGAGGTATCATTTTTATCGGGAGACTTGGGGGAACGCTGGGTGGAAGGAAATTTGTGGCTCTTCTCAGATTCCAGAACTTTCTGTCACCGAAATGTGAGGAAAATTTGTTTTTTTAGCCAAATTTTGAGGTTTGCAAAGGATTCTGGGTAACAGAACCTGGTCAAAGCCCCACAAGTCACCCCATCTTAGATTCCCCTAGGTCTCTAGTTTTCAAAAATGCACAGGTTTGGTAGGTTTCCCTAGGTGCCGGCTGAGCTAGAGGCCAAAATCTACAGGTAGGCACTTTGCAAACAGCACCTCTGTTTTCTGTGAAAAATGGGATGTGTCCACGTTGTGTTTTGGGGAATTTCCTGTCACGGGCGCTAGGCCTACCCACACAAGTGAGGTATCATTTTTATCAGGAGACTTGGGGGAACGCTGGGCTGAAGGAAATTTGTGGCTCCTCTCAGATTCCAGAACTTTCTGTCACCGAAATGTGAGCAAAATGTGTTTTTTTAGCCACATTTTGAGGTTTGCAAAGGATTCTGGGTAACAGAACTTGGTCAGAGCCCCACAAGTCACCCCATCTTGGATTCCCCTAGGTCTCTAGTTTTTTAAAATGCACAGGTTTGGTAGGTTTCCCTAGGTGCTGGCTGAGCTAAAGGCCAAAATCTACAGGTAGGCACTTTGAAAAAAACACCTCTGTTTTCTGTGAAAAAATGGGATATGTCCACGTTGTGTTTTGGAGCATTTCCTGTAGCGGGCGCTAAGCCTACCCACACAAGTGAGGTATAATTTTTATCGGGAGACTTGCGGGAACGCTGGGCTGAAGGAAATTTGTGGCTCCTCTCAGATTCCAAAACTTTCTGTCACCGAAATGTGAGCAAAATGTGTTTTTTTGGCCAAATTTTGAGGTTTGCAAAGGATTCTGGGTAACAGAACTTGGTCAGAGCCCCACAAGTCACCCCATCTTGGATTCCCCTAGGTCTCTAGTTTTTAAAAATGCACAGGTTTGGTAGGTTTCCCTAGATGCTGGCTGAGCTAGAGGCCAAAATCTACAGGTAGGCACTTTGCAAAAAGCACCTCTGATTTCTGTGAAAAAATGGGATGTGTCCACGTTGTGTTTTGGGGCATTTCGTGTCGCGGGCGCTAGGCCTACCCACACAAGTGAGGTATCATTTTTATCGGGAGACTTGCGGGAACGCTGGGCTGAAGGAAATTTGTGGCTCCTCTCAGATTCCAAAACTTTCTGTCACCGAAATGTGAGCAAAATGTGTTTTTTTGGCCAAATTTTGAGGTTTGCAAAGGATTCTGGGTAACAGAACTTGGTCAGAGCCCCACAAGTCACCGCATCTTGGATTCCCCTAGGTCTCTAGTTTTTAAAAATGCACAGGTTTGGTAGGTTTCCCTAGATGCTGGCTGAGCTAGAGGCCAAAATCTACAGGTAGGCACTTTGCAAAAAGCACCTCTGATTTCTGTGAAAAAATGGGATGTGTCCACGTTGTGTTTTGGGGCATTTCGTGTCGCGGGCGCTAGGCCTACCCACACAAGTGAGGTATCATTTTTATCGGGAGACTTGGGGGAACGCTGGGTGGAAGGAAATTTGTGGCTCCTCTCAGATTCCAGAACTTTCTGTCACCGAAATGTGAGGAAAATGTGTTTTTTTAGCCAAATTTTGAGGTTTGCAAAGGATTCTGGGTAACAGAACCTGGTCAGAGCCCCACAAGGCACCCCATCTTAGATTCCCCTAGGTCTCTAGTTTTCAAAAATGCACAGGTTTGGTAGGTTTCCCTAGGTGCCGGCTGAGCTAGAGGCCAAAATCTACAGGTAGGCACTTTGCAAACAGCACCTCTGTTTTCTGTAAAAAAATGGGATGTGTCCACGTTGTGTTTTGGGGCATTTCCTGTCACGGGCGCTAGGCCTACCCACACAAGTGAGGTATCATTTTTATCGGGAGACTTGGGGGAACGCTGTGCTGAAGGAAATTTGTGGGTCCTCTCAGATTCCAGAACTTTCTGTCACCGAAATGTGAGCAAAATGTGTTTTTTTGGCCAAATTTTGAGGTTTGCAAAGGATTCTGGGTAACAGAACTTGGTCAGAGCCCCACAAGTCACCCCATCATGGATTCCCCTAGGTCTCTAGTTTTTAAAAATGCACAGGTTTGGCAGGTTTCTCTAGGTGCCGGCTGAGCTAGAGGCCAAAATCTACAGGTAGGCACTTTGCAAAAAACACCTCTGTTTTCTGTGAAAAAATGGGATGTGTCCACGTTGTGTTTTGGGGCATTTCCTGTCGCGGGCACTAGGCCTACCCACACAAGTGAGGTATCATTTTTATCGGGAGACTTGGGGGAACGCTGGGTGGAAGGAAATTTGTGGCTCTTCTCAGATTCCAGAACTTTCTGTCACCGAAATGTGAGGAACATTTGTTTTTTTAGCCAAATTTTGAGGTTTGCAAAGGATTCTGGGTAAAAGAACCTGGTCAGAGCCCCACAAGTCACCCCACCTTGGATTCCCCTAGGTCTCTAGTTTTCAAAAATGCACAGGTTTGGTAGGTTTCCCTAGGTGCCGGCTGAGCTAGAGGTCAAAATCTACAGGTTATCACTTTGCAAAAAACACCTCTGTTTTCTGTGAAAAAATGGGATGTGTTCTCGTTGTGCTTTGGGGCATTTCCTGTCGCGGGCACTAGGCCTACCCACACAAGTGAGGTATCATTTTTATCGGGAGACTTGGGGAAACGCTGGGCTGAAGGAAATTTGTGGGTCCTCGGAGATTCCAGAACTTTCTGTCACCGAAATGTGAGCAAAATGTGTTTTTTTGGCCAAATTTTGAGGTTTGCAAAGGATTCTGGGTAACAGAACCTGGTCAGAGCCCCACAAGGCACCCCATCTTAGATTTCCCTAGGTCTCTAGTTTTCAAAAATGCACAGGTTTGGTAGCTTTCCCTAGGTGCCGGCTGACCTAAAGGCCAAAATCTACAGGTAGGCACTTTGAAAAAAACACCTCTGTTTTCTGTGAAAAAATGGGATATGTCCACGTTGTGTTTTGGGGCATTTCGTGTCGCGGGCGCTAGGCCTACCCACACAAGTGAGGTACAATTTTTATCGGGAGACTTGGGGGAACGCTGGGTGGAAGGAAATTTGTGGCTCCTCTCAGATTCCAGAACTTTCTGTCACCGAAATGTGAGGAAAATGTGTTTTTATAGGCAAATTTTGAGGTTTGCAATGGATTCTGGGTAACAGAACCTGGTCAGAGCCCCACAAGGCACCCCATCTTAGATTCCCCTAGGTCTCTAGTTTTGAAAAATGCACAGGTTTGGTAGGTTTCCCTAGGTGCCGGCTGAGCTAGAGGCCAAAATCTACAGGTAGGCGCTTTGCAAAAAACACCTCTGTTTTCTGTGAAAAAATGGGATGTGTCCACGTTGTGTTTTGGGGCATTTCCTGTCGCGGGCACTAGGCCTACCCACACAAGTGAGGTATCATTTTTATCGGGAGACTTGGGGGAACGCTGGGTGGAAAGAAATTTGTGGCTCCTCTCAGATTCCAGAACTTTCTGTCACCGAAAGGTGAGCAAAATGTGTTTTTGTTGGCCAAATTTTGAGGTTTGCAAAGGATTCTGGGTAAAAGAACTTGGTCAGAGCCCCACAAGTCACCCCATCTTGGATTCCCCTAGGTCTCTAGTTTTTAAAAATGCACAGGTTTGGTAGGTTTCCCTAGATGCCGGCTGAGCTAGAGGCCAAAATCTACAGGTAGGCACTTTGCAAAAAGCACTTCTGTTTTCTGTGAAAAAATGGGATGTGTCCACATTTTGTTTTGGGGCATTCCGTGTCGCGGGCTCTAGGCCTACCCACACAAGTGAGGTATCATTTTTATCGGGAGACTTGGGGGAACGCTGGGTGGAAGGAAATTTGTGGCTCCTCTCAGCTTCCAGAACTTTCTGTCACCGAAATGTGAGGAAAATGTGTTTTTTTAGCCAAATTTTGAGGTTTGCAAAGGATTCTGGGTAACAGAACCTGGTCAGAGCCCCACAAGGCACCCTATCTTAGATTCCCCTAGGTCTCTAGTTTTCAAAAATGCACAGGTTTGGTAGGTTTCCCTAGGTGCCGGCTGAGCTAGAGGCCAAAATCTACAGGTAGGCACTTTGCAAACAGCACCTCTGTTTTCTGTAAAAAAATGGGATGTGTCCACGTTGTGTTTTGGGGCATTTCCTGTCACGGGCGCTAGGCCTACCCACACAAGTGAGGTATCATTTTTATCGGGAGACTTGGGGGAACGCTGTGCTGAAGGAAATTTGTGGCTCCTCTCAGATTCCAGAACTTTCTGTCACCGAAATGTGAGCAAAATTAGTTTTTTTGGCCAAATTTTGAGGTTTGCAAAGGATTCTGGGTAACAGAACTTGGTCAGAGCCCCACAAGTCACCCCATCATGGATTCCCCTAGGTCTCTAGTTTTTAAAAATGCACAGGTTTGGTAGGTTTCCCTAGATGCCGGCTGAGCTAGAGGCCAAAATCTACAGGTAGGCACTTTGCAAAAAGCACCTCTGTTTTCTGTGAAAAAAAGGGATGCGTCTACATTGTGTTTTGGTGCATTTCGTGTCGCGGGCGCTTGGCCTACCCACACAAGTGAGGTATCATTTTTATAGGGAGACTTGGGGGAACGCTGTGCTGAAGGAAATTTGTGGCTCCTCTCAGATTCCAGAACTTTCTGTCACCGAAATGTGAGGAACATTTGTTTTTTTAGCCAAATTTTGAGGTTTGCAAAGGATTCTGGGTAAAAGAACCTGGTCAGAGCCCCACAAGTCACCCCATCTTGGATTCCCCTAGGTCTCTAGTTTTCAAAAAGGCACAGGTTTGGTAGGTTTCCCTAGGTGCCGGCTGAGCTAGAGGCCAAAATCTACAGGTTATCACTTTGAAAAAAACACCTCTGTTTTCTGTGAAAAAATGGGATGTGTCCACGTTGTGTTTTGGAGCAATTCCTGTAGCGGGCGCTAGGCCTACCCACACAAGTGAGGTATAATTTTTATCGTGAGACTTGGGGGAACGCTGGGCTGAAGGAAATTTGTGGCTCCTCTCAGATTCCAGAACTTTCTGTCACTGAAATGTGAGCAAAATGTGTTTTTTTTGGCCAAATTTTGAGGTTTGCAAAGGATTCTGGGTAACAGAACTTGGTCAGAGCCCCACAAGTCACCGCATCTTGGATTCCCCTAGGCCTCTAGTTTTTTAAAATGCACAGGTTTGGTAGGTTTCCATAGATGCCGGCTGAGCTACAGGCCAAAATCTACAGGTAGGCACTTTGCAAAAAGCACCTCTGTTTTCTGTGAAAAAATGGGATGTGTCCACGTTGTGTTTTGGGGCATTTCCTGTTGCGAGCGCTAGGCCTACCCACACAAGCGAGGTATCATTTTTATCGGGAGACTTGAGGGAACGCTGGGTGGAAGGAAATTTGTGGCTCCTCTCAGATTCCAGAACTTTCCGTCACCGAAATGTGAGGAAAATGTGTTTTTTTAGCCAAATTTTGAGGTTTGCAAAGGATTCTGGGTAACAGAACCTGGTCAGAGCCCCACAAGGCACCCCATCTTAGATTCCCCTAGGTCTCTAGTTTTAAAAAATGCACAGGTTTGGTAGGTTTCCCTAGGTGCCGGCTGAGCTAAAGGCCAAAATCTCCATGTAGGCACTTTGAAAAAAACACCTCTGTTTTCTGTGAAAAAATGGGATGTGTCCACGTTGTGTTTTGGAGCAATTCCTGTAGCGGGCGCTAGGCCTACCCACACAAGTGAGGTATAATTTTTATCGTGAGACTTGGGGGAACGCTGGGCTGAAGGAAATTTGTGGCTCCTCTCAGATTCCAGAACTTTCTGTCACCGAAATGTGAGCAAAATGTGTTTTTTTTGGCCAAATTTTGAGGTTTGCAAAGGATTCTGGGTAACAGAACTTGGTCAGAGCCCCACAAGTCACCCCATCTTGGATTCCCTTAGGTCTCTAGTTTTAAAAAATGCACAGGTTTGGTAGGTTTTCCTAGATGTCGGCTGAGCTAGAGGCCAAAATCTACAGGTAGGCACTTTGCAAAAAGCACTTCTGTTTTCTGTGAAAAAATGGGATGTGTCCACGTTGTGTTTTGGGGCATTTCGTGTCGCGGGCGCTAGGCCTACCCACACAAGTGAGGTATCATTTTTATCGGGAGACTTGGGGGAACGCTGGGTGGAAGGAAATTTGTGGCTCCTCTCAGATTCCAGAACTTTCTGTCACCGAAATGTGAGGAAAATGTGTTTTTTTAGCCAAATTTTGAGGTTTGCAATGGATTCTGGGTAACAGAACCTGGTCAGAGCCCCACAAGGCACCCCATCTTAGATTCCCCTAGGTCTCTAGTTTTGAAAAATGCACAGGTTTGGTAGGTTTCCCTAGGTGCCGGCTGAGCTAGAGGCCAAAATCTACAGGTAGGCACTTTGCAAAAAACACCTCTGTTTTCTGTGAAAAAAGGGGATGTGTCCACGTTGTGTTTTGGGGCATTTCCTGTCGCGGGCACTAGGCCTACCCACACAAGTGAGGTATCATTTTTATCGGGAGACTTGGGGGAACGCTGGGTGGAAAGAAATTTGTGGCTCCTCTCAGATTCCAGAACTTTCTGTCACTGAAATGTGAGCAAAATGTGTTTTTGTTGGCCAAATTTTGAGGTTTGCAAAGGATTCTGGGTAAAAGAACTTGGTCAGAGCCCCACAAGTCACCCCATCTTGGATTCCCCTAGGTCTCTAGTTTTTAAAAATGCACAGGTTTGGTAGATTTCCCTAGATGCCGGCTGAGCTAGAGGCCAAAATCTACAGGTAGGCACTTTGCAAAAAGCACTTCTGTTTTCTGTGAAAAAATGGGATGTGTCCACGTTGTGTTTTGGGGCATTCCGTGTCGCGGGCTCTAGGCCTACCCACACAAGTGAGGTATCATTTTTATCGGGAGACTTGGGGGAACGCTGGGTGGAAGGAAATTTGTGGCTCCTCTCAGCTTCCAGAACTTTCTGTCACCGAAATGTGAGGAAAATGTGTTTTTTTAGCCAAATTTTGAGGTTTGCAAAGGATTCTGGGTAACAGAACCTGGTCAGAGCCCCACAAGGCACCCCATCTTAGATTCCCCTAGGTCTCTAGTTTTCAAAAATGCACAGGTTTGGTAGGTTTCCCTAGGTGCCGGCTGAGCTAGAGGCCAAAATCTACAGGTAGGCACTTTGCAAACAGCACCTCTGTTTTCTGTAAAAAAATGGGATGTGTCCACGTTGTGTTTTGGGGCATTTCCTGTCACGGGCGCTAGGCCTACCCACACAAGTGAGGTATCATTTTTATCGGGAGACTTGGGGGAACGCTGTGCTGAAGGAAATTTGTGGCTCCTCTCAGATTCCAGAACTTTCTGTCACCGAAATGTGAGCAAAATGTGTTTTTTTGGCCAAATTTTGAGGTTTGCAAAGGATTCTGGGGAACAGAACTTGGTCAGAGCCCCACAAGTCACCCCATCATGGATTCCCCTAGGTCTCTAGTTTTTAAAAATGCACAGGTTTGGTAGGTTTCCCTAGATGCCGGCTGAGCTAGAGGCCAAAATCTACAGGTAGGCACTTTGCAAAAAGCACCTCTGTTTTCTGTGAAAAAAAGGGATGCGTCTACATTGTGTTTTGGGGCATTTCGTGTCGCGGGCGCTTGGCCTACCCACACAAGTGAGGTATCATTTTTATAGGGAGACTTGGGGGAACGCTGGGTGGAAGGAAATTTGTGGCTCCTCTCAGATTCCAGAACTTTCTGTCACCAAAATTTGAGGAAAATGTGTTTTTTTAGCCAAATTTTGAGGTTTGCAAAGGATTCTGGGTAACAGAACCTGGTCAGAGCCCCACAAGGCACCCCATCTTAGATTCCCCTAGGTCTCTAGTTTTAAAAAATGCACACGTTTGGCAGGTTTCTCTAGGTGCCGGCTGAGCTAGAGGCCAAAATCTACAGGAAGGCACTTTGCAAAAAACACCTCTGTTTTCTGTGAAAAAATGGGATGTGTCCACGTTGTGTTTTGGGGCATTTCCTGTCGCGGGCACTAGGCCTACCCACACAAGTGAGGTATCATTTTTATCGGGAGACTTGGGGGAACTCTGGGTGGAAGGAAATTTGTGGCTCTTCTCAGATTCCAGAACTTTCTGTCACCGAAATGTGAGGAACATTTGTTTTTTTAGCCAAATTTTGAGGTTTGCAAAGGATTCTGGGTAAAAGAACCTGGTCAGAGCCCCAAAAGTCACCCCACCTTGGATTCCCCTAGGTCTCTAGTTTTCAAAAATGCACAGGTTTGGTAGGTTTCCCTAGGTGCCGGCTGAGCTAGAGGCCAAAATCTACAGGTTATCACTTTGCAAAAAACACCTCTGTTTTCTGTGAAAAAATGGGATGTGTTCTCGTTGTGCTTTGGGGCATTTCCTGTCGCGGGCACTAGGCCTACCCACACAAGTGAGGTATCATTTTTATCGGGAGACTTGGGGGAACGCTGGGCTGAAGGAAATTTGTGGCTCCTCTGAGATTCCAGAACTTTCTGTCACCGAAATGTGAGCAAAATGTGTTTTTTTGGCCAAATTTTGAGGTTTGCAAAGGATTCTGGGTAACAGAACCTGGTCAGAGCCCCACAAGGCACCCCATCTTAGATTCCCGTAGGTCTCTAGTTTTAAAAAATGCACAGGTATGGTAGGTTTCCCTAGGTGCCGGCTGAGCTAGAGGCCAAAATCTACAGGTAGGCACTTTGCAAAAAACACCTCTGTTTTCTGTGAAAAAATGGGATGTGTCCACGTTGTGTTTTGGGGCATTTCCTGTCGCGGGCACTAGGCCTACCCACACAAGTGAGGTATCATTTTTATCGGGAGACTTGGTGGAACGCTGGGTGGAAGGAAATTTGTGGCTCTTTTCAGATTCCAGAACTTTCTGTCATCGAAATGTGAGGAACATTTGTTTTTTTAGCCAAATTGTGAGGTTTGCAAAGGATTCTGGGTAAAAGAACCTGGTCAGAGCCCCACAAGTCACCCCATCTTGGATTCCCCTAGGTCTCTAGTTTTCAAAAATGCACAGGTTTGGTAGGTTTCCCTAGGTGCCGGCTGAGCTAGAGGCCATAATCTACAGGTAGGCACTTTGCAAAAAACACCTCTGTTTTCTGTGAAAAAATGGGATGTGTCCACGTTGTGTTTTGGGGCATTTCCTGTCACGGGCGGTAGGCCTACCCACACAAGTGAGGTATCATTTTTATCGGGAGACTTGGGGGAACGCCTGGTGGAAGAAAATTTATGGCTCCTCTCAGATTCCAGAACTTTCTGTCACCGAATGTGAGCAAAATGTGTTTTTTTGGCCAGATTTTGAGGTTTGCAAAGGATTCTGGGTAACAGAACTTGGTCAGAGCCCCACAAGTTACCCCATCTTGGATTCCCCTAGGTCTCTAGTTTTTTAAAATGCACAGGTTTGGTAGGTTTCCCTAGATGTCGGCTGACCTAGAGGCCAAAATCTACAGGTAGGCACTTTGCAAAAAGCACCTCTGTTTTCTGTGAAAAAAAGGGATGCGTCTACATTGTGTTTTGGGGCATTTCGTGTCGCGGGCGCTTGGCCTACCCACACAAGTGAGGTATCATTTTTATAGGGAGACTTGGGGGAACGCTGGGTGGAAGGAAATTTGTGGCTCCTCTCAGATTCCAGAACTTTCTGTCACCAAAATTTGAGGAAAATGTGTTTTTTTAGCCAAATTTTGAGGTTTGCAAAGGATTCTGGGTAACAGAACCTGGTCAGAGCCCCACAAGGCACCCCATCTTAGATTCCCCTAGGTCTCTAGTTTTAAAAAATGCACAGGTTTGGCAGGTTTCTCTAGGTGCCGGCTGAGCTAGAGGCCAAAATCTACAGGTAGGCACTTTGCAAAAAACACCTCTGTTTTCTGTGAAAAAATGGGATGTGTCCACGTTGTGTTTTGGGGCATTTCCTGTCGCGGGCACTAGGCCTACCCACACAAGTGAGGTATCATTTTTATCGGGAGACTTGGGGGAACTCTGGGTGGAAGGAAATTTGTGGCTCTTCTCAGATTCCAGAACTTTCTGTCACCGAAATGTGAGGAACATTTGTTTTTTTAGCCAAATTTTGAGGTTTGCAAAGGATTCTGGGTAAAAGAACCTGGTCAGAGCCCCAAAAGTCACCCCACCTTGGATTCCCCTAGGTCTCTAGTTTTCAAAAATGCACAGGTTTGGTAGGTTTCCCTAGGTGCCGGCTGAGCTAGAGGCCAAAATCTACAGGTTATCACTTTGCAAAAAACACCTCTGTTTTCTGTGAAAAAATGGGATGTGTTCTCGTTGTGCTTTGGGGCATTTCCTGTCGCGGGCACTAGGCCTACCCACACAAGTGAGGTATCATTTTTATCGGGAGACTTGGGGGAACGCTGGGCTGAAGGAAATTTGTGGCTCCTCTGAGATTCCAGAACTTTCTGTCACCGAAATGTGAGCAAAATGTGTTTTTTTGGCCAAATTTTGAGGTTTGCAAAGGATTCTGGGTAACAGAACCTGGTCAAAGCCCCACAAGTCACCCCATCTTAGATTCCCCTAGGTCTCTAGTTTTCAAAAATGCACAGGTTTGGTAGGTTTCCCTAGGTGCCGGCTGAGCTAGAGGCCAAAATCTACAGGTAGGCACTTTGCAAACAGCACCTCTGTTTTCTGTGAAAAATGGGATGTGTCCACGTTGTGTTTTGGGGAATTTCCTGTCACGGGCGCTAGGCCTACCCACACAAGTGAGGTATCATTTTTATCAGGAGACTTGGGGGAACGCTGGGCTGAAGGAAATTTGTGGCTCCTCTCAGATTCCAGAACTTTCTGTCACCGAAATGTGAGCAAAATGTGTTTTTTTAGCCACATTTTGAGGTTTGCAAAGGATTCTGAGTAACAGAACTTGGTCAGAGCCCCACAAGTCACCCCATCTTGGATTCCCCTAGGTCTCTAGTTTTTTAAAATGCACAGGTTTGGTAGGTTTCCCTAGGTGCTGGCTGAGCTAAAGGCCAAAATCTACAGGTAGGCACTTTGAAAAAAACACCTCTGTTTTCTGTGAAAAAATGGGATATGTCCACGTTGTGTTTTGGAGCATTTCCTGTAGCGGGCGCTAAGCCTAACCACACAAGTGAGGTATAATTTTTATCGGGAGACTTGCGGGAACGCTGGGCTGAAGGAAATTTGTGGCTCCTCTCAGATTCCAAAACTTTCTGTCACCGAAATGTGAGCAAAATGTGTTTTTTGGGCCAAATTTTGAGGTTTGCAAAGGATTCTGGGTAACAGAACTTGGTCAGAGCCCCACAAGTCACCCCATCTTGGATTCCCCTAGGTCTCTGGTTTTTAAAAATGCACAGGTTTGGTAGGTTTCCCTAGATGCTGGCTGAGCTAGAGGCCAAAATCTACAGGTAGGCACTTTGCAAAAAGCACCTCTGATTTCTGTGAAAAAATGGGATGTGTCCACGTTGTGTTTTGGGGCATTTCGTGTCGCGGGCGCTAGGCCTACCCACACAAGTGAGGTATCATTTTTATCGGGAGACTTGGGGGAACGCTGGGTGGAAGGAAATTTGTGGCTCCTCTCAGATTCCAGAACTTTCTGTCACCGAAATGTGAGGAAAATGTGTTTTTTTAGCCAAATTTTGAGGTTTGCAAAGGATTCTGGGTAACAGAACCTGGTCAGAGCCCCACAAGGCACCCCATCTTAGATTCCCCTAGGTCTCTAGTTTTAAAAAATGCACAGGTTTGGTAGGTTTCCCTAGGTGCCGGCTGAGCTAGAGGCCAAAATCTACAGGTAGGCACTTTGCAAAAAACACCTCTGTTTTCTGTGAAAAAATGGGATGTGTCCACGTTGTGTTTTGGGGCATTTCCTGTCGCGGGCACTAGGCCTACCCACACAAGTGAGGTATCATTTTTATCGTGAGACTTGGGGGAACGCTGGGTGGAAGGAAATGTGTGGCTCTTCTCAGATTCCAGAACTTTGTGTCACCGAAATGTGAGGAATTTTTTTTTTTTTTGTCAAATTTTGAGGTTTGCAAAAGATTCTGGGTAACAGAACCTGGTCAAAGCCCCACAAGTCACCCCATCTTGGATTCCTCTAGGTCTCTAGTTTTTTAAAATGCACAGGTTTGGTAGGTTTCCCTAGGTGCCGGCTGAGCTAGAGGCCAAAATCTACAGGTAGGCACTTTGCAAAAAACACCTCTGTTTTCTGTCAAAAAATGGGATGTGTCCACGTTGTGTTTTGGGGCATATCCTGTCACGGGCAGTAGGCCTACCCACACAAGTGAGGTATCATTTTTATCGGGAGACTTGGGGGAACACTGGGTGGAAGGAAATTTGTTGCTCCTCTCAGATTCCAGAACTTTCTGTCACCGAAATGTGAGGAAAATGTGTTTTTTAGCCAAATTCTGAGGTTTGCAAAGGATTCTGGGTAACAGAACCTGGTCAGAGCCCCAGAAGTCACCCCATCTTAGATTCCCCTAGGTCTCTAGTTTTCAAAAATGCACAGGTTTGGTAGGTTTCCCTAGGTGCCGGCTGAGCTAGAGGCCAAAATCTACAGGTAGGCACTTTGCAAAAAACACCTCTGTGTTCTGTGAAAAAATGGGATGTGTCCACGTTGTGTTTTGGGGCATTTCCTGTCGCGGGCACTAGGCCTACCCACACAAGTGAGGTATCATTTTTATCGGGAGACTTGGGGGAACGCTGGGTGGAAGGAAATTTGTGGCTCTTCTCAGATTCCAGAACTTTCTGTCACCGGAATGTGAGGAAAATTTGTTTTTTTAGCCAAAATTTGAGGTTTGCAAAGGATTCTGGGTAACAGAACCTGGTCAAAGCCCCACAACTCACCCCATCTTGGATTCCCCTAGGTCTCTAGTTTTTAAAAATGCACAGGTTTGGTAGGTTTCCCTAGATGCCGGCTGAGCTAGAGGCCAAAATCTACAGGTAGGCACTTTGCAAAAAGCACCTCTGTTTTCTGTGAAAAAATGGGATGTGTCCACGTTGTGTTTTGGGGCATTTCGTGTCGCGGGCGCTAGGCCTACCCACACAAGTGAGGTATCATTTTTATCGGGAGACTTGGGGGAACGCTGGGTGGAAGGAAATTTGTTGCTCCTCTCAGATTCCAGAACTTTCAGTCACCGAAATGTGAGGAAAATGTGTTTTTTAGCCAAATTCTGAGGTTTGCAAAGGATTCTGGGTAACAGAACCTGGTCAGAGCCCCAGAAGTCACCCCATCTTAGATTCCCCTAGGTCTCTAGTTTTCAAAAATGCACAGGTTTGGTAGGTTTCCCTAGGTGCCGGCTGAGCTAGAGGCCAAAATCTACAGGTAGGCACTTTGCAAAAAACACCTCTGTGTTCTGTGAAAAAATGGGATGTGTCCACGTTGTGTTTTGGGGCATTTCCTGTCGCGGGCACTAGGCCTACCCACACAAGTGAGGTATCATTTTTAT
This sequence comes from Pleurodeles waltl, assembly GCF_031143425.1. Classification (NCBI taxonomy): domain Eukaryota; kingdom Metazoa; phylum Chordata; class Amphibia; order Caudata; family Salamandridae; genus Pleurodeles; species Pleurodeles waltl. The sequence goes on along the minus strand of NC_090436.1, from coordinate 965,418,431 downwards.
CGGGAGACTTGGGGGAACGCTGGGTGGTAGGAAATTTGTGGCTCTTCTCAGATTCCAGAACTTTCTGTCACCGGAATGTGAGGAAAATTTGTTTTTTTAGCCAAAATTTGAGGTTTGCAAAGGATTCTGGGTAACAGAACCTGGTCAAAGCCCCACAACTCACCCCATCTTGGATTCCCCTAGGTCTCTAGTTTTTAAAAATGCACAGGTTTGGTAGGTTTCCCTAGATGCCGGCTGAGCTAGAGGCCAAAATCTACAGGTAGGCACTTTGCAAAAAGCACCTCTGTTTTCTGTGAAAAAATGGGATGTGTCCACGTTGTGTTTTGGGGCATTTCGTGTCGCGGGCGCTAGGCCTACCCACACAAGTGAGGTATCATTTTTATCGGGAGACTTGGGGGAACGCTGGGTGGAAGGAAATTTGTTGCTCCTCTCAGATTCCAGAACTTTCTGTCACCGAAATGTGAGGAAAATGTGTTTTTTAGCCAAATTCTGAGGTTTGCAAAGGATTCTGGGTAACAGAACCTGGTCAGAGCCCCAGAAGTCACCCCATCTTAGATTCCCCTAGGTCTCTAGTTTTCAAAAATGCACAGGTTTGGTAGGTTTCCCTAGGTGCCGGCTGAGCTAGAGGCCAAAATCTACAGGTAGGCACTTTGCAAAAAACACCTCTGTGTTCTGTGAAAAAATGGGATGTGTCCACGTTGTGTTTTGGGGCATTTCCTGTCGCGGGCACTAGGCCTACCCACACAAGTGAGGTATCATTTTTATCGGGAGACTTGGGGGAACGCTGGGTGGAAGGAAATTTGTGGCTCTTCTCAGATTCCAGAACTTTCTGTCACCGGAATGTGAGGAAAATTTGTTTTTTTAGCCAAAATTTGAGGTTTGCAAAGGATTCTGGGTAACAGAACCTGGTCAGAGCCCCACAAGGCACCCCATCTTAGATTCCCCTAGGTCTCTAGTTTTAAAAAATGCACAGGTTTGGCAGGTTTCCCTAGGTGCCGGCTGAGCTACAGGCCAAAATCTACAGGTAGGCACTTTGCAAAAAACACCTCTGTTTTCTGTGAAAAAATGGGATGTGTCCACGTTGTGTTTTGGGGCATTTCCTGTCGCGGGCACTAGGCCTACCCACACAAGTGAGGTATCATTTTTATCGGGAGACTTGGGGGAACGCTGGGTGGAAGGAAATTTGTGGCTCTTCTCAGATTCCAGAACTTTCTGTCACCGAAATGTGAGGAAAATTTGTTTTTTTAGCCAAATTTTGAGGTTTGCAAAGGATTCTGGGTAACAGAACCTGGTCAAAGCCCCACAAGTCACCCCATCTTAGATTCCCCTAGGTCTCTAGTTTTCAAAAATGCACAGGTTTGGTAGGTTTCCCTAGGTGCCGGCTGAGCTAGAGGCCAAAATCTACAGGTAGGCACTTTGCAAACAGCACCTCTGTTTTCTGTGAAAAATGGGATGTGTCCACGTTGTGTTTTGGGGAATTTCCTGTCACGGGCGCTAGGCCTACCCACACAAGTGAGGTATCATTTTTATCAGGAGACTTGGGGGAACGCTGGGCTGAAGGAAATTTGTGGCTCCTCTCAGATTCCAGAACTTTCTGTCACCGAAATGTGAGCAAAATGTGTTTTTTTAGCCACATTTTGAGGTTTGCAAAGGATTCTGGGTAACAGAACTTGGTCAGAGCCCCACAAGTCACCCCATCTTGGATTCCCCTAGGTCTCTAGTTTTTTAAAATGCACAGGTTTGGTAGGTTTCCCTAGGTGCTGGCTGAGCTAAAGGCCAAAATCTACAGGTAGGCACTTTGAAAAAAACACCTCTGTTTTCTGTGAAAAAATGGGATATGTCCACGTTGTGTTTTGGAGCATTTCCTGTAGCGGGCGCTAAGCCTACCCACACAAGTGAGGTATAATTTTTATCGGGAGACTTGCGGGAACGCTGGGCTGAAGGAAATTTGTGGCTCCTCTCAGATTCCAAAACTTTCTGTCACCGAAATGTGAGCAAAATGTGTTTTTTTGGCCAAATTTTGAGGTTTGCAAAGGATTCTGGGTAACAGAACTTGGTCAGAGCCCCACAAGTCACCCCATCTTGGATTCCCCTAGGTCTCTAGTTTTTAAAAATGCACAGGTTTGGTAGGTTTCCCTAGATGCTGGCTGAGCTAGAGGCCAAAATCTACAGGTAGGCACTTTGCAAAAAGCACCTCTGATTTCTGTGAAAAAATGGGATGTGTCCACGTTGTGTTTTGGGGCATTTCGTGTCGCGGGCGCTAGGCCTACCCACACAAGTGAGGTATCATTTTTATCGGGAGACTTGCGGGAACGCTGGGCTGAAGGAAATTTGTGGCTCCTCTCAGATTCCAAAACTTTCTGTCACCGAAATGTGAGCAAAATGTGTTTTTTTGGCCAAATTTTGAGGTTTGCAAAGGATTCTGGGTAACAGAACTTGGTCAGAGCCCCACAAGTCACCGCATCTTGGATTCCCCTAGGTCTCTAGTTTTTAAAAATGCACAGGTTTGGTAGGTTTCCCTAGATGCTGGCTGAGCTAGAGGCCAAAATCTACAGGTAGGCACTTTGCAAAAAGCACCTCTGATTTCTGTGAAAAAATGGGATGTGTCCACGTTGTGTTTTGGGGCATTTCGTGTCGCGGGCGCTAGGCCTACCCACACAAGTGAGGTATCATTTTTATCGGGAGACTTGGGGGAACGCTGGGTGGAAGGAAATTTGTGGCTCCTCTCAGATTCCAGAACTTTCTGTCACCGAAATGTGAGGAAAATGTGTTTTTTTAGCCAAATTTTGAGGTTTGCAAAGGATTCTGGGTAACAGAACCTGGTCAGAGCCCCACAAGGCACCCCATCTTAGATTCCCCTAGGTCTCTAGTTTTAAAAAATGCACAGGTTTGGTAGGTTTCCCTAGGTGCAGGCTGAGCTAGAGGCCAAAATCTACAGGTAGGCACTTTGCAAAAAACACCTCTGTTTTCTGTGAAAAAATGGGATGTGTCCACGTTGTGTTTTGGGGCATTTCCTGTCGCGGGCACTAGGCCTACCCACACAAGTGAGGTATCATTTTTATCGGGAGACTTGGGGGAACGCTGGGTGGAAGGAAATTTGTGGCTCTTCTCAGATTCCAGAACTTTCTGTCACCGGAATGTGAGGAAAATTTGTTTTTTTAGCCAAAATTTGAGGTTTGCAAAGGATTCTGGGTAACAGAACCTGGTCAAAGCCCCACAACTCACCCCATCTTGGATTCCCCTAGGTCTCTAGTTTTTAAAAATGCACAGGTTTGGTAGGTTTCCCTAGATGCCGGCTGAGCTAGAGGCCAAAATCTACAGGTAGGCACTTTGCAAAAAGCACCTCTGTTTTCTGTGAAAAAATGGGATGTGTCCACGTTGTGTTTTGGGGCATTTCGTGTCGCGGGCGCTAGGCCTACCCACACAAGTGAGGTATCATTTTTATCGGGAGACTTGGGGGAACGCTGGGTGGAAGGAAATTTGTTGCTCCTCTCAGATTCCAGAACTTTCTGTCACCGAAATGTGAGGAAAATGTGTTTTTTAGCCAAATTCTGAGGTTTGCAAAGGATTCTGGGTAACAGAACCTGGTCAGAGCCCCAGAAGTCACCCCATCTTAGATTCCCCTAGGTCTCTAGTTTTCAAAAATGCACAGGTTTGGTAGGTTTCCCTAGGTGCCGGCTGAGCTAGAGGCCAAAATCTACAGGTAGGCACTTTGCAAAAAACACCTCTGTTTTCTGTGAAAAAATGGGATGTGTCCACGTTGTGTTTTGGGGCATTTCCTGTCGCGGGCACTAGGCCTACCCACACAAGTGAGGTATCATTTTTATCGGGAGACTTGGGGGAACGCTGGGTGGAAGGAAATTTGTGGCTCTTCTCAGATTCCAGAACTTTCTGTCACCGGAATGTGAGGAAATTTTTTTTTTTAGCCAAAATTTGAGGTTTGCAAAGGATTCTGGGTAACAGAACCTGGTCAGAGCCCCACAAGGCACCCCATCTTAGATTCCCCTAGGTCTCTAGTTTTAAAAAATGCACAGGTTTGGCAGGTTTCCCTAGGTGCCGGCTGAGCTAGAGGCCAAAATCTACAGGTAGGCACTTTGCAAAAAACACCTCTGTTTTCTGTGAAAAAATGGGATGTGTCCACGTTGTGTTTTGGGGCATTTCCTGTCGCGGGCACTAGGCCTACCCACACAAGTGAGGTATCATTTTTATCGAGAGACTTGGGGGAACGCTGGGTGGAAGGAAATTTGTGGCTCTTCTCAGATTCCAGAACTTTCTGTCACCGAAATGTGAGGAAAATTTGTTTTTTTAGCCAAATTTTGAGGTTTGCAAAGGATTCTGGGTAACAGAACCTGGTCAAAGCCCCACAAGTCACCCCATCTTAGATTCCCCTAGGTCTCTAGTTTTCAAAAATGCACAGGTTTGGTAGGTTTCCCTAGGTGCCGGCTGAGCTAGAGGCCAATATCTACAGGTAGGCACTTTGCAAACAGCACCTCTGTTTTCTGTGAAAAATGGGATGTGTCCACGTTGTGTTTTGGGGAATTTCCTGTCACGGGCGCTACGCCTACCCACACAAGTGAGGTATCATTTTTATCAGGAGACTTGGGGGAACGCTGGGCTGAAGGAAATTTGTGGCTCCTCTCAGATTCCAGAACTTTCTGTCACCGAAATGTGAGCAAAATTTGTTTTTTTAGCCACATTTTGAGGTTTGCAAAGGATTCTGGGTAACAGAACTTGGTCAGAGCCCCACAAGTCACCCCATCTTGGATTCCCCTAGGTCTCTAGTTTTTTAAAATGCACAGGTTTGGTAGGTTTCCCTAGGTGCTGGCTGAGCTAAAGGCCAAAATCTACAGGTAGGCACTTTGAAAAAAACACCTCTGTTTTCTGTGAAAAAATGGGATATGTCCACGTTGTGTTTTGGAGCATTTCCTGTAGCGGGCGCTAAGCCTACCCACACAAGTGAGGTATAATTTTTATCGGGAGACTTGCGGGAACGCTGGGCTGAAGGAAATTTGTGGCTCCTCTCAGATTCCAAAACTTTCTGTCACCGAAATGTGAGCAAAATGTGTTTTTTTGGCCAAATTTTGAGGTTTGCAAAGGATTCTGGGTAACAGAACTTGGTCAGAGCCCCACAAGTCACCCCATCTTGGATTCCCCTAGGTCTCTAGTTTTTAAAAATGCACAGGTTTGGTAGGTTTCTCTAGATGCTGGCTGAGCTAGAGGCCAAAATCTACAGGTAGGCACTTTGCAAAAAGCACCTCTGATTTCTGTGAAAAAATGGGATGTGTCCACGTTGTGTTTTGGGGCATTTCGTGTCGCGGGCGCTAGGCCTACCCACACAAGTGAGGTATCATTTTTATCGGGAGATTTGGGGGAACGCTGGGTGGAAGGAAATTTGTGGCTCCTCTCATATTCCAGAACTTTCTGTCACCGAAATGTGAGGAAAATGTGTTTTTTTAGCCAAATTTTGAGGTTTGCAAAGGATTCTGGGTAACAGAACCTGGTCAGAGCCCCACAAGGCACCCCATCTTAGATTCCCCTAGGTCTCTAGTTTTAAAAAATGCACAGGTTTGGTAGGTTTCCCTAGGTGCCCGGCTGAGCTAGAGGCCAAAATCTACAGGTAGGCACTTTGCAAACAGCACCTCTGTTTTCTGTAAAAAAATGGGATGTGTCCACGTTGTGTTTTGGGGCATTTCCTGTCACGGGCGCTAGGCCTACCCACACAAGTGAGGTATCATTTTTATCGGGAGACTTGGGGGAACGCTGTGCTGAAGGAAATTTGTGGCTCCTCTCAGATTCCAGAACTTTCTGTCACCGAAATGTGAGCAAAATGTGTTTTTTTGGCCAAATTTTGAGGTTTGCAAAGGATTCTGGGTAACAGAACTTGGTCAGAGCCCCACAAGTCACCCCATCATGGATTCCCCTAGGTCTCTAGTTTTTTAAAATGCACAGGTTTGGTAGGTTTCCCTAGGTGCCGGCTGAGCTAGAGGCCAAAATCTACAGGTAGGCACTTTGCAAACAGCACCTCTGTTTTCTGTAAAAAAATGGGATGTGTCCACGTTGTGTTTTGGGGCATTTCCTGTCACGGGCGCTAGGCCTACCCACACAAGTGAGGTATCATTTTTATCGGGAGACTTGGGGGAACGCTGTGCTGAAGGAAATTTGTGGCTCCTCTCAGATTCCAGAACTTTCTGTCACCGAAATGTGAGCAAAATGTGTTTTTTTGGCCAAATTTTGAGGTTTGCAAAGGATTCTGGGTAACAGAACCTGGTCAGAGCCCCACAAGGCACCCCATCTTAGATTCCCCTAGGTCTCTAGTTTTAAAAAATGCACAGGTTTGGTAGGTTTCCCTAGATGCCGGCTGAGCTAGAGGCCAAAATCTACAGGTAGGCACTTTGCAAAAAGCACTTCTGTTTTCTGTGAAAAAATAGGATGTGTCCACGTTGTGTTTTGGGGCATTCCGTGTCGCGGGCTCTAGGCCTACCCACACAAGTGAGGTATCATTTTTATCGGGAGACTTGGGGGAACGCTGGGTGGAAGGAAATTTGTGGCTCCTCTCAGCTTCCAGAACTTTCTGTCACCGAAATGTGAGGAAAATGTGTTTTTTTAGCCAAATTTTGAGGTTTGCAAAGGATTCTGGGTAACAGAACCTGGTCAGAGCCCCACAAGGCACCCCATCTTAGATTCCCCTAGGTCTCTAGTTTTCAAAAATGCACAGGTTTGGTAGGTTTCGCTAGGTGCCGGCTGAGCTAGAGGCCAAAATCTACAGGTAGGCACTTTGCAAACAGCACCTCTGTTTTCTGTAAAAAAATGGGATGTGTCCACGTTGTGTTTTGGGGCATTTCCTGTCACGGGCGCTAGGCCTACCCACACAAGTGAGGTATCATTTTTATCGGGAGACTTGGGGGAACGCTGTGCTGAAGGAAATTTGTGGCTCCTCTCAGATTCCAGAACTTTCTGTCACCGAAATGTGAGCAAAATGTGTTTTTTTGGCCAAATTTTGAGGTTTGCAAAGGATTCTAGGTAACAGAACTTGGTCAGAGCCCCACAAGTCACCCCATCATGGATTCCCCTAGGTCTCTAGTTTTTAAAAATGCACAGGTTTGGTAGGTTTCCCTAGATGCCGGCTGAGCTAGAGGCCAAAATCTACAGGTAGGCACTTTGCAAAAAGCACCTCTGTTTTCTGTGAAAAAAAGGGATGCGTCTACATTGTGTTTTGGGGCATTTCGTGTCGCGGGCGCTTGGCCTACCCACACAAGTGAGGTATCATTTTTATAGGGAGACTTGGGGGAACGCTGGGTGGAAGGAAATTTGTGGCTCCTCTCAGATTCCAGAACTTTCTGTCACCAAAATGTGAGGAAAATGTGTTTTTTTAGCCAAATTTTGAGGTTTGCAAAGGATTCTGGGTAACAGAACCTGGTCAGAGCCCCACAAGGCACCCCATCTTAGATTCCCCTAGGTATCTAGTTTTCAAAAATGCACAGGTTTGGTAGGTTTCCCTAGGTGCCGGCTGAGCTAGAGGCCAAAATCTACAGGTTATCACTTTGCAAAAAAACACCTCTGTTTTCTGTGAAAAAATGGGATGTGTTCTCGTTGTGCTTTGGGGCATTTCCTGTCGCGGGCACTAGGCCTACCCACACAAGTGAGGTATCATTTTTATCGGGAGACTTGGGGGAACGCTGGGTGGAAGGAAATTTGTGGCTCTTCTCAGATTCCAGAACTTTCTGTCACCGGAATGTGAGGAAAATTTGTTTTTTTAGCCAAAATTTGAGGTTTGCAAAGGATTCTGGGTAACAGAACCTGGTCAGAGCCCCACAAGGCACCCCATCTTAGATTCCCCTAGGTCTCTAGTTTTAAAAAATGCACAGGTTTGGCAGGTTTCCCTAGGTGCCGGCTGAGCTACAGGCCAAAATCTACAGGTAGGCACTTTGCAAAAAACACCTCTGTTTTCTGTGAAAAAATGGGATGTGTCCACGTTGTGTTTTGGGGCATTTCCTGTCGCGGGCACTAGGCCTACCCACACAAGTGAGGTATCATTTTTATCGGGAGACTTGGGGGAACGCTGGGTGGAAGGAAATTTGTGGCTCTTCTCAGATTCCAGAACTTTCTGTCACCGAAATGTGAGGAAAATTTGTTTTTTTAGCCAAATTTTGAGGTTTGCAAAGGATTCTGGGTAACAGAACCTGGTCAAAGCCCCACAAGTCACCCCATCTTAGATTCCCCTAGGTCTCTAGTTTTCAAAAATGCACAGGTTTGGTAGGTTTCCCTAGGTGCCGGCTGAGCTAGAGGCCAAAATCTACAGGTAGGCACTTTGCAAACAGCACCTCTGTTTTCTGTGAAAAATGGGATGTGTCCACGTTGTGTTTTGGGGAATTTCCTGTCACGGGCGCTAGGCCTACCCACACAAGTGAGGTATCATTTTTATCAGGAGACTTGGGGGAACGCTGGGCTGAAGGAAATTTGTGGCTCCTCTCAGATTCCAGAACTTTCTGTCACCGAAATGTGAGCAAAATGTGTTTTTTTAGCCACATTTTGAGGTTTGCAAAGGATTCTGGGTAACAGAACTTGGTCAGAGCCCCACAAGTCACCCCATCTTGGATTCCCCTAGGTCTCTAGTTTTTTAAAATGCACAGGTTTGGTAGGTTTCCCTAGGTGCTGGCTGAGCTAAAGGCCAAAATCTACAGGTAGGCACTTTGAAAAAAACACCTCTGTTTTCTGTGAAAAAATGGGATATGTCCACGTTGTGTTTTGGAGCATTTCCTGTAGCGGGCGCTAAGCCTACCCACACAAGTGAGGTATAATTTTTATCGGGAGACTTGCGGGAACGCTGGGCTGAAGGAAATTTGTGGCTCCTCTCAGATTCCAAAACTTTCTGTCACCGAAATGTGAGCAAAATGTGTTTTTTTGGCCAAATTTTGAGGTTTGCAAAGGATTCTGGGTAACAGAACTTGGTCAGAGCCCCACAAGTCACCCCATCTTGGATTCCCCTAGGTCTCTAGTTTTTAAAAATGCACAGGTTTGGTAGGTTTCCCTAGATGCTGGCTGAGCTAGAGGCCAAAATCTACAGGTAGGCACTTTGCAAAAAGCACCTCTGATTTCTGTGAAAAAATGGGATGTGTCCACGTTGTGTTTTGGGGCATTTCGTGTCGCGGGCGCTAGGCCTACCCACACAAGTGAGGTATCATTTTTATCGGGAGACTTGCGGGAACGCTGGGCTGAAGGAAATTTGTGGCTCCTCTCAGATTCCAAAACTTTCTGTCACCGAAATGTGAGCAAAATGTGTTTTTTTGGCCAAATTTTGAGGTTTGCAAAGGATTCTGGGTAACAGAACTTGGTCAGAGCCCCACAAGTCACCGCATCTTGGATTCCCCTAGGTCTCTAGTTTTTAAAAATGCACAGGTTTGGTAGGTTTCCCTAGATGCTGGCTGAGCTAGAGGCCAAAATCTACAGGTAGGCACTTTGCAAAAAGCACCTCTGATTTCTGTGAAAAAATGGGATGTGTCCACGTTGTGTTTTGGGGCATTTCGTGTCGCGGGCGCTAGGCCTACCCACACAAGTGAGGTATCATTTTTATCGGGAGACTTGGGGGAACGCTGGGTGGAAGGAAATTTGTGGCTCCTCTCAGATTCCAGAACTTTCTGTCACCGAAATGTGAGGAAAATGTGTTTTTTTAGCCAAATTTTGAGGTTTGCAAAGGATTCTGGGTAACAGAACCTGGTCAGAGCCCCACAAGGCACCCCATCTTAGATTCCCCTAGGTCTCTAGTTTTAAAAAATGCACAGGTTTGGTAGGTTTCCCTAGGTGCCGGCTGAGCTAGAGGCCAAAATCTACAGGTAGGCACTTTGCAAAAAACACCTCTGTTTTCTGTGAAAAAATGGGATGTGTCCACGTTGTGTTTTGGGGCATTTCCTGTCGCGGGCACTAGGCCTACCCACACAAGTGAGGTATCATTTTTATCGGGAGACTTGGGGGAACGCTGGGTGGAAGGAAATTTGTGGCTCTTCTCAGATTCCAGAACTTTCTGTCACCGGAATGTGAGGAAATTTTTTTTTTTAGCCAAAATTTGAGGTTTGCAAAGGATTCTGGGTAACAGAACCTGGTCAAAGCCCCACAACTCACCCCATCTTGGATTCCCCTAGGTCTCTAGTTTTTAAAAATGCACAGGTTTGGTAGGTTTCCCTAGATGGCGGCTGAGCTAGAGGCCAAAATCTACAGGTAGGCACTTTGCAAAAAGCACCTCTGTTTTCTGTGAAAAAATGGGATGTGTCCACGTTGTATTTTGGGGCATTTCGTGTCGCGGGCGCTAGGCCTACCCACACAAGCGAGGTATCATTTTTATCGGGAGACTGGGGGGAACGCTGGGTGGAAGGAAATTTGTTGCTCCTCTCAGATTCCAGAACTTTCTGTCACCGAAATGTGAGGAAAATGTGTTTTTTAGCCAAATTCTGAGGTTTGCAAAGGATTCTGGGTAACAGAACCTGGTCAGAGCCCCAGAAGTCACCCCATCTTAGATTCCCCTAGGTCTCTAGTTTTCAAAAATGCACAGGTTTGGTAGGTTTCCCTAGGTGCCGGCTGAGCTAGAGGCCAAAATCTACAGGTAGGCACTTTGCAAAAAACACCTCTGTTTTCTGTGAAAAAATGGGATGTGTCCACGTTGTGTTTTGGGGCATTTCCTGTCGCGGGCACTAGGCCTACCCACACAAGTGAGGTATCATTTTTATCGGGAGACTTGGGGGAACGCTGGGTGGAAGGAAATTTGTGGCTCTTCTCAGATTCCAGAACTTTCTGTCACCGGAATGTGAGGAAATTTTTTTTTTTAGCCAAAATTTGAGGTTTGCAAAGGATTCTGGGTAACAGAACCTGGTCAGAGCCCCACAAGGCACCCCATCTTAGATTCCCCTAGGTCTCTAGTTTTAAAAAATGCACAGGTTTGGCAGGTTTCCCTAGGTGCCGGCTGAGCTAGAGGCCAAAATCTACAGGTGGGCACTTTGCAAAAAACACCTCTGTTTTCTGTGAAAAAATGGGATGTGTCCACGTTGTGTTTTGGGGCATTTCCTGTCGCGGGCACTAGGCCTACCCACACAAGTGAGGTATCATTTTTATCGGGAGACTTGGGGGAACGCTGGGTGGAAGGAAATTTGTGGCTCTTCTCAGATTCCAGAACTTTCTGTCACCGAAATGTGAGGAAAATTTGTTTTTTTAGCCAAATTTTGAGGTTTGCAAAGGATTCTGGGTAACAGAACCTGGTCAAAGCCCCACAAGTCACCCTATCTTAGATTCCCCTAGGTCTCTAGTTTTCAAAAATGCACAGGTTTGGTAGGTTTCCCTAGGTGCCGGCTGAGCTAGAGGCCAATATCTACAGGTAGGCACTTTGCAAACAGCACCTCTGTTTTCTGTGAAAAATGGGATGTGTCCACGTTGTGTTTTGGGGAATTTCCTGTCACGGGCGCTAGGCCTACCCACACAAGTGAGGTATCATTTTTATCAGGAGACTTGGGGGAACGCTGGGCTGAAGGAAATTTGTGGCTCCTCTCAGATTCCAGAACTTTCTGTCACCGAAATGTGAGCAAAATGTGTTTTTTTAGCCACATTTTGAGGTTTGCAAAGGATTCTGGGTAACAGAACTTGGTCAGAGCCCCACAAGTCACCCCATCTTGGATTCCCCTAGGTCTCTAGTTTTTTAAAATGCACAGGTTTGGTAGGTTTCCCTAGGTGCTGGCTGAGCTAAAGGCCAAAATCTACAGGTAGGCACTTTGAAAAAAACACCTCTGTTTTCTGTGAAAAAATGGGATATGTCCACGTTGTGTTTTGGAGCATTTCCTGTAGCGGGCGCTAAGCCTACCCACACAAGTGAGGTATAATTTTTATCGGGAGACTTGCGGGAACGCTGGGCTGAAGGAAATTTGTGGCTCCTCTCAGATTCCAAAACTTTCTGTCACCGAAATGTGAGCAAAATGTGTTTTTTTGGCCAAATTTTGAGGTTTGCAAAGGATTCTGGGTAACAGAACTTGGTCAGAGCCCCACAAGTCACCCCATCTTGGATTCCCCTAGGTCTCTAGTTTTTAAAAATGCACAGGTTTGGTAGGTTTCCCTAGATGCTGGCTGAGCTAGAGGCCAAAATCTACAGGTAGGCACTTTGCAAAAAGCACCTCTGATTTCTGTGAAAAAATGGGATGTGTCCACGTTGTGTTTTGGGGCATTTCGTGTCGCGGGCGCTAGGCCTACCCACACAAGTGAGGTATCATTTTTATCGGGAGACTTGGGGGAACGCTGGGTGGAAGGAAATTTGTGGCTCCTCTCATATTCCAGAACTTTCTGTCACCGAAATGTGAGGAAAATGTGTTTTTTTAGCCAAATTTTGAGGTTTGCAAAGGATTCTGGGTAACAGAACCTGGTCAGAGCCCCACAAGGCACCCCATCTTAGATTCCCCTAGGTCTCTAGTTTTAAAAAATGCACAGGTTTGGTAGGTTTCCCTAGGTGCCGGCTGAGCTAGAGGCCAAAATCTACAGGTAGGCACTTTGCAAACAGCACCTCTGTTTTCTGTAAAAAAATGGGATGTGTCCACGTTGTGTTTTGGGGCATTTCCTGTCACGGGCGCTAGGCCTACCCACACAAGTGAGGTATCATTTTTATCGGGAGACTTGGGGGAACGCTGTGCTGAAGGAAATTTGTGGCTCCTCTCAGATTCCAGAACTTTCTGTCACCGAAATGTGAGCAAAATGTGTTTTTTTGGCCAAATTTTGAGGTTTGCAAAGGATTCTGGGTAACAGAACTTGGTCAGAGCCCCACAAGTCACCCCATCATGGATTCCCCTAGGTCTCTAGTTTTTTAAAATGCACAGGTTTGGTAGGTTTCCCTAGGTGCCGGCTGAGCTAGAGGCCAAAATCTACAGGTAGGCACTTTGCAAACAGCACCTCTGTTTTCTGTAAAAAAATGGGATGTGTCCACGTTGTGTTTTGGGGCATTTCCTGTCACGGGCGCTAGGCCTACCCACACAAGTGAGGTATCATTTTTATCGGGAGACTTGGGGGAACGCTGTGCTGAAGGAAATTTGTGGCTCCTCTCAGATTCCAGAACTTTCTGTCACCGAAATGTGAGCAAAATGTGTTTTTTTGGCCAAATTTTGAGGTTTGCAAAGGATTCTGGGTAACAGAACCTGGTCAGAGCCCCACAAGGCACCCCATCTTAGATTCCCCTAGGTCTCTAGTTTTAAAAAATGCACAGGTTTGGTAGGTTTCCCTAGATGCCGGCTGAGCTAGAGGCCAAAATCTACAGGTAGGCACTTTGCAAAAAGCACTTCTGTTTTCTGTGAAAAAATAGGATGTGTCCAAGGTGTGTTTTGGGGCATTCCGTGTCGCGGGCTCTAGGCCTACCCACACAAGTGAGGTATCATTTTTATCGGGAGACTTGGGGGAACGCTGGGTGGAAGGAAATTTGTGGCTCCTCTCAGCTTCCAGAACTTTCTGTCACCGAAATGTGAGGAAAATGTGTTTTTTTAGCCAAATTTTGAGGTTTGCAAAGGATTCTGGGTAACAGAACCTGGTCAGAGCCCCACAAGGCACCCCATCTTAGATTCCCCTAGGTCTCTAGTTTTCAAAAATGCACAGGTTTGGTAGGTTTCGCTAGGTGCCGGCTGAGCTAGAGGCCAAAATCTACAGGTAGGCACTTTGCAAACAGCACCTCTGTTTTCTGTAAAAAAATGGGATGTGTCCACGTTGTGTTTTGGGGCATTTCCTGTCACGGGCGCTAGGCCTACCCACACAAGTGAGGTATCATTTTTATCGGGAGACTTGGGGGAACGCTGTGCTGAAGGAAATTTGTGGCTCCTCTCAGATTCCAGAACTTTCTGTCACCGAAATGTGAGCAAAATGTGTTTTTTTGGCCAAATTTTGAGGTTTGCAAAGGATTCTGGGTAACAGAACTTGGTCAGAGCCCCACAAGTCACCCCATCATGGATTCCCCTAGGTCTCTAGTTTTTAAAAATGCACAGGTTTGGTAGGTTTCCCTAGATGCCGGCTGAGCTAGAGGCCAAAATCTACAGGTAGGCACTTTGCAAAAAGCACCTCTGTTTTCTGTGAAAAAAAGGGATGCGTCTACATTGTGTTTTGGGGCATTTCGTGTCGCGGGCGCTTGGCCTACCCACACAAGTGAGGTATCATTTTTATAGGGAGACTTGGGGGAACGCTGGGTGGAAGGAAATTTGTGGCTCCTCTCAGATTCCAGAACTTTCTGTCACCAAAATGTGAGGAAAATGTGTTTTTTTAGCCAAATTTTGAGGTTTGCAAAGGATTCTGGGTAACAGAACCTGGTCAGAGCCCCACAAGGCACCCCATCTTAGATTCCCCTAGGTCTCTAGTTTTCAAAAATGCACAGGTTTGGTAGGTTTCCCTAGGTGCCGGCTGAGCTAGAGGCCAAAATCTACAGGTTATCACTTTGCAAAAAACACCTCTGTTTTCTGTGAAAAAATGGGATGTGTTCTCGTTGTGCTTTGGGGCATTTCCTGTCGCGGGCACTAGGCCTACCCACACAAGTGAGGTATCATTTTTATCGGGAGACTTGGGGAAACGCTGGGCTGAAGGAAATTTGTGGGTCCTCGGAGATTCCAGAACTTTCTGTCACCGAAATGTGAGCAAAATGTGTTTTTTTGGCCAAATTTTGAGGTTTGCAAAGGATTCTGGGTAACAGAACCTGGTCAGAGCCCCACAAGGCACCCCATCTTAGATTTCCCTAGGTCTCTAGTTTTCAAAAATGCACAGGTTTGGTAGCTTTCCCTAGGTGCCGGCTGACCTAAAGGCCAAAATCTACAGGTAGGCACTTTGAAAAAAACACCTCTGTTTTCTGTGAAAAAATGGGATATGTCCACGTTGTGTTTTGGGGCATTTCGTGTCGCGGGCGCTAGGCCTACCCACACAAGTGAGGTATAATTTTTATCGGGAGACTTGGGGGAACGCTGGGTGGAAGGAAATTTGTGGCTCCTCTCAGATTCCAGAACTTTCTGTCACCGAAATGTGAGGAAAATGTGTTTTTTTAGCCAAATTTTGAGGTTTGCAATGGATTCTGGGTAACAGAACCTGGTCAGAGCCCCACAAGGCACCCCATCTTAGATTCCCCTAGGTCTCTAGTTTTGAAAAATGCACAGGTTTGGTAGGTTTCCCTAGGTGCCGGCTGAGCTAGAGGCCAAAATCTACAGGTAGGCACTTTGCAAAAAACACCTCTGTTTTCTGTGAAAAAATGGGATGTGTCCACGTTGTGTTTTGGGGCATTTCCTGTCGCGGGCACTAGGCCTACCCACACAAGTGAGGTATCATTTTTATCGGGAGACTTGGGGGAACGCTGGGTGGAAAGAAATTTGTGGCTCCTCTCAGATTCCAGAACTTTCTGTCACCGAAAGGTGAGCAAAATGTGTTTTTGTTGGCCAAATTTTGAGGTTTGCAAAGGATTCTGGGTAAAAGAACTTGGTCAGAGCCCCACAAGTCACCCCATCTTGGATTCCCCTAGGTCTCTAGTTTTTAAAAATGCACAGGTTTGGTAGGTTTCCCTAGATGCCGGCTGAGCTAGAGGCCAAAATCTACAGGTAGGCACTTTGCAAAAAGCACTTCTGTTTTCTGTGAAAAAATGGGAATTGTCCACGTTGTGTTTTGGGGAATTCCGTGTCGCGGGCTCTAGGCCTACCCACACAAGTGAGGTATCATTTTTATCGGGAGACTTGGGGGAACGCTGGGTGGAAGGAAATTTGTGGCTCCTCTCAGCTTCCAGAACTTTCTGTCACCGAAATGTGAGGAAAATTTGTTTTTTTAGCCAAATTTTGAGGTTTGCAAAGGATTCTGGGTAACAGAACCTGGTCAGAGCCCCACAAGGCACCCCATCTTAGATTCCCCTAGGTCTCTAGTTTTCAAAAATGCACAGGTTTGGTAGGTTTCCCTAGGTGCCGGCTGAGCTAGAGGCCAAAATCTACAGGTAGGCACTTTGCAAACAGCACCTCTGTTTTCTGTAAAAAAATGGGATGTGTCCACGTTGTGTTTTGGGGCATTTCCTGTCACGGGCGCTAGGCCTACCCACACAAGTGAGGTATCATTTTTATCGGGAGACTTGGGGGAACGCTGTGCTGAAGGAAATTTGTGGGTCCTCTCAGATTCCAGAACTTTCTGTCACCGAAATGTGAGCAAAATGTGTTTTTTTGGCCAAATTTTGAGGTTTGCAAAGGATTCTGGGTAACAGAACTTGGTCAGAGCCCCACAAGTCACCCCATCATGGATTCCCCTAGGTCTCTAGTTTTTTAAAATGCACAGGTTTGGTAGGTTTCCCTAGGTGCCGGCTGAGCTAGAGGCCAAAATCTACAGGTAGGCACTTTGCAAAAAACACCTCTGTTTTCTGTGAAAAAATGGGATGTGTCCACGTTGTGTTTTGGGGCATTTCCTGTCGCGGGCACTAGGCCTACCCACACAAGTGAGGTATCATTTTTATCGGGAGACTTGGGGGAACGCTGGGTGGAAGGAAATTTGTGGCTCTTCTCAGATTCCAGAACTTTCTGTCACCGGAATGTGAGGAAAATTTGTTTTTTTAGCCAAAATTTGAGGTTTGCAAAGGATTCTGGGTAACAGAACCTGGTCAAAGCCCCACAACTCACCCCATCTTGGATTCCCCTAGGTCTCTAGTTTTTAAAAATGCACAGGTTTGGTAGGTTTCCCTAGATGCCGGCTGAGCTAGAGGCCAAAATCTACAGGTAGGCACTTTGCAAAAAGCACCTCTGTTTTCTGTGAAAAAATGGGATGTGTCCACGTTGTGTTTTGGGGCATTTCGTGTCGCGGGCGCTAGGCCTACCCACACAAGTGAGGTATCATTTTTATCGGGAGACTTGGGGGAACGCTGGGTGGAAGGAAATTTGTTGCTCCTCTCAGATTCCAGAACTTTCTGTTACCGAAATGTGAGGAAAATGTGTTTTTTAGCCAAATTCTGAGGTTTGCAAAGGATTCTGGGTAACAGAACCTGGTCAGAGCCCCAGAAGTCACCCCATCTTAGATTCCCCTAGGTCTCTAGTTTTCAAAAATGCACAGGTTTGGTAGGTTTCCCTAGGTGCCGGCTGAGCTAGAGGCCAAAATCTACAGGTAGGCACTTTGCAAAAAACACCTCTGTTTTCTGTGAAAAAATGGGATGTGTCCACGTTGTGTTTTGGGGCATTTCCTGTCGCGGGCACTAGGCCTACCCACACAAGTGAGGTATCATTTTTATCGGGAGACTTGGGGGAACGCTGGGTGGAAGGAAATTTGTGGCTCTTCTCAGATTCCAGAACTTTCTGTCACCGGAATGTGAGGAAATTTTTTTTTTTAGCCAAAATTTGAGGTTTGCAAAGGATTCTGGGTAACAGAACCTGGTCAGAGCCCCACAAGGCACCCCATCTTAGATTCCCCTAGGTCTCTAGTTTTAAAAAATGCACAGGTTTGGCAGGTTTCCCTAGGTGCCGGCTGAGCTAGAGGCCAAAATCTACAGGTAGGCACTTTGCAAAAAACACCTCTGTTTTCTGTGAAAAAATGGGATGTGTCCACGTTGTGTTTTGGGGCATTTCCTGTCGCGGGCACTAGGCCTACCCACACAAGTGAGGTATCATTTTTATCGGGAGACTTGGGGGAACGCTGGGTGGAAGGAAATTTGTGGCTCTTCTCAGATTCCAGAACTTTCTGTCACCGAAATGTGAGGAAAATTTGTTTTTTTAGCCAAATTTTGAGGTTTGCAAAGGATTCTGGGTAACAGAACCTGGTCAAAGCCCCACAAGTCACCCCATCTTAGATTCCCCTAGGTCTCTAGTTTTCAAAAATGCACAGGTTTGGTAGGTTTCCCTAGGTGCCGGCTGAGCTAGAGGCCAATATCTACAGGTAGGCACTTTGCAAACAGCACCTCTGTTTTCTGTGAAAAATGGGATGTGTCCACGTTGTGTTTTGGGGAATTTCCTGTCACGGGCGCTAGGCCTACCCACACAAGTGAGGTATCATTTTTATCAGGAGACTTGGGGGAACGCTGGGCTGAAGGAAATTTGTGGCTCCTCTCAGATTCCAGAACTTTCTGTCACCGAAATGTGAGCAAAATGTGTTTTTTTAGCCACATTTTGAGGTTTGCAAAGGATTCTGGGTAACAGAACTTGGTCAGAGCCCCACAAGTCACCCCATCTTGGATTCCCCTAGGTCTCTAGTTTTTTAAAATGCACAGGTTTGGTAGGTTTCCCTAGGTGCTGGCTGAGCTAAAGGCCAAAATCTACAGGTAGGCACTTTGAAAAAAACACCTCTGTTTTCTGTGAAAAAATGGGATATGTCCACGTTGTGTTTTGGAGCATTTCCTGTAGCGGGCGCTAAGCCTACCCACACAAGTGAGGTATAATTTTTATCGGGAGACTTGCGGGAACGCTGGGCTGAAGGAAATTTGTGGCTCCTCTCAGATTCCAAAACTTTCTGTCACCGAAATGTGAGCAAAATGTGTTTTTTTGGCCAAATTTTGAGGTTTGCAAAGGATTCTGGGTAACAGAACTTGGTCAGAGCCCCACAAGTCACCCCATCTTGGATTCCCCTAGGTCTCTAGTTTTTAAAAATGCACAGGTTTGGTAGGTTTCCCTAGATGCTGGCTGAGCTAGAGGCCAAAATCTACAGGTAGGCACTTTGCAAAAAGCACCTCTGATTTCTGTGAAAAAATGGGATGTGTCCACGTTGTGTTTTGGGGCATTTCATGTCGCGGGCGCTAGGCCTACCCACACAAGTGAGGTATCATTTTTATCGGGAGACTTGGGGGAACGCTGGGTGGAAGGAAATTTGTGGCTCCTCTCATATTCCAGAACTTTCTGTCACCGAAATGTGAGGAAAATGTGTTTTTTTAGCCAAATTTTGAGGTTTGCAAAGGATTCTGGGTAACAGAACCTGGTCAGAGCCCCACAAGGCACCCCATCTTAGATTCCCCTAGGTCTCTAGTTTTAAAAAATGCACAGGTTTGGTAGGTTTCCCTAGGTGCCGGCTGAGCTAGAGGCCAAAATCTACAGGTAGGCACTTTGCAAACAGCACCTCTGTTTTCTGTAAAAAAATGGGATGTGTCCACGTTGTGTTTTGGGGCATTTCCTGTCACGGGCGCTAGGCCTACCCACACAAGTGAGGTATCATTTTTATCGGGAGACTTGGGGGAACGCTGTGCTGAAGGAAATTTGTGGCTCCTCTCAGATTCCAGAACTTTCTGTCACCGAAATGTGAGCAAAATGTGTTTTTTTGGCCAAATTTTGAGGTTTGCAAAGGATTCTGGGTAACAGAACTTGGTCAGAGCCCCACAAGTCACCCCATCATGGATTCCCCTAGGTCTCTAGTTTTTTAAAATGCACAGGTTTGGTAGGTTTCCCTAGGTGCCGGCTGAGCTAGAGGCCAAAATCTACAGGTAGGCACTTTGCAAACAGCACCTCTGTTTTCTGTAAAAAAATGGGATGTGTCCACGTTGTGTTTTGGGGCATTTCCTGTCACGGGCGCTAGGCCTACCCACACAAGTGAGGTATAATTTTTATCGGGAGACTTGGGGGAACGCTGTGCTGAAGGAAATTTGTGGCTCCTCTCAGATTCCAGAACTTTCTGTCACCGAAATGTGAGCAAAATGTGTTTTTTTGGCCAAATTTTGAGGTTTGCAAAGGATTCTGGGTAACAGAACCTGGTCAGAGCCCCACAAGGCACCCCATCTTAGATTCCCCTAGGTCTCTAGTTTTAAAAAATGCACAGGTTTGGTAGGTTTCCCTAGATGCCGGCTGAGCTAGAGGCCAAAATCTACAGGTAGGCACTTTGCAAAAAGCACTTCTGTTTTCTGTGAAAAAATAGGATGTGTCCACGTTGTGTTTTGGGGCATTCCGTGTCGCGGGCTCTAGGCCTACCCACACAAGTGAGGTATCATTTTTATCGGGAGACTTGGGGGAACGCTGGGTGGAAGGAAATTTGTGGCTCCTCTCAGCTTCCAGAACTTTCTGTCACCGAAATGTGAGGAAAATGTGTTTTTTTAGCCAAATTTTGAGGTTTGCAAAGGATTCTGGGTAACAGAACCTGGTCAGAGCCCCACAAGGCACCCCATCTTAGATTCCCCTAGGTCTCTAGTTTTCAAAAATGCACAGGTTTGGTAGGTTTCGCTAGGTGCCGGCTGAGCTAGAGGCCAAAATCTACAGGTAGGCACTTTGCAAACAGCACCTCTGTTTTCTGTAAAAAAATGGGATGTGTCCACGTTGTGTTTTGGGGCATTTCCTGTCACGGGCGCTAGGCATACCCACACAAGTGAGGTATCATTTTTATCGGGAGACTTGGGGGAACGCTGTGCTGAAGGAAATTTGTGGCTCCTCTCAGATTCCAGAACTTTCTGTCACCGAAATGTGAGCAAAATGTGTTTTTTTGGCCAAATTTTGAGGTTTGCAAAGGATTCTGGGTAACAGAACTTGGTCAGAGCCCCACAAGTCACCCCATCATGGATTCCCCTAGGTCTCTAGTTTTTAAAAATGCACAGGTTTGGTAGGTTTCCCTAGATGCCGGCTGAGCTAGAGGCCAAAATCTACAGGTAGGCACTTTGCAAAAAGCACCTCTGTTTTCTGTGAAAAAAAGGGATGCGTCTACATTGTGTTTTGGGGCATTTCGTGTCGCGGGCGCTTGGCCTACCCACACAAGTGAGGTATCATTTTTATAGGGAGACTTGGGGGAACGCTGGGTGGAAGGAAATTTGTGGCTCCTCTCAGATTCCAGAACTTTCTGTCACCAAAATGTGAGGAAAATGTGTTTTTTTAGCCAAATTTTGAGGTTTGCAAAGGATTCTGGGTAACAGAACCTGGTCAGAGCCCCACAAGGCACCCCATCTTAGATTCCCCTAGGTCTCTAGTTTTCAAAAATGCACAGGTTTGGTAGGTTTCCCTAGGTGCCGGCTGAGCTAGAGGCCAAAATCTACAGGTTATCACTTTGCAAAAAACACCTCTGTTTTCTGTGAAAAAATGGGATGTGTTCTCGTTGTGCTTTGGGGCATTTCCTGTCGCGGGCACT
Source organism: Pleurodeles waltl (assembly GCF_031143425.1). Taxonomy (NCBI): domain Eukaryota; kingdom Metazoa; phylum Chordata; class Amphibia; order Caudata; family Salamandridae; genus Pleurodeles; species Pleurodeles waltl. The sequence goes on along the minus strand of NC_090436.1, from coordinate 965,397,410 downwards.
AGGCCTACCCACACAAGTGAGGTATCATTTTTATCGGGAGACTTGGGGAAACGATGGGCTGAAGGAAATTTGTGGGTCCTCGGAGATTCCAGAACTTTCTGTCACCGAAATGTGAGCAAAATGTGTTTTTTTGGCCAAATTTTGAGGTTTGCAAAGGATTCTGGGTAACAGAACCTGGTCAGAGCCCCACAAGGCACCCCATCTTAGATTTCCCTAGGTCTCTAGTTTTCAAAAATGCACAGGTTTGGTAGCTTTCCCTAGGTGCCGGCTGACCTAAAGGCCAAAATCTACAGGTAGGCACTTTGAAAAAAACACCTCTGTTTTCTGTGAAAAAATGGTATATGTCCACGTTGTGTTTTGGGGCATTTCGTGTCGCGGGCGCTAGGCCTACCCACACAAGTGAGGTATAATTTTTATCGGGAGACTTGGGGGAACGCTGGGTGGAAGGAAATTTGTGGCTCCTCTCAGATTCCAGAACTTTCTGTCACCGAAATGTGAGGAAAATGTGTTTTTTTAGCCAAATTTTGAGGTTTGCAATGGATTCTGGGTAACAGAACCTGGTCAGAGCCCCACAAGGCACCCCATCTTAGATTCCCCTAGGTCTCTAGTTTTGAAAAATGCACAGGTTTGGTAGGTTTCCCTAGGTGCCGGCTGAGCTAGAGGCCAAAATCTACAGGTAGGCACTTTGCAAAAAACACCTCTGTTTTCTGTGAAAAAATGGGATGTGTCCACGTTGTGTTTTGGGGCATTTCCTGTCGCGGGCACTAGGCCTACCCACACAAGTGAGGTATCATTTTTATCGGGAGACTTGGGGGAACGCTGGGTGGAAAGAAATTTGTGGCTCCTCTCAGATTCCAGAACTTTCTGTCACCGAAAGGTGAGCAAAATGTGTTTTTGTTGGCCAAATTTTGAGGTTTGCAAAGGATTCTGGGTAAAAGAACTTGGTCAGAGCCCCACAAGTCACCCCATCTTGGATTCCCCTAGGTCTCTAGTTTTTAAAAATGCACAGGTTTGGTAGGTTTCCCTAGATGCCGGCTGAGCTAGAGGCCAAAATCTACAGGTAGGCACTTTGCAAAAAGCACTTCTGTTTTCTGTGAAAAAATGGGATGTGTCCACGTTGTGTTTTGGGGAATTCCGTGTCGCGGGCTCTAGGCCTACCCACACAAGTGAGGTATCATTTTTATCGGGAGACTTGGGGGAACGCTGGGTGGAAGGAAATTTGTGGCTCCTCTCAGCTTCCAGAACTTTCTGTCACCGAAATGTGAGGAAAATGTGTTTTTTTAGCCAAATTTTGAGGTTTGCAAAGGATTCTGGGTAACAGAACCTGGTCAGAGCCCCACAAGGCACCCCATCTTAGATTCCCCTAGGTCTCTAGTTTTCAAAAATGCACAGGTTTGGTAGGTTTCCCTAGGTGCCGGCTGAGCTAGAGGCCAAAATCTACAGGTAGGCACTTTGCAAACAGCACCTCTGTTTTCTGTAAAAAAATGGGATGTGTCCACGTTGTGTTTTGGGGCATTTCCTGTCACGGGCGCTAGGCCTACCCACACAAGTGAGGTATCATTTTTATCGGGAGACTTGGGGGAACGCTGTGCTGAAGGAAATTTGTGGGTCCTCTCAGATTCCAGAACTTTCTGTCACCGAAATGTGAGCAAAATGTGTTTTTTTGGCCAAATTTTGAGGTTTGCAAAGGATTCTGGGTAACAGAACTTGGTCAGAGCCCCACAAGTCACCCCATCATGGATTCCCCTAGGTCTCTAGTTTTTAAAAATGCACAGGTTTGGCAGGTTTCTCTAGGTGCCGGCTGAGCTAGAGGCCAAAATCTACAGGTAGGCACTTTGCAAAAAACACCTCTGTTTTCTGTGAAAAAATGGGATGTGTCCACGTTGTGTTTTGGGGCATTTCCTGTCGCGGGCACTAGGCCTACCCACACAAGTGAGGTATCATTTTTATCGGGAGACTTGGGGGAACGCTGGGTGGAAGAAAATTTGTGGCTCCTCTCAGCTTCCAGAACTTTCTGTCACCGAAATGTGAGGAAAATGTGTTTTTTTAGCCAAATTTTGAGGTTTGCAAAGGATTCTGGGTAACAGAACCTGGTCAGAGCCCCACAAGGCACCCCATCTTAGATTCCCCTAGGTCTCTAGTTTTCAAAAATGCACAGGTTTGGTAGGTTTCCCTAGGTGCCGGCTGAGCTAGAGGCCAAAATCTACAGGTAGGCACTTTGCAAACAGCACCTCTGTTTTCTGTAAAAAAATGGGATGTGTCCACGTTGTGTTTTGGGGCATTTCCTGTCACGGGCGCTAGGCCTACCCACACAAGTGAGGTATCATTTTTATCGGGAGACTTGGGGGAACGCTGTGCTGAAGGAAATTTGTGGGTCCTCTCAGATTCCAGAACTTTCTGTCACCGAAATGTGAGCAAAATGTGTTTTTTTGGCCAAATTTTGAGGTTTGCAAAGGATTCTGGGTAACAGAACTTGGTCAGAGCCCCACAAGTCACCCCATCATGGATTCCCCTAGGTCTCTAGTTTTTAAAAATGCACAGGTTTGGCAGGTTTCTCTAGGTGCCGGCTGAGCTAGAGGCCAAAATCTACAGGTAGGCACTTTGCAAAAAACACCTCTGTTTTCTGTGAAAAAATGGGATGTGTCCACGTTGTGTTTTGGGGCATTTCCTGTCGCGGGCACTAGGCCTACCCACACAAGTGAGGTATCATTTTTATCGGGAGACTTGGGGGAACGCTGGGTGGAAGGAAATTTGTGGCTCTTCTCAGATTCCAGAACTTTCTGTCACCGAAATGTGAGGAACATTTGTTTTTTTAGCCAAATTTTGAGGTTTGCAAAGGATTCTGGGTAAAAGAACCTGGTCAGAGCCCCACAAGTCACCCCACCTTGGATTCCCCTAGGTCTCTAGTTTTCAAAAATGCACAGGTTTGGTAGGTTTCCCTAGGTGCCGGCTGAGCTAGAGGTCAAAATCTACAGGTTATCACTTTGCAAAAAACACCTCTGTTTTCTGTGAAAAAATGGGATGTGTTCTCGTTGTGCTTTGGGGCATTTCCTGTCGCGGGCACTAGGCCTACCCACACAAGTGAGGTATCATTTTTATCGGGAGACTTGGGGAAACGCTGGGCTGAAGGAAATTTGTGGGTCCTCGGAGATTCCAGAACTTTCTGTCACCGAAATGTGAGCAAAATGTGTTTTTTTGGCCAAATTTTGAGGTTTGCAAAGGATTCTGGGTAACAGAACCTGGTCAGAGCCCCACAAGGCACCCCATCTTAGATTTCCCTAGGTCTCTAGTTTTCAAAAATGCACAGGTTTGGTAGCTTTCCCTAGGTGCCGGCTGACCTAAAGGCCAAAATCTACAGGTAGGCACTTTGAAAAAAACACCTCTGTTTTCTGTGAAAAAATGGGATATGTCCACGTTGTGTTTTGGGGCATTTCGTGTCGCGGGCGCTAGGCCTACCCACACAAGTGAGGTACAATTTTTATCGGGAGACTTGGGGGAACGCTGGGTGGAAGGAAATTTGTGGCTCCTCTCAGATTCCAGAACTTTCTGTCACCGAAATGTGAGGAAAATGTGTTTTTATAGGCAAATTTTGAGGTTTGCAATGGATTCTGGGTAACAGAACCTGGTCAGAGCCCCACAAGGCACCCCATCTTAGATTCCCCTAGGTCTCTAGTTTTGAAAAATGCACAGGTTTGGTAGGTTTCCCTAGGTGCCGGCTGAGCTAGAGGCCAAAATCTACAGGTAGGCGCTTTGCAAAAAACACCTCTGTTTTCTGTGAAAAAATGGGATGTGTCCACGTTGTGTTTTGGGGCATTTCCTGTCGCGGGCACTAGGCCTACCCACACAAGTGAGGTATCATTTTTATCGGGAGACTTGGGGGAACGCTGGGTGGAAAGAAATTTGTGGCTCCTCTCAGATTCCAGAACTTTCTGTCACCGAAAGGTGAGCAAAATGTGTTTTTGTTGGCCAAATTTTGAGGTTTGCAAAGGATTCTGGGTAAAAGAACTTGGTCAGAGCCCCACAAGTCACCCCATCTTGGATTCCCCTAGGTCTCTAGTTTTTAAAAATGCACAGGTTTGGTAGGTTTCCCTAGATGCCGGCTGAGCTAGAGGCCAAAATCTACAGGTAGGCACTTTGCAAAAAGCACTTCTGTTTTCTGTGAAAAAATGGGATGTGTCCACATTTTGTTTTGGGGCATTCCGTGTCGCGGGCTCTAGGCCTACCCACACAAGTGAGGTATCATTTTTATCGGGAGACTTGGGGGAACGCTGGGTGGAAGGAAATTTGTGGCTCCTCTCAGCTTCCAGAACTTTCTGTCACCGAAATGTGAGGAAAATGTGTTTTTTTAGCCAAATTTTGAGGTTTGCAAAGGATTCTGGGTAACAGAACCTGGTCAGAGCCCCACAAGGCACCCTATCTTAGATTCCCCTAGGTCTCTAGTTTTCAAAAATGCACAGGTTTGGTAGGTTTCCCTAGGTGCCGGCTGAGCTAGAGGCCAAAATCTACAGGTAGGCACTTTGCAAACAGCACCTCTGTTTTCTGTAAAAAAATGGGATGTGTCCACGTTGTGTTTTGGGGCATTTCCTGTCACGGGCGCTAGGCCTACCCACACAAGTGAGGTATCATTTTTATCGGGAGACTTGGGGGAACGCTGTGCTGAAGGAAATTTGTGGCTCCTCTCAGATTCCAGAACTTTCTGTCACCGAAATGTGAGCAAAATTAGTTTTTTTGGCCAAATTTTGAGGTTTGCAAAGGATTCTGGGTAACAGAACTTGGTCAGAGCCCCACAAGTCACCCCATCATGGATTCCCCTAGGTCTCTAGTTTTTAAAAATGCACAGGTTTGGTAGGTTTCCCTAGATGCCGGCTGAGCTAGAGGCCAAAATCTACAGGTAGGCACTTTGCAAAAAGCACCTCTGTTTTCTGTGAAAAAAAGGGATGCGTCTACATTGTGTTTTGGTGCATTTCGTGTCGCGGGCGCTTGGCCTACCCACACAAGTGAGGTATCATTTTTATAGGGAGACTTGGGGGAACGCTGTGCTGAAGGAAATTTGTGGCTCCTCTCAGATTCCAGAACTTTCTGTCACCGAAATGTGAGGAACATTTGTTTTTTTAGCCAAATTTTGAGGTTTGCAAAGGATTCTGGGTAAAAGAACCTGGTCAGAGCCCCACAAGTCACCCCATCTTGGATTCCCCTAGGTCTCTAGTTTTCAAAAAGGCACAGGTTTGGTAGGTTTCCCTAGGTGCCGGCTGAGCTAGAGGCCAAAATCTACAGGTTATCACTTTGAAAAAAACACCTCTGTTTTCTGTGAAAAAATGGGATGTGTCCACGTTGTGTTTTGGAGCAATTCCTGTAGCGGGCGCTAGGCCTACCCACACAAGTGAGGTATAATTTTTATCGTGAGACTTGGGGGAACGCTGGGCTGAAGGAAATTTGTGGCTCCTCTCAGATTCCAGAACTTTCTGTCACTGAAATGTGAGCAAAATGTGTTTTTTTTGGCCAAATTTTGAGGTTTGCAAAGGATTCTGGGTAACAGAACTTAGTCAGAGCCCCACAAGTCACCGCATCTTGGATTCCCCTAGGCCTCTAGTTTTTTAAAATGCACAGGTTTGGTAGGTTTCCATAGATGCCGGCTGAGCTACAGGCCAAAATCTACAGGTAGGCACTTTGCAAAAAGCACCTCTGTTTTCTGTGAAAAAATGGGATATGTCCACGTTGTGTTTTGGGGCATTTCCTGTTGCGAGCGCTAGGCCTACCCACACAAGCGAGGTATCATTTTTATCGGGAGACTTGAGGGAACGCTGGGTGGAAGGAAATTTGTGGCTCCTCTCAGATTCCAGAACTTTCCGTCACCGAAATGTGAGGAAAATGTGTTTTTTTAGCCAAATTTTGAGGTTTGCAAAGGATTCTGGGTAACAGAACCTGGTCAGAGCCCCACAAGGCACCCCATCTTAGATTCCCCTAGGTCTCTAGTTTTAAAAAATGCACAGGTTTGGTAGGTTTCCCTAGGTGCCGGCTGAGCTAAAGGCCAAAATCTCCAGGTAGGCACTTTGAAAAAAACACCTCTGTTTTCTGTGAAAAAATGGGATGTGTCCACGTTGTGTTTTGGAGCAATTCCTGTAGCGGGCGCTAGGCCTACCCACACAAGTGAGGTATAATTTTTATCGTGAGACTTGGGGGAACGCTGGGCTGAAGGAAATTTGTGGCTCCTCTCAGATTCCAGAACTTTCTGTCACCGAAATGTGAGCAAAATGTGTTTTTTTTGGCCAAATTTTGAGGTTTGCAAAGGATTCTGGGTAACAGAACTTGGTCAGAGCCCCACAAGTCACCCCATCTTGGATTCCCTTAGGTCTCTAGTTTTAAAAAATGCACAGGTTTGGTAGGTTTTCCTAGATGTCGGCTGAGCTAGAGGCCAAAATCTACAGGTAGGCACTTTGCAAAAAGCACTTCTGTTTTCTGTGAAAAAATGGGATGTGTCCACTTTGTGTTTTGGGGCATTTCGTGTCGCGGGCGCTAGGCCTACCCACACAAGTGAGGTATCATTTTTATCGGGAGACTTGGGGGAACGCTGGGTGGAAGGAAATTTGTGGCTCCTCTCAGATTCCAGAACTTTCTGTCACCGAAATGTGAGGAAAATGTGTTTTTTTAGCCAAATTTTGAGGTTTGCAATGGATTCTGGGTAACAGAACCTGGTCAGAGCCCCACAAGGCACCCCATCTTAGATTCCCCTAGGTCTCTAGTTTTGAAAAATGCACAGGTTTGGTAGGTTTCCCTAGGTGCCGGCTGAGCTAGAGGCCAAAATCTACAGGTAGGCACTTTGCAAAAAACACCTCTGTTTTCTGTGAAAAAAGGGGATGTGTCCACGTTGTGTTTTGGGGCATTTCCTGTCGCGGGCACTAGGCCTACCCACACAAGTGAGGTATCATTTTTATCGGGAGACTTGGGGGAACGCTGGGTGGAAAGAAATTTGTGGCTCCTCTCAGATTCCAGAACTTTCTGTCACTGAAATGTGAGCAAAATGTGTTTTTGTTGGCCAAATTTTGAGGTTTGCAAAGGATTCTGGGTAAAAGAACTTGGTCAGAGCCCCACAAGTCACCCCATCTTGGATTCCCCTAGGTCTCTAGTTTTTAAAAATGCACAGGTTTGGTAGATTTCCCTAGATGCCGGCTGAGCTAGAGGCCAAAATCTACAGGTAGGCACTTTGCAAAAAGCACTTCTGTTTTCTGTGAAAAAATGGGATGTGTCCACGTTGTGTTTTGGGGCATTCCGTGTCGCGGGCTCTAGGCCTACCCACACAAGTGAGGTATCATTTTTATCGGGAGACTTGGGGGAACGCTGGGTGGAAGGAAATTTGTGGCTCCTCTCAGCTTCCAGAACTTTCTGTCACCGAAATGTGAGGAAAATGTGTTTTTTTAGCCAAATTTTGAGGTTTGCAAAGGATTCTGGGTAACAGAACCTGGTCAGAGCCCCACAAGGCACCCCATCTTAGATTCCCCTAGGTCTCTAGTTTTCAAAAATGCACAGGTTTGGTAGGTTTCCCTAGGTGCCGGCTGAGCTAGAGGCCAAAATCTACAGGTAGGCACTTTGCAAACAGCACCTCTGTTTTCTGTAAAAAAATGGGATGTGTCCACGTTGTGTTTTGGGGCATTTCCTGTCACGGGCGCTAGGCCTACCCACACAAGTGAGGTATCATTTTTATCGGGAGACTTGGGGGAACGCTGTGCTGAAGGAAATTTGTGGCTCCTCTCAGATTCCAGAACTTTCTGTCACCGAAATGTGAGCAAAATGTGTTTTTTTGGCCAAATTTTGAGGTTTGCAAAGGATTCTGGGGAACAGAACTTGGTCAGAGCCCCACAAGTCACCCCATCATGGATTCCCCTAGGTCTCTAGTTTTTAAAAATGCACAGGTTTGGTAGGTTTCCCTAGATGCCGGCTGAGCTAGAGGCCAAAATCTACAGGTAGGCACTTTGCAAAAAGCACCTCTGTTTTCTGTGAAAAAAAGGGATGCGTCTACATTGTGTTTTGGGGCATTTCGTGTCGCGGGCGCTTGGCCTACCCACACAAGTGAGGTATCATTTTTATAGGGAGACTTGGGGGAACGCTGGGTGGAAGGAAATTTGTGGCTCCTCTCAGATTCCAGAACTTTCTGTCACCAAAATTTGAGGAAAATGTGTTTTTTTAGCCAAATTTTGAGGTTTGCAAAGGATTCTGGGTAACAGAACCTGGTCAGAGCCCCACAAGGCACCCCATCTTAGATTCCCCTAGGTCTCTAGTTTTAAAAAATGCACACGTTTGGCAGGTTTCTCTAGGTGCCGGCTGAGCTAGAGGCCAAAATCTACAGGAAGGCACTTTGCAAAAAACACCTCTGTTTTCTGTGAAAAAATGGGATGTGTCCACGTTGTGTTTTGGGGCATTTCCTGTCGCGGGCACTAGGCCTACCCACACAAGTGAGGTATCATTTTTATCGGGAGACTTGGGGGAACTCTGGGTGGAAGGAAATTTGTGGCTCTTCTCAGATTCCAGAACTTTCTGTCACCGAAATGTGAGGAACATTTGTTTTTTTAGCCAAATTTTGAGGTTTGCAAAGGATTCTGGGTAAAAGAACCTGGTCAGAGCCCCAAAAGTCACCCCACCTTGGATTCCCCTAGGTCTCTAGTTTTCAAAAATGCACAGGTTTGGTAGGTTTCCCTAGGTGCCGGCTGAGCTAGAGGCCAAAATCTACAGGTTATCACTTTGCAAAAAACACCTCTGTTTTCTGTGAAAAAATGGGATGTGTTCTCGTTGTGCTTTGGGGCATTTCCTGTCGCGGGCACTAGGCCTACCCACACAAGTGAGGTATCATTTTTATCGGGAGACTTGGGGGAACGCTGGGCTGAAGGAAATTTGTGGCTCCTCTGAGATTCCAGAACTTTCTGTCACCGAAATGTGAGCAAAATGTGTTTTTTTGGCCAAATTTTGAGGTTTGCAAAGGATTCTGGGTAACAGAACCTGGTCAGAGCCCCACAAGGCACCCCATCTTAGATTCCCGTAGGTCTCTAGTTTTCAAAAATGCACAGGTATGGTAGGTTTCCCTAGGTGCCGGCTGAGCTAGAGGCCAAAATCTACAGGTAGGCACTTTGCAAAAAACACCTCTGTTTTCTGTGAAAAAATGGGATGTGTCCACGTTGTGTTTTGGGGCATTTCCTGTCGCGGGCACTAGGCCTACCCACACAAGTGAGGTATCATTTTTATCGGGAGACTTGGTGGAACGCTGGGTGGAAGGAAATTTGTGGCTCTTTTCAGATTCCAGAACTTTCTGTCATCGAAATGTGAGGAACATTTGTTTTTTTTAGCCAAATTGTGAGGTTTGCAAAGGATTCTGGGTAAAAGAACCTGGTCAGAGCCCCACAAGTCACCCCATCTTGGATTCCCCTAGGTCTCTAGTTTTAAAAAATGCACAGGTTTGGTAGGTTTCCCTAGGTGCCGGCTGAGCTAGAGGCCATAATCTACAGGTAGGCACTTTGCAAAAAACACCTCTGTTTTCTGTGAAAAAATGGGATGTGTCCACGTTGTGTTTTGGGGCATTTCCTGTCACGGGCGGTAGGCCTACCCACACAAGTGAGGTATCATTTTTATCGGGAGACTTGGGGGAACGCCTGGTGGAAGAAAATTTATGGCTCCTCTCAGATTCCAGAACTTTCTGTCACCGAATGTGAGCAAAATGTGTTTTTTTGGCCAGATTTTGAGGTTTGCAAAGGATTCTGGGTAACAGAACTTGGTCAGAGCCCCACAAGTTACCCCATCTTGGATTCCCCTAGGTCTCTAGTTTTTTAAAATGCACAGGTTTGGTAGGTTTCCCTAGATGTCGGCTGAGCTAGAGGCCAAAATCTACTGGTAGGCACTTTGCAAAAAGCACCTCTGTTTTCTGTGAAAAAAAGGGATGCGTCTACATTGTGTTTTGGGGCATTTCGTGTCGCGGGCGCTTGGCCTTCCCACACAAGTGAGGTATCATTTTTATAGGGAGACTTGGGGGAACGCTGGGTGGAAGGAAATTTGTGGCTCCTCTCAGATTCCAGAACTTTCTGTCACCAAAATTTGAGGAAAATGTGTTTTTTTAGCCAAATTTTGAGGTTTGCAAAGGATTCTGGGTAACAGAACCTGGTCAGAGCCCCACAAGGCACCCCATCTTAGATTCCCCTAGGTCTCTAGTTTTAAAAAATGCACAGGTTTGGCAGGTTTCTCTAGGTGCCGGCTGAGCTAGAGGCCAAAATCTACAGGTAGGCACTTTGCAAAAAACACCTCTGTTTTCTGTGAAAAAATGGGATGTGTCCACGTTGTGTTTTGGGGCATTTCCTGTCGCGGGCACTAGGCCTACCCACACAAGTGAGGTATCATTTTTATCGGGAGACTTGGGGGAACTCTGGGTGGAAGGAAATTTGTGGCTCTTCTCAGATTCCAGAACTTTCTGTCACCGAAATGTGAGGAACATTTGTTTTTTTAGCCAAATTTTGAGGTTTGCAAAGGATTCTGGGTAAAAGAACCTGGTCAGAGCCCCAAAAGTCACCCCACCTTGGATTCCCCTAGGTCTCTAGTTTTCAAAAATGCACAGGTTTGGTAGGTTTCCCTAGGTGCCGGCTGAGCTAGAGGCCAAAATCTACAGGTTATCACTTTGCAAAAAACACCTCTGTTTTCTGTGAAAAAATGGGATGTGTTCTCGTTGTGCTTTGGGGCATTTCCTGTCGCGGGCACTAGGCCTACCCACACAAGTGAGGTATCATTTTTATCGGGAGACTTGGGGGAACGCTGGGCTGAAGGAAATTTGTGGCTCCTCTGAGATTCCAGAACTTTCTGTCACCGAAATGTGAGCAAAATGTGTTTTTTTGGCCAAATTTTGAGGTTTGCAAAGGATTCTGGGTAACAGAACCTGGTCAGAGCCCCACAAGGCACCCCATCTTAGATTCCCGTAGGTCTCTAGTTTTCAAAAATGCACAGGTTTGGTAGGTTTCCCTAGGTGCCGGCTGAGCTAGAGGCCAAAATCTACAGGTAGGCACTTTGCAAAAAACACCTCTGTTTTCTGTGAAAAAATGGGATGTGTCCACGTTGTGTTTTGGGGCATTTCCTGTCGCGGGCACTAGGCCTACCCACACAAGTGAGGTATCATTTTTATCGGGAGACTTGGTGGAACGCTGGGTGGAAGGAAATTTGTGGCTCTTTTCAGATTCCAGAACTTTCTGTCATCGAAATGTGAGGAACATTTGTTTTTTTAGCCAAATTGTGAGGTTTGCAAAGGATTCTGGGTAAAAGAACCTGGTCAGAGCCCCACAAGTCACCCCATCTTGGATTCCCCTAGGTCTCTAGTTTTCAAAAATGCACAGGTTTGGTAGGTTTCCCTAGGTGCCGGCTGAGCTAGAGGCCATAATCTACAGGTAGGCACTTTTCAAAAAACACCTCTGTTTTCTGTGAAAAAATGGGATATGTCCACGTTGTGTTTTGGGGCATTTCGTGTCGCGGGCGCTAGGCCTACCCACACAAGTGAGGTACAATTTTTATCGGGAGACTTGGGGGAACGCTGGGTGGAAGGAAATTTGTGGCTCCTCTCAGATTCCAGAACTTTCTGTCACCGAAATGTGAGGAAAATGTGTTTTTATAGGCAAATTTTGAGGTTTGCAATGGATTCTGGGTAACAGAACCTGGTCAGAGCCCCACAAGGCACCCCATCTTAGATTCCCCTAGGTCTCTAGTTTTGAAAAATGCACAGGTTTGGTAGGTTTCCCTAGGTGCCGGCTGAGCTAGAGGCCAAAATCTACAGGTAGGCGCTTTGCAAAAAACACCTCTGTTTTCTGTGAAAAAATGGGATGTGTCCACGTTGTGTTTTGGGGCATTTCCTGTCGCGGGCACTAGGCCTACCCACACAAGTGAGGTATCATTTTTATCGGGAGACTTGGGGGAACGCTGGGTGGAAAGAAATTTGTGGCTCCTCTCAGATTCCAGAACTTTCTGTCACCGAAAGGTGAGCAAAATGTGTTTTTGTTGGCCAAATTTTGAGGTTTGCAAAGGATTCTGGGTAAAAGAACTTGGTCAGAGCCCCACAAGTCACCCCATCTTGGATTCCCCTAGGTCTCTAGTTTTTAAAAATGCACAGGTTTGGTAGGTTTCCCTAGATGCCGGCTGAGCTAGAGGCCAAAATCTACAGGTAGGCACTTTGCAAAAAGCACTTCTGTTTTCTGTGAAAAAATGGGATGTGTCCACATTTTGTTTTGGGGCATTCCGTGTCGCGGGCTCTAGGCCTACCCACACAAGTGAGGTATCATTTTTATCGGGAGACTTGGGGGAACGCTGGGTGGAAGGAAATTTGTGGCTCCTCTCAGCTTCCAGAACTTTCTGTCACCGAAATGTGAGGAAAATGTGTTTTTTTAGCCAAATTTTGAGGTTTGCAAAGGATTCTGGGTAACAGAACCTGGTCAGAGCCCCACAAGGCACCCCATCTTAGATTCCCCTAGGTCTCTAGTTTTCAAAAATGCACAGGTTTGGTAGGTTTCCCTAGGTGCCGGCTGAGCTAGAGGCCAAAATCTACAGGTAGGCACTTTGCAAACAGCACCTCTGTTTTCTGTAAAAAAATGGGATGTGTCCACGTTGTGTTTTGGGGCATTTCCTGTCACGGGCGCTAGGCCTACCCACACAAGTGAGGTATCATTTTTATCGGGAGACTTGGGGGAACGCTGTGCTGAAGGAAATTTGTGGCTCCTCTCAGATTCCAGAACTTTCTGTCACCGAAATGTGAGCAAAATTAGTTTTTTTGGCCAAATTTTGAGGTTTGCAAAGGATTCTGGGTAACAGAACTTGGTCAGAGCCCCACAAGTCACCCCATCATGGATTCCCCTAGGTCTCTAGTTTTTAAAAATGCACAGGTTTGGTAGGTTTCCCTAGATGCCGGCTGAGCTAGAGGCCAAAATCTACAGGTAGGCACTTTGCAAAAAGCACCTCTGTTTTCTGTGAAAAAAAGGGATGCGTCTACATTGTGTTTTGGTGCATTTCGTGTCGCGGGCGCTTGGCCTACCCACACAAGTGAGGTATCATTTTTATAGGGAGACTTGGGGGAACGCTGTGCTGAAGGAAATTTGTGGCTCCTCTCAGATTCCAGAACTTTCTGTCACCGAAATGTGAGGAACATTTGTTTTTTTAGCCAAATTTTGAGGTTTGCAAAGGATTCTGGGTAAAAGAACCTGGTCAGAGCCCCACAAGTCACCCCATCTTGGATTCCCCTAGGTCTCTAGTTTTCAAAAAGGCACAGGTTTGGTAGGTTTCCCTAGGTGCCGGCTGAGCTAGAGGCCAAAATCTACAGGTTATCACTTTGAAAAAAACACCTCTGTTTTCTGTGAAAAAATGGGATGTGTCCACGTTGTGTTTTGGAGCAATTCCTGTAGCGGGCGCTAGGCCTACCCACACAAGTGAGGTATAATTTTTATCGTGAGACTTGGGGGAACGCTGGGCTGAAGGAAATTTGTGGCTCCTCTCAGATTCCAGAACTTTCTGTCACTGAAATGTGAGCAAAATGTGTTTTTTTTGGCCAAATTTTGAGGTTTGCAAAGGATTCTGGGTAACAGAACTTGGTCAGAGCCCCACAAGTCACCGCATCTTGGATTCCCCTAGGCCTCTAGTTTTTTAAAATGCACAGGTTTGGTAGGTTTCCATAGATGCCGGCTGAGCTACAGGCCAAAATCTACAGGTAGGCACTTTGCAAAAAGCACCTCTGTTTTCTGTGAAAAAATGGGATGTGTCCACGTTGTGTTTTGGGGCATTTCCTGTTGCGAGCGCTAGGCCTACCCACACAAGCGAGGTATCATTTTTATCGGGAGACTTGAGGGAACGCTGGGTGGAAGGAAATTTGTGGCTCCTCTCAGATTCCAGAACTTTCCGTCACCGAAATGTGAGGAAAATGTGTTTTTTTAGCCAAATTTTGAGGTTTGCAAAGGATTCTGGGTAACAGAACCTGGTCAGAGCCCCACAAGGCACCCCATCTTAGATTCCCCTAGGTCTCTAGTTTTAAAAAATGCACAGGTTTGGTAGGTTTCCCTAGGTGCCGGCTGAGCTAAAGGCCAAAATCTCCAGGTAGGCACTTTGAAAAAAACACCTCTGTTTTCTGTGAAAAAATGGGATGTGTCCACGTTGTGTTTTGGAGCAATTCCTGTAGCGGGCGCTAGGCCTACCCACACAAGTGAGGTATAATTTTTATCGTGAGACTTGGGGGAACGCTGGGCTGAAGGAAATTTGTGGCTCCTCTCAGATTCCAGAACTTTCTGTCACCGAAATGTGAGCAAAATGTGTTTTTTTAGGCCAAATTTTGAGGTTTGCAAAGGATTCTGGGTAACAGAACTTGGTCAGAGCCCCACAAGTCACCCCATCTTGGATTCCCTTAGGTCTCTAGTTTTAAAAAATGCACAGGTTTGGTAGGTTTTCCTAGATGTCGGCTGAGCTAGAGGCCAAAATCTACAGGTAGGCACTTTGCAAAAAGCACTTCTGTTTTCTGTGAAAAAATGGGATGTGTCCACGTTGTGTTTTGGGGCATTTCGTGTCGCGGGCGCTAGGCCTACCCACACAAGTGAGGTATCATTTTTATCGGGAGACTTGGGGGAACGCTGGGTGGAAGGAAATTTGTGGCTCCTCTCAGATTCCAGAACTTTCTGTCACCGAAATGTGAGGAAAATGTGTTTTTTTAGCCAAATTTTGAGGTTTGCAATGGATTCTGGGTAACAGAACCTGGTCAGAGCCCCACAAGGCACCCCATCTTAGATTCCCCTAGGTCTCTAGTTTTGAAAAATGCACAGGTTTGGTAGGTTTCCCTAGGTGCCGGCTGAGCTAGAGGCCAAAATCTACAGGTAGGCACTTTGCAAAAAACACCTCTGTTTTCTGTGAAAAAAGGGGATGTGTCCACGTTGTGTTTTGGGGCATTTCCTGTCGCGGGCACTAGGCCTACCCACACAAGTGAGGTATCATTTTTATCGGGAGACTTGGGGGAACGCTGGGTGGAAAGAAATTTGTGGCTCCTCTCAGATTCCAGAACTTTCTGTCACTGAAATGTGAGCAAAATGTGTTTTTGTTGGCCAAATTTTGAGGTTTGCAAAGGATTCTGGGTAAAAGAACTTGGTCAGAGCCCCACAAGTCACCCCATCTTGGATTCCCCTAGGTCTCTAGTTTTTAAAAATGCACAGGTTTGGTAGATTTCCCTAGATGCCGGCTGAGCTAGAGGCCAAAATCTACAGGTAGGCACTTTGCAAAAAGCACTTCTGTTTTCTGTGAAAAAATGGGATGTGTCCACGTTGTGTTTTGGGGCATTCCGTGTCGCGGGCTCTAGGCCTACCCACACAAGTGAGGTATCATTTTTATCGGGAGACTTGGGGGAACGCTGGGTGGAAGGAAATTTGTGGCTCCTCTCAGATTCCAGAACTTTCTGTCACCGAAATGTGAGGAAAATGTGTTTTTTTAGCCAAATTTTGAGGTTTGCAATGGATTCTGGGTAACAGAACCTGGTCAGAGCCCCACAAGGCACCCCATCTTAGATTCCCCTAGGTCTCTAGTTTTGAAAAATGCACAGGTTTGGTAGGTTTCCCTAGGTGCCGGCTGAGCTAGAGGCCAAAATCTACAGGTAGGCACTTTGCAAAAAACACCTCTGTTTTCTGTGAAAAAAGGGGATGTGTCCACGTTGTGTTTTGGGGCATTTCCTGTCGCGGGCACTAGGCCTACCCACACAAGTGAGGTATCATTTTTATCGGGAGACTTGGGGGAACGCTGGGTGGAAAGAAATTTGTGGCTCCTCTCAGATTCCAGAACTTTCTGTCACTGAAATGTGAGCAAAATGTGTTTTTGTTGGCCAAATTTTGAGGTTTGCAAAGGATTCTGGGTAAAAGAACTTGGTCAGAGCCCCACAAGTCACCCCATCTTGGATTCCCCTAGGTCTCTAGTTTTTAAAAATGCACAGGTTTGGTAGATTTCCCTAGATGCCGGCTGAGCTAGAGGCCAAAATCTACAGGTAGGCACTTTGCAAAAAGCACTTCTGTTTTCTGTGAAAAAATGGGATGTGTCCACGTTGTGTTTTGGGGCATTCCGTGTCGCGGGCTCTAGGCCTACCCACACAAGTGAGGTATCATTTTTATCGGGAGACTTGGGGGAACGCTGGGTGGAAGGAAATTTGTGGCTCCTCTCAGCTTCCAGAACTTTCTGTCACCGAAATGTGAGGAAAATGTGTTTTTTTAGCCAAATTTTGAGGTTTGCAAAGGATTCTGGGTAACAGAACCTGGTCAGAGCCCCACAAGGCACCCCATCTTAGATTCCCCTAGGTCTCTAGTTTTCAAAAATGCACAGGTTTGGTAGGTTTCCCTAGGTGCCGGCTGAGCTAGAGGCCAAAATCTACAGGTAGGCACTTTGCAAACAGCACCTCTGTTTTCTGTAAAAAAATGGGATGTGTCCACGTTGTGTTTTGGGGCATTTCCTGTCACGGGCGCTAGGCCTACCCACACAAGTGAGGTATCATTTTTATCGGGAGACTTGGGGGAACGCTGTGCTGAAGGAAATTTGTGGCTCCTCTCAGATTCCAGAACTTTCTGTCACCGAAATGTGAGCAAAATGTGTTTTTTTGGCCAAATTTTGAGGTTTGCAAAGGATTCTGGGGAACAGAACTTGGTCAGAGCCCCACAAGTCACCCCATCATGGATTCCCCTAGGTCTCTAGTTTTTAAAAATGCACAGGTTTGGTAGGTTTCCCTAGATGCCGGCTGAGCTAGAGGCCAAAATCTACAGGTAGGCACTTTGCAAAAAGCACCTCTGTTTTCTGTGAAAAAAAGGGATGCGTCTACATTGTGTTTTGGGGCATTTCGTGTCGCGGGCGCTTGGCCTACCCACACAAGTGAGGTATCATTTTTATAGGGAGACTTGGGGGAACGCTGGGTGGAAGGAAATTTGTGGCTCCTCTCAGATTCCAGAACTTTCTGTCACCAAAATTTGAGGAAAATGTGTTTTTTTAGCCAAATTTTGAGGTTTGCAAAGGATTCTGGGTAACAGAACCTGGTCAGAGCCCCACAAGGCACCCCATCTTAGATTCCCCTAGGTCTCTAGTTTTAAAAAATGCACACGTTTGGCAGGTTTCTCTAGGTGCCGGCTGAGCTAGAGGCCAAAATCTACAGGAAGGCACTTTGCAAAAAACACCTCTGTTTTCTGTGAAAAAATGGGATGTGTCCACGTTGTGTTTTGGGGCATTTCCTGTCGCGGGCACTAGGCCTACCCACACAAGTGAGGTATCATTTTTATCGGGAGACTTGGGGGAACTCTGGGTGGAAGGAAATTTGTGGCTCTTCTCAGATTCCAGAACTTTCTGTCACCGAAATGTGAGGAACATTTGTTTTTTTAGCCAAATTTTGAGGTTTGCAAAGGATTCTGGGTAAAAGAACCTGGTCAGAGCCCCAAAAGTCACCCCACCTTGGATTCCCCTAGGTCTCTAGTTTTCAAAAATGCACAGGTTTGGTAGGTTTCCCTAGGTGCCGGCTGAGCTAGAGGCCAAAATCTACAGGTTATCACTTTGCAAAAAACACCTCTGTTTTCTGTGAAAAAATGGGATGTGTTCTCGTTGTGCTTTGGGGCATTTCCTGTCGCGGGCACTAGGCCTACCCACACAAGTGAGGTATCATTTTTATCGGGAGACTTGGGGGAACGCTGGGCTGAAGGAAATTTGTGGCTCCTCTGAGATTCCAGAACTTTCTGTCACCGAAATGTGAGCAAAATGTGTTTTTTTGGCCAAATTTTGAGGTTTGCAAAGGATTCTGGGTAACAGAACCTGGTCAGAGCCCCACAAGGCACCCCATCTTAGATTCCCGTAGGTCTCTAGTTTTCAAAAATGCACAGGTATGGTAGGTTTCCCTAGGTGCCGGCTGAGCTAGAGGCCAAAATCTACAGGTAGGCACTTTGCAAAAAACACCTCTGTTTTCTGTGAAAAAATGGGATGTGTCCACGTTGTGTTTTGGGGCATTTCCTGTCGCGGGCACTAGGCCTACCCACACAAGTGAGGTATCATTTTTATCGGGAGACTTGGTGGAACGCTGGGTGGAAGGAAATTTGTGGCTCTTTTCAGATTCCAGAACTTTCTGTCATCGAAATGTGAGGAACATTTGTTTTTTTAGCCAAATTGTGAGGTTTGCAAAGGATTCTGGGTAAAAGAACCTGGTCAGAGCCCCACAAGTCACCCCATCTTGGATTCCCCTAGGTCTCTAGTTTTCAAAAATGCACAGGTTTGGTAGGTTTCCCTAGGTGCCGGCTGAGCTAGAGGCCATAATCTACAGGTAGGCACTTTGCAAAAAACACCTCTGTTTTCTGTGAAAAAATGGGATGTGTCCACGTTGTGTTTTGGGGCATTTCCTGTCACGGGCGGTAGGCCTACCCACACAAGTGAGGTATCATTTTTATCGGGAGACTTGGGGGAACGCCTGGTGGAAGAAAATTTATGGCTCCTCTCAGATTCCAGAACTTTCTGTCACCGAATGTGAGCAAAATGTGTTTTTTTGGCCAGATTTTGAGGTTTGCAAAGGATTCTGGGTAACAGAACTTGGTCAGAGCCCCACAAGTTACCCCATCTTGGATTCCCCTAGGTCTCTAGTTTTTTAAAATGCACAGGTTTGGTAGGTTTCCCTAGATGTCGGCTGAGCTAGAGGCCAAAATCTACAGGTAGGCACTTTGCAAAAAGCACCTCTGTTTTCTGTGAAAAAAAGGGATGCGTCTACATTGTGTTTTGGGGCATTTCGTGTCGCGGGCGCGTGGCCTACCCACACAAGTGAGGTATCATTTTTATAGGGAGACTTGGGGGAACGCTGGGTGGAAGGAAATTTGTGGCTCCTCTCAGATTCCAGAACTTTCTGTCACCAAAATTTGAGGAAAATGTGTTTTTTTAGCCAAATTTTGAGGTTTGCAAAGGATTCTGGGTAACAGAACCTGGTCAGAGCCCCACAAGGCACCCCATCTTAGATTCCCCTAGGTCTCTAGTTTTAAAAAATGCACAGGTTTGGCAGGTTTCTCTAGGTGCCGGCTGAGCTAGAGGCCAAAATCTACAGGTAGGCACTTTGCAAAAAACACCTCTGTTTTCTGTGAAAAAATGGGATGTGTCCACGTTGTGTTTTGGGGCATTTCCTGTCGCGGGCACTAGGCCTACCCACACAAGTGAGGTATCATTTTTATCGGGAGACTTGGGGGAACTCTGGGTGGAAGGAAATTTGTGGCTCTTCTCAGATTCCAGAACTTTCTGTCACCGAAATGTGAGGAACATTTGTTTTTTTAGCCAAATTTTGAGGTTTGCAAAGGATTCTGGGTAAAAGAACCTGGTCAGAGCCCCAAAAGTCACCCCACCTTGGATTCCCCTAGGTCTCTAGTTTTCAAAAATGCACAGGTTTGGTAGGTTTCCCTAGGTGCCGGCTGAGCTAGAGGCCAAAATCTACAGGTTATCACTTTGCAAAAAACACCTCTGTTTTCTGTGAAAAAATGGGATGTGTTCTCGTTGTGCTTTGGGGCATTTCCTGTCGCGGGCACTAGGCCTACCCACACAAGTGAGGTATCATTTTTATCGGGAGACTTGGGGGAACGCTGGGCTGAAGGAAATTTGTGGCTCCTCTGAGATTCCAGAACTTTCTGTCACCGAAATGTGAGCAAAATGTGTTTTTTTTGGCCAAATTTTGAGGTTTGCAAAGGATTCTGGGTAACAGAACCTGGACAGAGCCCCACAAGGCACCCCATCTTAGATTCCCGTAGGTCTCTAGTTTTCAAAAATGCACAGGTTTGGTAGGTTTCCCTAGGTGCCGGCTGAGCTAGAGGCCAAAATCTACAGGTAGGCACTTTGCAAAAAACACCTCTGTTTTCTGTGAAAAAATGGGATGTGTCCACGTTGCGTTTTGGGGCATTTCCTGTCGCGGGCACTAGGCCTACCCACACAAGTGAGGTATCATTTTTATCGGGAGACTTGGTGGAACGCTGGGTGGAAGGAAATTTGTGGCTCTTTTCAGATTCCAGAACTTTCTGTCATCGAAATGTGAGGAACATTTGTTTTTTTAGCCAAATTGTGAGGTTTGCAAAGGATTCTGGGTAAAAGAACCTGGTCAGAGCCCCACAAGTCACCCCATCTTGGATTCCCCTAGGTCTCTAGTTTTCAAAAATGCACAGGTTTGGTAGGTTTCCCTAGGTGCCGGCTGAGCTAGAGGCCATAATCTACAGGTAGGCACTTTGCAAAAAACACCTCTGTTTTCTGTGAAAAAATGGGATGTGTCCACGTTGTGTTTTGGGGCATTTCCTGTCGCGGGCACTAGGCCTACCCACACAAGTGAGGTATCATTTTTATCGGGAGACTTGGTGGAACGCTGGGTGGAAGGAAATTTGTGGCTCTTTTCAGATTCCAGAACTTTCTGTCATCGAAATGTGAGGAACATTTGTTTTTTTAGCCAAATTGTGAGGTTTGCAAAGGATTCTGGGTAAAAGAACCTGGTCAGAGCCCCACAAGTCACCCCATCTTGGATTCCCCTAGGTCTCTAGTTTTCAAAAATGCACAGGTTTGGTAGGTTTCCCTAGGTGCCGGCTGAGCTAGAGGCCATAATCTACAGGTAGGCACTTTGCAAAAAACACCTCTGTTTTCTGTGAAAAAATGGGATGTGTCCACGTTGTGTTTTGGGGCATTTCCTGTCACGGGCGGTAGGCCTACCCACACAAGTGAGGTATCATTTTTATCGGGAGACTTGGGGGAACGCCTGGTGGAAGAAAATTTATGGCTCCTCTCAGATTCCAGAACTTTCTGTCACCGAATGTGAGCAAAATGTGTTTTTTTGGCCAGATTTTGAGGTTTGCAAAGGATTCTGGGTAACAGAACTTGGTCAGAGCCCCACAAGTTACCCCATCTTGGATTCCCCTAGGTCTCTAGTTTTTTAAAATGCACAGGTTTGGTAGGTTTCCCTAGATGTCGGCTGAGCTAGAGGCCAAAATCTACAGGTAGGCACTTTGCAAAAAGCACCTCTGTTTTCTGTGAAAAAAAGGGATGCGTCTACATTGTGTTTTGGGGCATTTCGTGTCGCGGGCGCTTGGCCTACCCACACAAGTGAGGTATCATTTTTATAGGGAGACTTGGGGGAACGCTGGGTGGAAGGAAATTTGTGGCTCCTCTCAGATTCCAGAACTTTCTGTCACCAAAATTTGAGGAAAATGTGTTTTTTTAGCCAAATTTTGAGGTTTGCAAAGGATTCTGGGTAACAGAACCTGGTCAGAGCCCCACAAGGCACCCCATCTTAGATTCCCCTAGGTCTCTAGTTTTAAAAAATGCACAGGTTTGGCAGGTTTCTCTAGGTGCCGGCTGAGCTAGAGGCCAAAATCTACAGGTAGGCACTTTGCAAAAAACACCTCTGTTTTCTGTGAAAAAATGGGATGTGTCCACGTTGTGTTTTGGGGCATTTCCTGTCGCGGGCACTAGGCCTACCCACACAAGTGAGGTATCATTTTTATCGGGAGACTTGGGGGAACTCTGGGTGGAAGGAAATTTGTGGCTCTTCTCAGATTCCAGAACTTTCTGTCACCGAAATGTGAGGAACATTTGTTTTTTTAGCCAAATTTTGAGGTTTGCAAAGGATTCTGGGTAAAAGAACCTGGTCAGAGCCCCAAAAGTCACCCCACCTTGGATTCCCCTAGGTCTCTAGTTTTCAAAAATGCACAGGTTTGGTAGGTTTCCCTAGGTGCCGGCTGAGCTAGAGGCCAAAATCTACAGGTTATCACTTTGCAAAAAACACCTCTGTTTTCTGTGAAAAAATGGGATGTGTTCTCGTTGTGCTTTGGGGCATTTCCTGTCGCGGGCACTAGGCCTACCCACACAAGTGAGGTATCATTTTTATCGGGAGACTTGGGGGAACGCTGGGCTGAAGGAAATTTGTGGCTCCTCTGAGATTCCAGAACTTTCTGTCACCGAAATGTGAGCAAAATGTGTTTTTTTGGCCAAATTTTGAGGTTTGCAAAGGATTCTGGGTAACAGAACCTGGACAGAGCCCCACAAGGCACCCCATCTTAGATTCCCGTAGGTCTCTAGTTTTCAAAAATGCACAGGTTTGGTAGGTTTCCCTAGGTGCCGGCTGAGCTAGAGGCCAAAATCTACAGGTAGGCACTTTGCAAAAAACACCTCTGTTTTCTGTGAAAAAATGGGATGTGTCCACGTTGTGTTTTGGGGCATTTCCTGTCGCGGGCACTAGGCCTACCCACACAAGTGAGGTATCATTTTTATCGGGAGACTTGGTGGAACGCTGGGTGGAAGGAAATTTGTGGCTCTTTTCAGATTCCAGAACTTTCTGTCATCGAAATGTGAGGAACATTTGTTTTTTTAGCCAAATTGTGAGGTTTGCAAAGGATTCTGGGTAAAAGAACCTGGTCAGAGCCCCACAAGTCACCCCATCTTGGATTCCCCTAGGTCTCTAGTTTTCAAAAATGCACAGGTTTGGTAGGTTTCCCTAGGTGCCGGCTGAGCTAGAGGCCATAATCTACAGGTAGGCACTTTGCAAAAAACACCTCTGTTTTCTGTGAAAAAATGGGATGTGTCCACGTTGTGTTTTGGGGCATTTCCTGTCACGGGCGGTAGGCCTACCCACACAAGTGAGGTATCATTTTTATCGGGAGACTTGGGGGAACGCCTGGTGGAAGAAAATTTATGGCTCCTCTCAGATTCCAGAACTTTCTGTCACCGAATGTGAGCAAAATGTGTTTTTTTGGCCAGATTTTGAGGTTTGCAAAGGATTCTGGGTAAAAGAACCTGGTCAGAGCCCCACAAGTCACCCCATCTTGGATTCCCCTAGGTCTCTAGTTTTTTAAAATGCACAGGTTTGGTAGGTTTCCATAGATGCCGGCTGAGCTAGAGGCCAAAATCTACAGGTAGGCACTTTTCAAAAAGCACCTCTGTTTTCTGTGAAAAAATGGGATGTGTCCACGTTGTGTTTTGGGGCATTTCCTGTTGCGAGCGCTAGGCCTACCCACACAAGCGAGGTATAATTTTTATCGGGAGACTTGGGGGAACGCTGGGTGAAGGAAATTTGTGGCTCCTCTCAGATTCCAGAACTTTCTGTCAACGAAATGTGAGTAAAATGTTTTTTTTTAGCCAAATTTTGAGGTTTGCAAAGGATTCTGGGTAACAGAACCTGGTCAGTGCCCCACAAGGCACCCCATCTTAGATTCCCCTAGGTCTCTAGTTTTAAAAAATGCACAGGTTTGGTAGGTTTCCCTAGGTGCCGGCTGAGCTAAAGGCCAAAATCTACAGGTAGGCACTTTGAAAAAAACACCTCTGTTTTCTGTGAAAAAATGGGATGTGTCCACGTTGTGTTTTGGAGCAATTCCTGTAGCGGGCGCTAGGCCTACCCACACAAGTGAGGTATCATTTTTATCGTGAGACTTGGGGGAACGCTGGGCTGAAGGAAATTTGTGGCTCCTCTCAGATTCCAGAACTTTCTGTCACCGAAATGTGAGCAAAATGTGTTTTTTTTTGGCCAAATTTTGAGGTTTGCAAAGGATTCTGGGTAACAGAACTTGGTCAGAGCCCCACAAGTCACCGCATCTTGGATTCCCCTAGGTCTCTAGTTTTTTAAAATGCACAGGTTTGGTAGGTTTCCATAGATGCCGGCTGAGCTAGAGGCCAAAATCTACAGGTAGGCACTTTGCAAAAAGCACCTCTGTTTTCTGTGAAAAAATGGGATGTGTCCACGTTGTGTTTTGGGGCATTTCCTGTTGCGAGCGCTAGGCCTACCCACACAAGCGAGGTATCATTTTTATCGGGAGACTTGAGGGAACGCTGGGTGGAAGGAAATTTGTGGCTCCTCTCAGATTCCAGAACTTTCCGTCACCAAAATGTGTTTTTTTAGCCAAATTTTGCGGTTTGCAAAGGATTCTGGGTAACAGAACCTGGTCAGAGCCCCACAAGGCACCCCATCTTAGATTCCCCTAGGTCTCTAGTTTTAAAAAATGCACAGGTTTGGTAGGTTTCCCTAGGTGCCGGCTGAGCTAAAGGCCAAAATCTCCAGGTAGGCACTTTGAAAAAAACACCTCTGTTTCCTGTGAAAAAATGCGATGTGTCCACGTTGTGTTTTGGAGCAATTCCTGTAGCGGGCGCTAGGCCTACCCACAGAAGTAAGGTATAATTTTTATCGTGAGACTTGGGGGAACGCTGGGCTGAAGGAAATTTGTGGCTCCTCTCAGATTCCAGAACTTTCTGTCACCGAAATGTGAGCAAAATGTGTTTTTTTTGGCCAAATTTTGAGGTTTGCAAAGGATTCTGGGTAACAGAACTTGGTCAGAGCCCCACAAGTCACCCCATCTTGGATTCCCCTAGGTCTCTAGTTTTTAAAAATGCACAGGTTTGGTAGGTTTCCCTAGATGCCGGCTGAGCTAGAGGCCAAAACCTACAGGTAGGCACTTTGCAAAAAGCACCTCTGTTTTCTGTGAAAAAAAGCGATGCGTCTACATTGTGTTTTGGGGCATTTCGTGTCGCGGGCGCTTGGCCTACCCACACAAGTGAGGTATCATTTTTATAGGGAGACTTGGGGGAACGCTGGGTGGAAGGAAATTTGTGGCTCCTCTCAGATTCCAGAACTTTATGTCACCGAAATGTGAGGGAAATGTGTTTTTTTTAGCCAAATTTTGAGGTTTGCAAAGGATTCTGGGTAACAGAACCTGGTCAGAGCCCCACAAGGCACCCCATCTTAGATTCCCCTAGGTCTCTAGTTTTGAAAAATGCACAGGTTTGGTAGGTTTCCCTAGGTGCCGGCTGAGCTAGAGGCCAAAATCTACAGGTAGGCACTTTGCAAAAAACATCTCTGTTTTCTGTGAAAAAATGGGATGTGTCCACGTTGTGTTTTGGGGCATTTCCTGTCGCGGGCACTAGGCCTACCCACACAAGTGAGGTATCATTTTTATCGGGAGACTTGGGGGACCGCTGGGTGGAAAGAAATTTGTGGCTCCTCTCAGATTCCAGAACTTTCTGTCACCGAAATGTGAGCAAAATGTGTTTTTGTTGGCCAAATTTTGAGGTTTGCAAAGGATTCTGGGTAAAAGAACTTGGTCAGAGCCCCACAAGTCACCCCATCTTGGATTCCCCTAGGTCTCTAGTTTTTAAAAATGCACAGGTTTGGTAGGTTTCCCTAGATGCCGGCTGAGCTAGAGGCCAAAATCTACAGGTAGGCACTTTGCAAAAAGCACTTCTGTTTTCTGTGAAAAAATGGGATGTGTCCACGTTGTGTTTTGGGGCATTCCGTGTCGCGGGCTCTAGGCCTACCCACACAAGTGAGGTATCATTTTTATCGGGAGACTTGGGGGAACGCTGGGTGGAAGGAAATTTGTGGCTCCTCTAAGCTTCCAGAACTTTCTGTCACCGAAATGTGAGGAAAATGTGTTTTTTTAGCCAAATTTTGAGGATTGCAAAGGATTCTGGGTAACAGAACCTGGTCAGAGCCCCACAAGGCACCCCATCTTAGATTCCCCTAGGTCTCTAGTTTTCAAAAATGCACAGGTTTGGTAGGTTTACCTAGGTGCCGGCTGAGCAAGAGGCCAAAATCTACAGGTAGGCACTTTGCAAAAAACACCTCTGTTTTCTGTGAAAAAATGGGATGTGTCCACGTTGTGTTTTGGGGCATTTCCTGTCGCGGGCACTAGGCCTACCCACACAAGTGAGGTATCATTTTTATCGGGAGACTTGGGGGAACGCTGGGTGGAAGGAAATTTGTGGCTCTTCTCAGATTCCAGAACTTTCTGTCACCGAAATGTGAAGAACATTTGTTTTTTTAGCCAAATTTTGAGGTTTGCAAAGGATTCTGGGTAAAAGAACCTGGTCAGAGCCCCACAAGGCACCCCATCTTAGATTCCCCTAGGTCTCTAGTTTTCAAAAATGCACAGGTTTGGTAGGTTTCCCTAGGTGCCGGCTGAGCTAGAGGCCAAAATCTACAGGTAGGCACTTTGCAAAAAACACTTCTGTTTTCTGTGAAAAAATGGGATGTGTCCACGTTGTGTTTTGGGGCATTTCGTGTCGCGGGCTCTAGGCCTACCCACACAAGTGAGGTATCATTTTTATCGGGAGACTTGGGGGAACGCTGGGTGGAAGGAAATTTGTGGCTCCTCTCAGATTCCAGAACTTTCTGTCACCGAAATGTGAGGAAAATGTGTTTTTTAGCCACATTTTGAGGTTTGCAAAGGATTCTGGGTAACAGAACCTGGTCAGAGCCCCACAAGTCACCCCATCTTAGATTCCCCTAGGTCTCTAGTTTTTAAAAATGCACAGGTTTGGCAGGTTTCTCTAGGTGCCGGCTGAGCTAGAGGCCAAAATCTACAGGTTATCACTTTGCAAAAAACACCTCTGTTTTCTGTGAAAAAATGGGATGTGTTCTCGTTGTGTTTTGGGGCATTTCCTGTCACGGGCGGTAGGCCTACCCACACAAGTGAGGTATCATTTTTATCGGGAGACTTAGGGGAACGCTGGGTGGAAGGAAATTTGTGGCTCTTCTCAGATTCCAGAACTTTCTGTCACCGAAATGTGAGGAACATTTGTTTTTTTAGCCAAATTTTGAGGTTTGCAAAGGATTCTGGGTCAAAGAACCTGGTCAGAGCCCCACAAGTCACCCCACCTTGGATTCCCCTAGGTCTCTAGTTTTCAAAAATGCACAGGTTTGGTAGGTTTCCCTAGGTGCCGGCTGAGCTAGAGGCCAAAATCTACAGGTTATCACTTTGCAAAAAACACCTCTGTTTTCTGTGAAAAAATGGGATGTGTCCACGTTGTGTTTTGGGGCATTTCTTGTTGCGGGCGCTATGCCTACCCACACAAGTGAGGTATCATTTTTATCGGGAGACTTGGGGGATCGCTGGGCTGAAGGAAATTTGTGGCTCCTCTGAGATTCCAGAACTTTCTGTCACCGAAATGTGAGCAAAATGTGTTTTTTTGGCCAAATTTTGAGGTTTGCAAAGGATTCTGGGTAACAGAACCTGGTCAGAGCCCCACAAGGCACCCCATCTTAGATTCCCGTAGGTCTCTAGTTTTAAAAAATGCACAGGTTTGGTAGGTTTCCCTAGGTGCCGGCTGAGCTAGAGGCCAAAATCTACAGGTTATCACTTTGCAAAAAACACCTCTGTTTTCTGTGAAAAAATGGGATGTGTTCTTGTTGTGCTTTGGGGCATTTCCTGTCACGGGCGGTAGGCTTACCCACACAAGTGAGGTATCATTTTTATCGGGAGACTTGGGGGAACGCTGGGTGGAAGGAAATTTGTGGCTCTTTTCAGATTCCAGAACTTTCTGTCACCGAAATGTGAGGAACATTTGTTTTTTTAGCCAAATTGTGAGGTTTGCAAAGGATTCTGGGTAAAAGAACCTGGTCAGAGCCCCACAAGTCACCCCATCTTGGATTCCCCTAGGTCTCTAGTTTTCAAAAATGCACAGGTTTGGTAGGTTTCCCTAGGTGCCGGCTGAGCTAGAGGCCATAATCTACAGGTAGGCACTTTGCAAAAAACACCTCTGTTTTCTGTGAAAAAATGGGATGTGTTCTTGTTGTGTTTTGGGGCATTTCCTGTCACGGGCGGTAGGCCTACCCACACAAGTGAGGTATCATTTTTATCGGGAGACTTGGGGGAACGCTGGGTGGAAGGAAATTTGTGGCTCTTCTCAGATTCCAGAACTTTCTGTCACCGAAATGTGAGGAACATTTGTTTTTTTAGCCAAATTTTGAGGTTTGCAAAGGATTCTGGGTAAAAGAACCTGGTCAGAGCCCCACAAGTCACCCCACCTTGGATTCCCCTAGGTCTCTAGTTTTCAAAAATGCACAGGTTTGGTAGGTTTCCCTAGGTGCCGGCTGAGCTAGAGGCCAAAATCTACAGGTTATCACTTTGCAAAAAACACCTCTGTTTTCTGTGAAAAAATGGGATGTGTCCACGTTGTGTTTTGGGGCATTTCTTGTCGCGGGCGCTATGCCTACCCACACAAGTGAGGTATCATTTTTATCGGGAGACTTGGGGGAACGCTGGGCTGAAGGAAATTTGTGGCTCCTCTGAGATTCCAGAACTTTCTGTCACCGAAATGTGAGCAAAATGTGTTTTTTTGGCCAAATTTTGAGGTTTGCAAAGGATTCTGGGTAACAGAACATGGTCAGAGCCCCACAAGGCACCCCATCTTAGATTCCCGTAGGTCTCTAGTTTTAAAAAATGCACAGGTTTGGTAGGTTTCCCTAGGTGCCGGCTGAGCTAGAGGCCAAAATCTACAGGTTATCACTTTGCAAAAAACACCGCTGTTTTCTGTGAAAAAATGGGATGTGTTCTTGTTGTGCTTTGGGGCATTTCCTGTCACGGGCGGTAGGCCTACCCACACAAGTGAGGTATCATTTTTATCGGGAGACTTGGGGGAACGCTGGGTGGAAGGAAATTTGTGTCTCTTTTCAGATTCCAGAACTTTCTGTCACCGAAATGTGAGGAACATTTGTTTTTTTAGCCAAATTTTGAGGTTTGCAAAGGATTCTGGGTAACAGAACCTGGTCAGAGCCCCACAAGGCACCCCATCTTAGATTCCCCTAGGTCTCTAGTTTTCAAAAATGCACAGGTTTGGTAGGTTTCCCTAGGTGCCGGCTGAGCTAGAGGCCAAAATCTACAGGTAGGCACTTTGCAAACAGCACCTCTATTTTCTGTAAAAAAATGGGATGTGTCCACGTTGTGTTTTGGGGCATTTCCTGTCACGGGCGCTAGGCCTACCCACACAAGTGAGGTATCATTTTTATCGGGAGACTTGGGGGAACGCTGTGCTGAAGGAAATTTGTGGCTCCTCTCAGATTCCAGAACTTTCTGTCACCGAAATGTGAGCAAAATGTGTTTTTTTGGCCATATTTTGAGGTTTGCAAAGGATTCTGGGTAACAGAACTTGGTCAGAGCCCCACAAGTCACCCCATCATGGATTCCCCTAGGTCTCTAGTTTTTAAAAATGCACAGGTTTGGTAGGTTTCCCTAGATGCCGGCTGAGCTAGAGGCCAAAATCTACAGGTAGGCACTTTGCAAAAAACACCTCTGTTTTCTGTGAAAAAATGGGATGTGTCCACGTTGTGTTTTGGAGCAATTCCTGTAGCGGGCGCTAGGCCTACCCACACAAGTGAGGTATAATTTTTATCGTGAGACTTGGGGGAACGCTGGGCTGAAGGAAATTTGTGGCTCCTCTCAGATTCCAGAACTTTCTGTCACTGAAATGTGAGCAAAATGTGTTTTTTTTGGCCAAATTTTGAGGTTTGCAAAGGATTCTGGGTAACAGAACTTGGTCAGAGCCCCACAAGTCACCGCATCTTGGATTCCCCTAGGTCTCTAGTTTTTTAAAATGCACAGGTTTGGTAGGTTTCCATAGATGCCGGCTGAGCTAGAGGCCAAAATCTACAGGTAGGCACTTTGCAAAAAGCACCTCTGTTTTCTGTGAAAAAATGGGATGTGTCCACGTTGTGTTTTGGGGCATTTCCTGTTGCGAGCGCTAGGCCTACCCACACAAGCGAGGTATCATTTTTATCGGGAGACTTGAGGGAACGCTGGGTGGAAGGAAATTTGTGGCTCCTCTCAGATTCCAGAACTTTCCGTCACCGAAATGTGAGGAAAATGTGTTTTTTTAGCCAAATTTTGAGGTTTGCAAAGGATTCTGGGTAACAGAACCTGGTCAGAGCCCCACAAGGCACCCCATCTTAGATTCCCCTAGGTCTCTAGTTTTAAAAAATGCACAGGTTTGGTAGGTTTCCCTAGGTGCCGGCTGAGCTAAAGGCCAAAATCTACAGGTAGGCACTTTGAAAAACACACCTCTGTTTTCTGTGAAAAAATGGGATGTGTCCACGTTGTGTTTTGGAGCAATTCCTGTAGCGGGCGCTAGGCCTACCCACACAAGTGAGGTATCATTTTTATCGTGAGACTTGGGGGAACGCTGGGCTGAAGGAAATTTGTGGCTCCTCTCAGATTCCAGAACTTTCTGTCACTGAAATGTGAGCAAAATGTGTTTTTTTTTGGCCAAATTTTGAGGTTTGCAAAGGATTCTGGGTAACAGAACTTGGTCAGAGCCCCACAAGTCACCGCATCTTGGATTCCCCTAGGTCTCTAGTTTTTTAAAATGCACAGGTTTGGTAGGTTTCCATAGATGCCGGCTGAGCTAGAGGCCAAAATCTACAGGTAGGCACTTTGCAAAAAGCACCTCTGTTTTCTGTGAAAAAATGGGATGTGTCCACGTTGTGTTTTGGGGCATTTCCTGTTGCGAGCGCTAGGCCTACCCACACAAGCGAGGTATCATTTTTATCGGGAGAGTTGAGGGAACGCTGGGTGGAAGGAAATTTGTGGCTCCTCTCAGATTCCAGAACTTTCCGTCACCGAAATGTGAGGAAAATGTGTTTTTTTAGCCAAATTTTGAGGTTTGCAAAGGATTCTGGGTAACAGAACCTGGTCAGAGCCCCACAAGGCACCCCATCTTAGACTCCCCTAGGTCTCTAGTTTTAAAAAATGCACAGGTTTGGTAGGTTTCCCTAGGTGCCGGCTGAGCTAAAGGCCAAAATCTCCAGGTAGGCACTTTGAAAAAAACACCTCTGTTTTCTGTGAAAAAATGCGATGTGTCCACGTTGTGTTTTGGAGCAATTCCTGTAGCGGGCGCTAGGCCTACCCACACAAGTGAGGTATAATTTTTATCGTGAGACTTGGGGGAACGCTGGGCTGAAGGAAATTTGTGGCTCCTCTCAGATTCCAGAACTTTCTGTCACCGAAATGTGAGCAAAATGTGTTTTTTTTGGCCAAATTTTGAGGTTTGCAAAGGATTCTGGGTAACAGAACTTGGTCAGAGCCCCACAAGTCACCCCATCTTGGATTCCCCTAGGTCTCTAGTTTTTAAAAATGCACAGGTTTGGTAGGTTTCCCTAGATGCCGGCTGAGCTAGAGGCCAAAATCTACAGGTAGGCACTTTGCAAAAAGCACCTCTGTTTTCTGTGAAAAAAAGGGATGCGTCTACATTGTGTTTTGGGGCATTTCGTGTCGCGGGCGCTTGGCCTACCCACACAAGTGAGGTATCATTTTTATAGGGAGACTTGGGGGAACGTTGGGTGGAAGGAAATTTGTGGCTCCTCTCAGATTCCAGAACTTTCTGTCACCGAAATGTGAGGAAAATGTGTTTTTTTAGCCAAATTTTGAGGTTTGCAAAGGATTCTGGGTAACAGAACCTGGTCAGAGCCCCACAAGGCACCCCATCTTAGATTCCCCTAGGTCTCTAGTTTTGAAAAATGCACAGGTTTGGTAGGTTTCCCTAGGTGCCGGCTGAGCTAGAGGCCAAAATCTACAGGTAGGCACTTTGCAAAAAACACCTCTGTTTTCTGTGAAAAAATGGGATCTGTCCACGTTGTGTTTTGGGGCATTTCCTGTCGCGGGCACTAGGCCTACCCACACAAGTGAGGTATCATTTTTATCGGGAGACTTGGGGGAACGCTGGGTGGAAAGAAATTTGTGGCTCCTCTCAGATTCCAGAACTTTCTGTCACCGAAATGTGAGCAAAATGTGTTTTTGTTGGCCAAATTTTGAGTTTTGCAAAGGATTCTGGGTAAAAGAACTTGGTCAGAGCCCCACAAGTCACCCCATCTTGGATTCCCCTAGGTCTCTAGTTTTTAAAAATGCACAGGTTTGGTAGGTTTCCCTAGATGCCGGCTGAGCTAGAGGCCAAAATCTACAGGTAGGCACTTTGCAAAAAGCACTTCTGTTTTCTGTGTAAAAATGGGATGTGTCCACGTTGTGTTTTGGGGCATTCCGTGTCGCGGGCTCTAGGCCTACCCACACAAGTGAGGTATCATTTTTATCGGGAGACTTGGGGGAACGCTGGGTGGAAGGAAATTTGTGGCTCCTCTCAGCTTCCAGAACTTTCTGTCACCGAAATGTGAGGAAAATGTGTTTTTTTAGCCAAATTTTGAGGTTTGCAAAGGATTCTGGGTAACAGAACCTGGTCAGAGCCCCACAAGGCACCCCATCTTAGATTCCCCTAGGTCTCTAGTTATAAAAAATGCACAGGTTTGGTAGGTTTACCTAGGTGCCGGCTGAGCAAGAGGCCAAAATCTACAGGTAGGCACTTTGCAAAAAACACCTCTGTTTTCTGTGAAAAAATGGGATGTGTCCACGTTGTGTTTTGGGGCATTTCCTGTCGCGGGCACTAGGCCTACCCACACAAGTGAGGTATCATTTTTATCGGGAGACTTGGGGGAACGCTGGGTGGAAGGAGATTTGTGGCTCTTCTCAGATTCCAGAACTTTCTGTCACCGAAATGTGAGGAACATTTGTTTTTTTAGCCAAATTTTGAGGTTTGCAAAGGATTCTGGGTAAAAGAACCTGGTCAGAGCCCCACAAGGCACCCCTTCTTAGATTCCCCTAGGTCTCTAGTTTTCAAAAATGCACAGGTTTGGTAGGTTTCCCTAGGTGCCGGCTGAGCTAGAGGCCAAAATCTACAGGTAGGCACTTTGCAAAAAACACCTCTGTTTTCTGTGAAAAAATGGGATGTGTCCACGTTGTGTTTTGGGGCATTTCGTGTCGCGGGCTCTAGGCCTACCCACACAAGTGAGGTATCATTTTTATCGGGAGACTTGGGGGAACGCTGGGTGGAAGGAAATTTGTGGCTCTTCTCAGATTCCAGAACTTTCTGTCACCGAAATGTGAGGAACATTTGTTTTTTTAGCCAAATTTTGAGGTTTGCAAAGGATTCTGGGTAAAAGAACCTGGTCAGAGCCCCACAAGTCACCCCACCTTGGATTCCCCTAGGTCTCTAGTTTTCAAAAATGCACAGGTTTGGTAGGTTTCCCTAGGTGCCGGCTGAGCTAGAGGCCAAAATCTACAGGTTATCACTTTGCAAAAAACACCTCTGTTTTCTGTGAAAAAATGGGATGTGTTCTCGTTGTGCTTTGGGGCATTTCCTGTCACGGGCGGTAGGCCTACCCACACAAGTGAGGTATCATTTTTATCGGGAGACATGGGGGAACGCTGGGTGGAAGGAAATTTGTGGCTCCTCTCAGATTCCAGAACTTTCTGTCACCGAAATGTGAGGAAAATGTGTTTTTTAGCCACATTTTGAGGTTTGCAAAGGATTCTGGGTAACAGAACCTGGTCAGAGCCCCACAAGTCACCCCATCTTAGATTCCCCTAGGTCTCTAGTTTTTAAAAATGTACAGGTTTGGTAGGTTTCCCTCGGTGCCGGCTGAGCTAGAGGCCAAAATCTACAGGTTATCACTTTGCAAAAAACACCTCTGTTTTCTGTGAAAAAATGGGATGTGTTCTCGTTGTGCTTTGGGGCATTTCCTGTCACGGGCGGTAGGCCTACCCACACAAGTGAGGTATCATTTTTATCGGGAGACTTGGGGGAACGCTGGGTGGAAGGAAATTTGTGGCTCCTCTCAGATTCCAGAACTTTCTGTCACCGAAATGTGAGGAAAATGTGTTTTTTAGCCAAATTTTGAGGTTTGCAAAGGATTCTGGGTAACAGAACCTGGTCAGAGCCCCAAAAGTCACCCCATCTTAGATTCCCCTAGGTCTCTAGTTTTTAAAAATGCACAGGTTTGGTAGGTTTCCCTAGGTGCCGGCTGAGCTAGAGGCCAAAATCTACAGGTTATCACTTTGCAAAAAACACCTCTGTTTTCTGTGAAAAAATGGGATGTGTCCACGTTGTGTTTTGGGGCATTTCTTGTCGCGGGCGCTATGCCTACCCACACAAGTGAGGTATCATTTGTATCGGGAGACTTGGGGGAACGCTGGGCTGAAGGAAATTTGTGGCTCCTCTGAGATTCCAGAACTTTCTGTCACCGAAATGTGAGCAAAATGTGTTTTTTTGGCCAAATTTTGAGGTTTGCAAAGGATTCTGGGTAACACAACCTGGTCAGAGCCCCACAAGGCACCCCATCTTGGATTTCCGTAGGTCTCTAGTTTTAAAAAATGCACAGGTTTGGTAGGTTTCCCTAGGTGCCGGCTGAGCTAGAGGCCAAAATCTACAGGTTATCACTTTGCAAAAAACACCTCTGTTTTCTGTGAAAAAATGGGATGTGTTCTTCTTGTGCTTTGGGGCATTTCCTGTCACGGGCGGTAGGCCTACCCACACAAGTGAGGTATCATTTTTATCGGGAGACTTGGGGGAACGCTGGGTGGAAGGAAATTTGTGGCTCCTCTCAGATTCCAGAACTTTCTGTCACCGAAATGTGAGGAAAATGTGATTTTTAGCCAAATTTTGAGGTTTGCAAAGGATTCTGGGTAACAGAACCTGGTCAGAGCCCCACAAGTCACCCCATCTTAGATTCCCCTAGGTCTCTAGTTTTAAAAAATGCACAGGTTTGGCAGGTTTCTCTAGGTGCCGGCTGAGCTAGAGGCCAAAATCTACAGGTAGGCACTTTGCAAAAAACACCTCTGTTTTCTGTGAAAAAATGGGATGTGTCCACGTTGTGTTTTGGGGCATTTCCTGTCGCGGGCACTAGGCCTACCCACACAAGTGAGGTATCATTTTTATCGGGAGACTTGGGGGAACGCTGGGTGGAAGGAAATTTGTGGCTCTTCTCAGATTCCAGAACTTTCTGTCACCGAAATGTGAGGAACATTTGTTTTTTTAGCCAAATTTTGAGGTTTGCAAAGGATTCTGGGTAAAAGAACCTGGTCAGAGCCCCACAAGTCACCCCACCTTGGATTCCCCTAGGTCTCTAGTTTTCAAAAAGGCACAGGTTTGGTAGGTTTCCCTAGGTGCCGGCTGAGCTAGAGGCCAAAATCTACAGGTTATCACTTTGCAAAAAACACCTCTGTTTTCTGTGAAAAAATGGGATGTGTTCTCGTTGTGCTTTGGGGCATTTCCTGTCGCGGGCACTAGGCCTACCCACACAAGTGAGGTATCATTTTTATCGGGAGACTTGGGGAAACGCTGGGCTGAAGGAAATTTGTGGGTCCTCGGAGATTCCAGAACTTTCTGTCACCGAAATGTGAGCAAAATGTGTTTTTTTGGCCAAATTTTGAGGTTTGCAAACGATTCTGGGTAACAGAACCTGGTCAGAGCCCCACAAGGCACCCCATCTTAGATTCCCGTAGGTCTCTAGTTTTCAAAAATGCACAGGTTTGGTAGGTTTCCCTAGGTGCCGGCTGAGCTAGAGGCCAAAATCTACAGGTAGGCACTTTGCAAAAAACACCTCTGTTTTCTGTGAAAAAATGGGATGTGTCCACGTTGTGTTTTGGGGCATTTCCTGTCGCGGGCACTAGGCCTACCCACACAAGTGAGGTATCATTTTTATCGGGAGACTTGGTGGAACGCTGGGTGGAAGGAAATTTGTGGCTCTTTTCAGATTCCAGAACTTTCTGTCACCGAAATGTGAGGAACATTTGTTTTTTTAGCCAAATTGTGAGGTTTGCAAAGGATTCTGGGTAAAAGAACCTGGTCAGAGCCCCACAAGTCACCCCATCTTGGATTCCCCTAGGTCTCTAGTTTTCAAAAATGCACAGGTTTGGTAGGTTTCCCTAGGTGCCGGCTGAGCTAGAGGCCATAATCTACAGGTAGGCACTTTGCAAAAAACACCTCTGTTTTCTGTGAAAAAATGGGATGTGTCCACGTTGTGTTTTGGGGCATTTCCTGTCACGGGCAGTAGGCCTACCCACACAAGTGAGGTATCATTTTTATCGGGAGACTTGGGGGAACGCCTGGTGGAAGAAAATTTGTGGCTCCTCTCAGATTCCAGAACTTTCTGTCACCGAATGTGAGCAAAATGTGTTTTTTTGGCCAGATTTTGAGGTTTGCAAAGGATTCTGGGTAACAGAACTTGGTCAGAGCCCCACAAGTCACCCCATCTTGGATTCCCCTAGGTCTCTAGTTTTTTAAAATGCACAGGTTTGGTAGGTTTCCATAGATGCCGGCTGAGCTAGAGGCCAAAACCTACAGGTAGGCACTTTTCAAAAAGCACCTCTGTTTTCTGTGAAAAAATGGGATGTGTCCACGTTGTGTTTTGGGGCATTTCCTGATGCGAGCGCTAGGCCTACCCACACAAGCGAGGTATAATTTTTATCGGGAGACTTGGGGGAACGCTGGGTGGAAGAAAATTTGTGGCTCCTCTCAGATTCCAGAACTTTCTGTCACCGAAATGTGAGGAAAATGTTTTTTTTTAGCCAAATTTTGAGGTTTGCAAAGGATTCTGGGTAACAGAACCTGGTCAGAGCCCCACAAGGCACCCCATCTTAGATTCCCCTAGGTCTCTAGTTTTAACAAATGCACAGGTTTGGTAGGTTTCCCTAGGTGCCGGCTGAGCTAGAGGCCAAAATCTACAGGTAGGCACTTTGCAAAAAACACCTCTGTTTTCTGTGAAAAAATGGGATGTGTCCACGTTGTGTTTTGGGGCATTTCTTGTCGCGGGCGCTATGCCTACCCACACAAGTGAGGTATCATTTTTATCGGGAGACTTGGGGGAACGCTGGGCTGAAGGAAATTTGTGGCTCCTCTGAGATTCCAGAACTTTCTGTCACCGAAATGTGAGCAAAATGTGTTTTTTTGGCCAAATTTTGAGGTTTGCAAAGGATTCTGGGTAACAGAACCTGGTCAGAGCCCCACAAGGCACCCCATCTTGGATTCCCGTAGGTCTCTAGTTTTAAAAAATGCACAGGTTTGGTAGGTTTCCCTAGGTGCCGGCTGAGCTAGAGGCCAAAATCTACAGGTTATCACTTTGCAAAAAACACCTCTGTTTTCTGTGAAAAAATGGGATGTGTTCTTGTTGTGCTTTGGGGCATTTCCTGTCACGGGCGGTAGGCCTACCCACACAAGTGAGGTATCATTTTTATCGGGAGACTTGGGGGAACGCTGGGTGGAAGGAAATTTGTGGCTCCTCTCAGATTCCAGAACTTTCTGTCACCGAAATGTGAGGAAAATGTGTTTTTTAGCCAAATTTTGAGGTTTGCAAAGGATTCTGGGTAATAGAACCTGGTCAGAGCCCCACAAGTCACCCCATCTTAGATTCCCCTAGGTCTTTAGTTTTAAAAAATGCACAGGTTTGGCAGGTTTCTCTAGGTGCCGGCTGAGCTAGAGGCCAAAATCTACAGGTAGGCACTTTGCAAAAAACACCTCTGTTTTCTGTGAAAAAATGGGATGTGTCCACGTTGTGTTTTGGGGCATTTCCTGTCGCGGGCACTAGGCCTACCCACACAAGTGAGGTATCATTTTTATCGGGAGACTTGGGGGAACGCTGGGTGGAAGGAAATTTGTGGCTCTTCTCAGATTCCAGAACTTTCTGTCACCGAAATGTGAGGAACATTTGTTTTTTTAGCCAAATTTTGAGGTTTGCAAAGGATTCTGGGTAAAAGAACCTGGTCAGAGCCCCACAAGTCACCCCACCTTGGATTCCCCTAGGTCTCTAGTTTTCAAAAATGCACAGGTTTGGTAGGTTTCCCTAGGTGCCGGCTGAGCTAGAGGCCAAAATCTACAGGTTATCACTTTGCAAAAAACACCTCTGTTTTCTGTGAAAAAATGGGATGTGTTCTCGTTGTGCTTTGGGGCATTTCCTGTCGCGGGCACTAGGCCTACCCACACAAGTGAGGTATCATTTTTATCGGGAGACTTGGGGAAACGCTGGGCTGAAGGAAATTTGTGGGTCCTCGGAGATTCCAGAACTTTCTGTCACCGAAATGTGAGCAAAATATGTTTTTTTTGGCCAAATTTTGAGGTTTGCAAACGATTCTGGGTAACAGAACCTGGTCAGAGCCCCACAAGGCACCCCATCTTAGATTCCCGTAGGTCTCTAGTTTTCAAAAATGCACAGGTTTGGTAGGTTTCCCTAGGTGCCGGCTGAGCCAGAGGCCAAAATCTACAGGTAGGCACTTTGCAAAAAACACCTCTGTTTTCTGTGAAAAAATGGGATGTGTCCACGTTGTGTTTTGGGGCATTTCCTGTCGCGGGCACTAGGCCTACCCACACAAGTGAGGTATCATTTTTATCGGGAGACTTGGTGGAACGCTGGGTGGAAGGAAATTTGTGGCTCTTTTCAGATTCCAGAACTTTCTGTCACCGAAATGTGAGGAACATTTGTTTTTTTAGCCAAATTGTGAGGTTTGCAAAGGATTCTGGGTAAAAGAACCTGGTCAGAGCCCCACAAGTCACCCCATCTTGGATTCCCCTAGGTCTCTAGTTTTCAAAAATGCACAGGTTTGGTAGGTTTCCCTAGGTGCCGGCTGAGCTAGAGGCCAAAATCTACAGGTAGGCACTTTGCAAAAAACACCTCTGTTTTCTGTGAAAAAATGGGATGTGTCCACGTTGTGTTTTGGGGCATTTCCTGTCGCGGGCACTAGGCCTACCCACACAAGTGAGGTATCATTTTTATCGGGAGACTTGGGGGAACGCTGGGTGGAAGGAAATTTGTGGCTCTTCTCAGATTCCAGAACTTTCTGTCACCGAAATGTGAGGAACATTTGTTTTTTTAGCCAAATTTTGAGGTTTGCAAAGGATTCTGGGTAAAAGAACCTGGTCAGAGCCCCACAAGTCACCCCATCTTGGATTCCCCTAGGTCTCTAGTTTTCAAAAATGCACAGGTTTGGTAGGTTTCCCTAGGTGCCGGCTGAGCTAGAGGCCAAAATCTACTGGTAGGCACTTTGCAAAAAACACCTCTGTTTTCTGTGAAAAAATGGGATGTGTACACGTTGTGTTTTGGGGCATTTCCTGTCACGGGCGGTAGGCCTACCCACACAAGTGAGGTATCATTTTTATCGGGAGACTTGGGGGAACGCTGGGTGGAAGGAAATTTGTGGCTCCTCTCAGATTCCAGAACTTTCTGTCACCGAAATGTGAGGAAAATGTGTTTTTTAGCCAAATTTTGAGGTTTGCAAAGGATTCTGGGTAACAGAACCTGGTCAGAGCCCCACAAGTCACCCCATCTTAGATTCCCCTAGGTCTCTAGTTTTTAAAAATGCACAGGTTTGGTAGGTTTCCCTAGGTGCCGGCTGAGCTAGAGGCCAAAATCTACAGGTTATCACTTTGCAAAAAACACCTCTGTTTTCTGTGAAAAAATGGGATGTGTCCACGTTGTGTTTTGGGGCATTTCTTGTCGCGGGCGCTATGCCTACCCACACAAGTGAGGTATAATTTTTATCGGGAGACTTGGGGGAACGCTGGGCTGAAGGAAATTTGTGGCTCCTCTGAGATTCCAGAACTTTCTGTCACCGAAATGTGAGCAAAATGTGTTTTTTTGGCCAAATTTTGAGGTTTGCAAAGGATTCTGGGTAACAGAACCTGGTCAGAGCCCCACAAGGTACCCCATCTTGGATTCCCGTAGGTCTCTAGTTTTAAAAAATGCACAGGTTTGGTAGGTTTCCCTAGGTGCCGGCTGAGCTAGAGGCCAAAATCTACAGGTTATCACTTTGCAAAAAACACCTCTGTTTTCTGTGAAAAAATGGGATGTGTTCTTGTTGTGCTTTGGGGCATTTCCTGTCACGGGCGGTAGGCCTACCCACACAAGTGAGGTATCATTTTTATCGGGAGACTTGGGGGAACGCTGGGTGGAAGGAAATTTGTGGCTCCTCTCAGATTCCAGAACTTTCTGTCACCGAAATGTGAGGAAAATGTGTTTTTTAGCCAAATTTTGAGGTTTGCAAAGGATTCTGGGTAATAGAACCTGGTCAGAGCCCCACAAGTCACCCCATCTTAGATTCCCCTAGGTCTCTAGTTTTTAAAAATGCACAGGTTTGGCAGGTTTCTCTAGGTGCCGGCTGAGCTAGAGGCCAAAATCTACAGTTAGGCACTTTGCAAAAAACACCTCTGTTTTCTGTGAAAAAATGGGATGTGTCCACGTTGTGTTTTGGGGCATTTCCTGTCGCGGGCACTAGGCCTACCCACACAAGTGAGGTATCATTTTTATCGGGAGACTTGGGGGAACGCTGGGGGGAAGGAAAATTGTGGCTCTTCTCAGATTCCAGAACTTTCTGTCACCGAAATGTGAGGAACATTTGTTTTTTTAGCCAAATTTTGAGGTTTGCAAAGGATTCTGGGTAAAAGAACCTGGTCAGAGCCCCACAAGTCACCCCACCTTGGATTCCCCTAGGTCTCTAGTTTTCAAAAATGCACAGGTTTGGTAGGTTTCCCTAGGTGCCGGCTGAGCTAGAGGCCAAAATCTACAGGTTATCACTTTGCAAAAAACACCTCTGTTTTCTGTGAAAAAATGGGATGTGTTCTCGTTGTGCTTTGGGGCATTTCCTGTCGCGGGCACTAGGCCTACCCACACAAGTGAGGTATCATTTTTATCGGGAGACTTGGGGAAACGCTGGGCTGAAGGAAATTTGTGGGTCCTCGGAGATTCCAGAACTTTCTGTCACCGAAATGTGAGCAAAATGTGTTTTTTTGGCCAAATTTTGAGGTTTGCAAACGATTCTGGGTAACAGAACCTGGTCAGAGCCCCACAAGGCACCCCATCTTAGATTCCCGTAGGTCTCTAGTTTTCAAAAATGCACAGGTTTGGTAGGTTTCCCCAGGTGCCGGCTGAGCTAGAGGCCAAAATCTACAGGTAGGCACTTTGCAAAAAACACCTCTGTTTTCTGTGAAAAAATGGGATGTGTCCACGTTGTGTTTTGGGGCATTTCCTGTCGCGGGCACTAGGCCTACCCACACAAGTGAGGTATCATTTTTATCGGGAGACTTGGGGGAACGCCTGGTGGAAGAAAATTTGTGGCTCCTCTCAGATTCCAGAACTTTCTGTCACCGAATGTGAGCAAAATGTGTTTTTTTGGCCAGATTTTGAGGTTTGCAAAGGATTCTGGGTAACAGAACTTGGTCAGAGCCCCACAAGTCACCCCATCTTGGATTCCCCTAGGTCTCTAGTTTTTTAAAATGCACAGGTTTGGTAGGTTTCCATAGATGCCGGCTGAGCTAGAGGCCAAAATCTACAGGTAGGCACTTTTCAAAAAGCACCTCTGTTTTCTGTGAAAAAATGGGATGTGTCCACGTTGTGTTTTGGGGCATTTCCTGTTGCGAGTGCTAGGCCTACCCACACAAGCGAGGTATAATTTTTATCGGGAGACTTGGGGGAACGCTGGGTGGAAGGAAATTTGTGGCTCCTCTCAGATTCCAGAACTTTCTGTCACCGAAATGTGAGGAAAATGTTTTTTTTTTAGCCAAATTTTGAGGTTTGCAAAGGATTCTGGGTAACAGAACCTGGTCAGAGCCCCACAAGGCACCCCATCTTAGATTCCCCTAGGTCTCTAGTTTTAACAAATGCACAGGTTTGGTAGGTTTCCCTAGGTGCCGGCTGAGCTAAAGGCCAAAATCTACAGGTAGGCACTTTGAAAAAAACACCTCTGTTTTCTGTGAAAAAATGGGATGTGTCCACGTTGTGTTTTGAAGCAATTCCTGTAGCGGGCGCTAGGCCTACCCACACAATTGAGGTATAATTTTTATCGTGAGACTTGGGGGAACGCTGGGCTGAAGGAAATTTGTGGCTCCTCTCAGATTCCAGAACTTTCTGTCACTGAAATGTGAGCAAAATGTGTTTTTTTTGGCCAAATTTTGAGGTTTGCAAAGGATTCTGGGTAACAGAACTTGGTCAGAGCCCCACAAGTCACCGCATCTTGGATTCCCCTAGGTCTCTAGTTTTTTAAAATGCACAGGTTTGGTAGGTTTCCATAGATGCCGGCTGAGCTAGAGGCCAAAATCTACAGGTAGGCACTTTGCAAAAGCACCTCTGTTTTCTGTGAAAAAATTGGATGTGTCCACGTTGTGTTTTGGGGCATTTCCTGTTGCGAGCGCTAGGCCTACCCACACAAGCGAGGTATCATTTTTATCGGGAGACTTGAGGGAACGCTGGGTGGAAGGAAATTTGTGGCTCCTCTCAGATTCCAGAACTTTCCGTCACCGAAATGTGAGGAAAATGTGTTTTTTTAGCCAAATTTTGAGGTTTGCAAAGGATTCTGGGTAACAGAACCTGGTCAGAGCCCCACAAGGCACCCCATCTTAGATTCCCCTAGGTCTCTAGTTTTAAAAAATGCACAGGTTTGGTAGGTTTCCCTAGGTGCCGGCTGAGCTAAAGGCCAAAATCTCCAGGTAGGCACTTTGAAAAAAACACCTCTGTTTTCTGTGAAAAAATGGGATGTGTCCACGTTGTGTTTTGGAGCAATTCCTGTAGCGGGCGCTAGGCCTACCCACACAAGTGAGGTATAATTTTTATCGTGAGACTTGGGGGAACGCTGGGCTGAAGGAAATTTGTGGCTCCTCTCAGATTCCAGAACTTTCTGTCACCGAAATGTGAGCAAAATGTGTTTTTTTTGGCCAAATTTTGAGGTTTGCAAAGGATTCTGGGTAACAGAACTTGATCAGAGCCCCACAAGTCACCCCATCTTGGATTCCCCTAGGTCTCTAGTTTTTAAAAATGCACAGGTTTGGTAGGTTTTCCTAGATGTCGGCTGAGCTAGAGGCCAAAATCTACAGGTAGGCACTTTGCAAAAAGCACTTCTGTTTTCTGTGAAAAAATGGGATGTGTCCACGTTGTGTTTTGGGGCATTTCGTGTCGCGGGCGCTAGGCCTACCCACACAAGTGAGGTATCATTTTTATCGGGAGACTTGGGGGAACGCTGGGTGGAAGGAAATTTGTGGCTCCTCTCAGATTCCAGAACTTTCTGTCACCGAAATGTGAGGAAAATGTGTTTTTTTAGCCAAATTTTGAGGTTTGCAATGGATTCTGGGTAACAGAACCTGGTCAGAGCCCCACAAGGCACCCCATCTTAGATTCCCCTAGGTCTCTAGTTTTGAAAAATGCACAGGTTTGGTAGGTTTCCCTAGGTGCCGGCTGAGCTAGAGGCCAAAATCTACAGGTTATCACTTTGCAAAAAACACCTCTGTTTTCTGTGAAAAAATGGGATGTGTCCACGTTGTGTTTTGGGGCATTTCTTGTCGCGGGCGCTATGCCTACCCACACAAGTGAGGTATCATTTTTATCGGGAGACTTGGGGGAACGCTGGGCTGAAGGAAATTCGTGGCTCCTCTGAGATTCCAGAACATTCTGTCACCGAAATGTGAGCAAAATGTTTTTTTTTGGCCAAATTTTGAGGTTTGCAAAGGATTCTGGGTAACAGAACCTGGTCAGAGCCCCACAAGGCACCCCATCTTGGATTCCCGTAGGTCTCTAGTTTTAAAAAATGCACAGGTTTGGTAGGTTTCCCTAGGTGCCGGCTGAGCTAGAGGCCAAAATCTACAGGTTATCACTTTGCAAAAAACACCTCTGTTTTCTGTGAAAAAATGGGATGTGTTCTTGTTGTGCTTTGGGGCATTTCCTGTCACGGGCGGTAGGCCTACTCACACAAGTGAGGTATCATTTTTATCGGGAGACTTGGGGGAACGCTGGGTGGAAGGAAATGTGTGGCTCCTCTCAGATTCCAGAACTTTCTGTCACCGAAATGTGAGGAAAATGTGTTTTTTAGCCAAATTTTGAGGTTTGCAAAGGATTCTGGGTAATAGAACCTGGTCAGAGCCCCACAAGGCACCCCATCTTAGATTCCCCTAGGTCTCTAGTTTTAAAAAATGCACAGGTTTGGTAGGTTTCCCTAGGTGCCGGCTGAGCTAAAGGCCAAAATCTCCAGGTAGGCACTTTGAAAAAAACACCTCTGTTTTCTGTGAAAAAATGGGATGTGTCCACGTTGTGTTTTGGAGCAATTCCTGTAGCGGGCGCTAGGCCTACCCACACAAGTGAGGTATAATTTTTATCGTGAGACTTG
The DNA here is from genome assembly GCF_031143425.1 of Pleurodeles waltl. Classification (NCBI taxonomy): domain Eukaryota; kingdom Metazoa; phylum Chordata; class Amphibia; order Caudata; family Salamandridae; genus Pleurodeles; species Pleurodeles waltl. The sequence goes on along the minus strand of NC_090436.1, from coordinate 965,353,704 downwards.
GGGGAACGCTGGGCTGAAGGAAATTTGTGGCTCCTCTCAGATTCCAGAACTTTCTGTCACCGAAATGTGAGCAAAATGTGTTTTTTTTGGCCAAATTTTGAGGTTTGCAAAGGATTCTGGGTAACAGAACTTGATCAGAGCCCCACAAGTCACCCCATCTTGGATTCCCCTAGGTCTCTAGTTTTTAAAAATGCACAGGTTTGGTAGGTTTTCCTAGATGTCGGCTGAGCTAGAGGCCAAAATCTACAGGTAGGCACTTTGCAAAAAGCACTTCTGTTTTCTGTGAAAAAATGGGATGTGTCCACGTTGTGTTTTGGGGCATTTCGTGTCGCGGGCGCTAGGCCTACCCACACAAGTGAGGTATCATTTTTATCGGGAGACTTGGGGGAACGCTGGGTGGAAGGAAATTTGTGGCTCCTCTCAGATTCCAGAACTTTCTGTCACCGAAATGTGAGGAAAATGTGTTTTTTTAGCCAAATTTTGAGGTTTGCAATGGATTCTGGGTAACAGAACCTGGTCAGAGCCCCACAAGGCACCCCATCTTAGATTCCCCTAGGTCTCTAGTTTTGAAAAATGCACAGGTTTGGTAGGTTTCCCTAGGTGCCGGCTGAGCTAGAGGCCAAAATCTACAGGTTATCACTTTGCAAAAAACACCTCTGTTTTCTGTGAAAAAATGGGATGTGTCCACGTTGTGTTTTGGGGCATTTCTTGTCGCGGGCGCTATGCCTACCCACACAAGTGAGGTATCATTTTTATCGTGAGACTTGGGGGAACGCTGGGTAGAAGGAAATTTGTGGCTCCTCTCAGATTCCAGAACTTTCTGTCACTGAAATGTGAGCAAAATGTGTTTTTTTTGGCCAAATTTTGAGGTTTGCAAAGGATTCTGGGTAACAGAACTTGGTCAGAGCCCCACAAGTCACCGCATCTTGGATTCCCCTAGGTCTCTAGTTTTTTAAAATGCACAGGTTTGGTAGGTTTCCATAGATGCCGGCTGAGCTAGAGGCCAAAATCTACAGGTAGGCACTTTGCAAAAGCACCTCTGTTTTCTGTGAAAAAATTGGATGTGTCCACGTTGTGTTTTGGGGCATTTCCTGTTGCGAGCGCTAGGCCTACCCACACAAGCGAGGTATCATTTTTATCGGGAGACTTGAGGGAACGCTGGGTGGAAGGAAATTTGTGGCTCCTCTCAGATTCCAGAACTTTCCGTCACCGAAATGTGAGGAAAATGTGTTTTTTTAGCCAAATTTTGAGGTTTGCAAAGGATTCTGGGTAACAGAACCTGGTCAGAGCCCCACAAGGCACCCTATCTTAGATTCCCCTAGGTCTCTAGTTTTAAAAAATGCACAGGTTTGGTAGGTTTCCCTAGGTGCCGGCTGAGCTAAAGGCCAAAATCTCCAGGTAGGCACTTTGAAAAAACACACCTCTGTTTTCTGTGAAAAAATGGGATGTGTCCACGTTGTGTTTTGGAGCAATTCCTGTAGCGGGCGCTAGGCCTACCCACACAAGTGAGGTATAATTTTTATCGTGAGACTTGGGGGAACGCTGGGCTGAAGGAAATTTGTGGCTCCTCTCAGATTCCAGAACTTTCTGTCACCGAAATGTGAGCAAAATGTGTTTTTTTTGGCCAAATTTTGAGGTTTGCAAAGGATTCTGGGTAACAGAACTTGATCAGAGCCCCACAAGTCACCCCATCTTGGATTCCCCTAGGTCTCTAGTTTTTAAAAATGCACAGGTTTGGTAGGTTTTCCTAGATGTCGGCTGAGCTAGAGGCCAAAATCTACAGGTAGGCACTTTGCAAAAAGCACTTCTGTTTTCTGTGAAAAAATGGGATGTGTCCACGTTGTGTTTTGGGGCATTTCGTGTCGCGGGCGCTAGGCCTACCCACACAAGTGAGGTATCATTTTTATCGGGAGACTTGGGGGAACGCTGGGTGGAAGGAAATTTGTGGCTCCTCTCAGATTCCAGAACTTTCTGTCACCGAAATGTGAGGAAAATGTGTTTTTTTAGCCAAATTTTGAGGTTTGCAATGGATTCTGGGTAACAGAACCTGGTCAGAGCCCCACAAGGCACCCCATCTTAGATTCCCCTAGGTCTCTAGTTTTGAAAAATGCACAGGTTTGGTAGGTTTCCCTAGGTGCCGGCTGAGCTAGAGGCCAAAATCTACAGGTTATCACTTTGCAAAAAACACCTCTGTTTTCTGTGAAAAAATGGGATGTGTCCACGTTGTGTTTTGGGGCATTTCTTGTCGCGGGCGCTATGCCTACCCACACAAGTGAGGTATCATTTTTATCGGGAGACTTGGGGAACGCTGGGCTGAAGGAAATTCGTGGCTCCTCTGAGATTCCAGAACATTCTGTCACCGAAATGTGAGCAAAATGTGTTTTTTTGGCCAAATTTTGAGGTTTGCAAAGGATTCTGGGTAACAGAACCTGGTCAGAGCCCCACAAGGCACCCCATCTTGGATTCCCGTAGGTCTCTAGTTTTAAAAAATGCACAGGTTTGGTAGGTTTCCCTAGGTGCCGGCTGAGCTAGAGGCCAAAATCTACAGGTTATCACTTTGCAAAAAACACCTCTGTTTTCTGTGAAAAAATGGGATGTGTTCTTGTTGTGCTTTGGGGCATTTCCTGTCACGGGCGGTAGGCCTACTCACACAAGTGAGGTATCATTTTTATCGGGAGACTTGGGGGAACGCTGGGTGGAAGGAAATGTGTGGCTCCTCTCAGATTCCAGAACTTTCTGTCACCGAAATGTGAGGAAAATGTGTTTTTTAGCCAAATTTTGAGGTTTGCAAAGGATTCTGGGTAATAGAACCTGGTCAGAGCCCCACAAGGCACCCCATCTTAGATTCCCCTAGGTCTCTAGTTTTAAAAAATGCACAGGTTTGGTAGGTTTCCCTAGGTGCCGGCTGAGCTAAAGGCCAAAATCTCCAGGTAGGCACTTTGAAAAAAACACCTCTGTTTTCTGTGAAAAAATGGGATGTGTCCACGTTGTGTTTTGGAGCAATTCCTGTAGCGGGCGCTAGGCCTACCCACACAAGTGAGGTATAATTTTTATCGTGAGACTTGGGGGAACGCTGGGCTGAAGGAAATTTGTGGCTCCTCTCAGATTCCAGAACTTTCTGTCACCGAAATGTGAGCAAAATGTGTTTTTTTTGGCCAAATTTTGAGGTTTGCAAAGGATTCTGGGTAACAGAACTTGATCAGAGCCCCACAAGTCACCCCATCTTGGATTCCCCTAGGTCTCTAGTTTTTAAAAATGCACAGGTTTGGTAGGTTTTCCTAGATGTCGGCTGAGCTAGAGGCCAAAATCTACAGGTAGGCACTTTGCAAAAAGCACTTCTGTTTTCTGTGAAAAAATGGGATGTGTCCACGTTGTGTTTTGGGGCATTTCGTGTCGCGGGCGCTAGGCCTACCCACACAAGTGAGGTATCATTTTTATCGGGAGACTTGGGGGAACGCTGGGTGGAAGGAAATTTGTGGCTCCTCTCAGATTCCAGAACTTTCTGTCACCGAAATGTGAGGAAAATGTGTTTTTTTAGCCAAATTTTGAGGTTTGCAATGGATTCTGGGTAACAGAACCTGGTCAGAGCCCCACAAGGCACCCCATCTTAGATTCCCCTAGGTCTCTAGTTTTGAAAAATGCACAGGTTTGGTAGGTTTCCCTAGGTGCCGGCTGAGCTAGAGGCCAAAATCTACAGGTTATCACTTTGCAAAAAACACCTCTGTTTTCTGTGAAAAAATGGGATGTGTCCACGTTGTGTTTTGGGGCATTTCTTGTCGCGGGCGCTATGCCTACCCACACAAGTGAGGTATCATTTTTATCGGGAGACTTGGGGGAACGCTGGGCTGAAGGAAATTCGTGGCTCCTCTGAGATTCCAGAACATTCTGTCACCGAAATGTGAGCAAAATGTGTTTTTTTGGCCAAATTTTGAGGTTTGCAAAGGATTCTGGGTAACAGAACCTGGTCAGAGCCCCACAAGGCACCCCATCTTGGATTCCCGAAGGTCTCTAGTTTTAAAAATGCACAGGTTTGGTAGGTTTCCCTAGGTGCCGGCTGAGCTAGAGGCCAAAATCTACAGGTTATCACTTTGCAAAAAACACCTCTGTTTTCTGTGAAAAAATGGGATGTGTTCTTGTTGTGCTTTGGGGCATTTCCTGTCACGGGCGGTAGGCCTACCCACACAAGTGAGGTATCATTTTTATCGGGAGACTTGGGGGAACGCTGGGTGGAAGGAAATGTGTGGCTCCTCTCAGATTCCAGAACTTTCTGTCACCGAAATGTGAGGAAAATGTGTTTTTTAGCCAAATCTTGAGGTTTGCAAAGGATTCTGGGTAATAGAACCTGGTCAGAGCCCCACAAGTCACCCCATCTTAGATTCCCCTAGGTCTCTAGTTTTAAAAAATGCACAGGTTTGGCAGGTTTCTCTAGGTGCCGGCTGAGCTAGAGGCCAAAATCTACAGGTAGGCACTTTGCAAAAAACACCTCTGTTTTCTGTGAAAAAATGGGATGTGTCCACGTTGTGTTTTGGGGCATTTCCTGTCGCGGGCACTAGGCCTACCCACACAAGTGAGGTATCATTTTTATCGGGAGACTTGGTGGAACGCTGGGTGGAAGGAAATTTGTGGCTCTTTTCAGATTCCAGAACTTTCTGTCACCGAAATGTGAGGAACATTTGTTTTTTTAGCCAAATTGTGAGGTTTGCAAAGGATTCTGGGTAAAAGAACCTGGTCAGAGCCCCACAAGTCACCCCATCTTGGATTCCCCTAGGTCTCTAGTTTTCAAAAATGCACAGGTTTGGTAGGTTTCCCTAGGTGCCGGCTGAGCTAGAGGCCATAATCTACAGGTAGGCACTTTGCAAAAAACACCTCTGTTTTCTGTGAAAAAATGGGATGTGTCCACGTTGTGTTTTGGGGCATTTCCTGTCACGGGCGGTAGGCCTACCCACACAAGTGAGGTATCATTTTTATCGGGAGACTTGGGGGAACGCTTGGTGGAAGAACATTTGTGGCTCCTCTCAGATTCCAGAACTTTCTGTCACCGAATGTGAGCAAAATGTGTTTTTTTGGCCAGATTTTGAGGTTTGCAAAGGATTCTGGGTAACAGAACTTGGTCAGAGCCCCACAAGTCACCCCATCTTGGATTCCCCTAGGTCTCTAGTTTTTTAAAATGCACAGGTTTGGTAGGTTTCCATAGATGCCGGCTGAGCTAGAGGCCAAAATCTACAGGTAGGCACTTTTCAAAAAGCACCTCTGTTTTCTGTGAAAAAATGGGATGTGTCCACGTTGTGTTTTGGGGCATTTCCTGTTGCGAGTGCTAGGCCTACCCACACAAGCGAGGTATAATTTTTATCGGGAGACTTGGGGGAACGCTGGGTGGAAGGAAATTTGTGGCTCCTCTCAGATTCCAGAACTTTCTGTCACCGAAATGTGAGGAAAATGTTTTTTTTTAGCCAAATTTTGAGGTTTGCAAAGGATTCTGGGTAACAGAACCTGGTCAGAGCCCCACAAGGCACCCCATCTTAGATTCCCCTAGGTCTCTAGTTTTAACAAATGCACAGGTTTGGTAGGTTTCCCTAGGTGCCGGCTGAGCTAAAGGCCAAAATCTACAGGTAGGCACTTTGAAAAAAACACCTCTGTTTTCTGTGAAAAAATGGGATGTGTCCACGTTGTGTTTTGGAGCAATTCCTGTAGCGGGCGCTAGGCCTACCCACACAAGTGAGGTATAATTTTTATCGTGAGACTTGGGGGAACGCTGGGCTGAAGGAAATTTGTGGCTCCTCTCAGATTCCAGAACTTTCTGTCACTGAAATGTGAGCAAAATGTGTTTTTTTTGGCCAAATTTTGAGGTTTGCAAAGGATTCTGGGTAACAGAACTTGGTCAGAGCCCCACAAGTCACCGCATCTTGGATTCCCGTAGGTCTCTAGTTTTTTAAAATGCACAGGTTTGGTAGGTTTCCATAGATGCCGGCTGAGCTAGAGGCCAAAATCTACAGGTAGGCACTTTGCAAAAAGCACCTCTGTTTTCTGTGAAAAAATTGGATGTGTCCACGTTGTGTTTTGGGGCATTTCCTGTTGCGAGCGCTAGGCCTACCCACACAAGCGAGGTATCATTTTTATCGGGAGACTTGAGGGAACGCTGGGTGGAAGGAAATTTGTGGCTCCTCTCAGATTCCAGAACTTTCCGTCACCGAAATGTGAGGAAAATGTGTTTTTTAGCCAAATTTTGAGGTTTGCAAAGGATTCTGGGTAATAGAACCTGGTCAGAGCCCCACAAGTCACCCCATCTTAGATTCCCCTAGGTCTCTAGTTTTAAAAAATGCACAGGTTTGGCAGGTTTCTCTAGGTGCCGGCTGAGCTAGAGGCCAAAATCTACAGGTAGGCACTTTGCAAAAAACACCTCTGTTTTCTGTGAAAAAATGGGATGTGTCCACGTTGTGTTTTGGGGCATTTCCTGTCGCGGGCACTAGGCCTACCCACACAAGTGAGGTATAATTTTTATCGGGAGACTTGGGGGAACGCTGGGTGGAAGGAAATTTGTGGCTCCTCTCAGATTCCAGAACTTTCTGTCACCGAAATGTGAGGAACATTTGTTTTTTTAGCCAAATTTTGAGGTTTGCAAAGGATTCTGGGTAAAAGAACCTGGTCAGAGCCCCACAAGTCACCCCACCTTGGATTCCCCTAGGTCTCTAGTTTTCAAAAATGCACAGGTTTGGTAGGTTTCCCTAGGTGCCGGCTGAGCTAGAGGCCAAAATCTACAGGTTATCACTTTGCAAAAAACACCTCTGTTTTCTGTGAAAAAATGGGATGTGTTCTCGTTGTGCTTTGGGGCATTTCCTGTCGCGGGCACTAGGCCTACCCACACAAGTGAGGTATCATTTTTATCGGGAGACTTGGGGAAACGCTGGGCTGAAGGAAATTTGTGGGTCCTCGGAGATTCCAGAACTTTCTGTCACCGAAATGTGAGCAAAATGTGTTTTTTTGGCCAAATTTTGAGGTTTGCAAACGATTCTGGGTAACAGAACCTGGTCAGAGCCCCACAAGGCACCCCATCTTGGATTCCCGTAGGTCTCTAGTTTTAAAAAATGCACAGGTTTGGTAGGTTTCCCTAGGTGCCGGCTGAGCTAGAGGCCAAAATCTACAGGTTATCACTTTGCAAAAAACACCTCTGTTTTCTGTGAAAAAATGGGATGTGTTCTTGTTGTGCTTTGGGGCATTTCCTGTCACGGGCGGTAGGCCTACCCACACAAGTGAGGTATCATTTTTATCGGGAGACTTGGGGGAACGCTGGGTGGAAGGAAATGTGTGGCTCCTCTCAGATTCCAGAACTTTCTGTCACCGAAATGTGAGGAAAATGTGTTTTTTAGCCAAATTTTGAGGTTTGCAAAGGATTGTGGGTAATAGAACCTGGTCAGAGCCCCACAAGTCACCCCATCTTAGATTCCCCTAGGTCTCTAGTTTTAAAAAATGCACAGGTTTGGCAGGTTTCTCTAGGTGCCGGCTGAGCTAGAGGCCAAAATCTACAGGTAGGCACTTTGCAAAAAACACCTCTGTTTTCTGTGAAAAAATGGGATGTGTCCACGTTGTGTTTTGGGGCATTTCCTGTCGCGGGCACTAGGCCTACCCACACAAGTGAGGTATCATTTTTATCGGGAGACTTGGGGGAACGCTGGGTGGAAGGAAATTTGTGGCTCTTCTCAGATTCCAGAACTTTCTGTCACCGAAATGTGAGGACCATTTGTTTTTTTAGCCAAATTTTGAGGTTTGCAAAGGATTCTGGGTAAAAGAACCTGGTCAGAGCCCCACAAGTCACCCCACCTTGGATTCCCCTAGGTCTCTAGTTTTCAAAAATGCACAGGTTTGGTAGGTTTCCCTAGGTGCCGGCTGAGCTAGAGGCCAAAATCTACAGGTTATCACTTTGCAAAAAACACCTCTGTTTTCTGTGAAAAAATGGGATGTGTTCTCGTTGTGCTTTGGGGCATTTCCTGTCGCGGGCACTAGGCCTACCCACACAAGTGAGGTATCATTTTTATCGGGAGACTTGGGGAAACGCTGGGCTGAAGGAAATTTGTGGGTCCTCGGAGATTCCAGAACTTTCTGTCACCGAAATGTGAGCAAAATGTGTTTTTTTGGCCAAATTTTGAGGTTTGCAAACGATTCTGGGTAACAGAACCTGGTCAGAGCCCCACAAGGCACCCCATCTTAGATTCCCGCATGTCTCTAGTTTTCAAAAATGCACAGGTTTGGTAGGTTTCCCTAGGTGCCGGCTGAGCTAGAGGCCAAAATCTACAGGTAGGCACTTTGCAAAAAACACCTCTTTTTTCTGTGAAAAAATGGGATGTGTCCACGTTGTGTTTTGGGGCATTTCCTGTCGAGGGCACTAGGCCTACCCACACAAGTGAGGTATCATTTTTATCGGGAGACTTGGTGGAACGCTGGGTGGAAGGAAATTTGTGGCTCTTTTCAGATTCCAGAACTTTCTGTCACCGAAATGTGAGGAACATTTGTTTTTTTAGCCAAATTGTGAGGTTTGCAAAGGATTCTGGGTAAAAGAACCTGGTCAGAGCCCCACAAGTCACCCCATCTTGGATTCCCCTAGGTCTCTAGTTTTCAAAAATGCACAGGTTTGGTAGGTTTCCCTAGGTGCCGGCTGAGCTAGAGGCCATAATCTACAGGTAGGCACTTTGCAAAAAACACCTCTGTTTTCTGTGAAAAAATGGGATGTGTCCACGTTGTGTTTTGGGGCATTTCCTGTCACGGGCGGTAGGCCTACCCACACAAGTGAGGTATCATTTTTATCGGGAGACTTGGGGGAACGCTTGGTGGAAGAACATTTGTGGCTCCTCTCAGATTCCAGAACTTTCTGTCACCGAATGTGAGCAAAATGTGTTTTTTTGGCCAGATTTTGAGGTTTGCAAAGGATTCTGGGTAACAGAACTTGGTCAGAGCCCCACAAGTCACCCCATCTTGGATTCCCCTAGGTCTCTAGTTTTATAAAATGCACAGGTTTGGTAGGTTTCCATAGATGCCGGCTGAGCTAGAGGCCAAAATCTACAGGTAGGCACTTTTCAAAAAGCACCTCTGTTTTCTGTGAAAAAATGGGATGTGTCCACGTTGTGTTTTGGGGCATTTCCTGTTGCGAGTGCTAGGCCTACCCACACAAGCGAGGTATAATTTTTATCGGGAGACTTGGGGGAACGCTGGGTGGAAGGAAATTTGTGGCTCCTCTCAGATTCCAGAACTTTCTGTCACCGAAATGTGAGGAAAATGTTTTTTTTTAGCCAAATTTTGAGGTTTGCAAAGGATTCTGGGTAACAGAACCTGGTCAGAGCCCCACAAGGCACCCCATCTTAGATTCCCCTAGGTCTCTAGTTTTAACAAATGCACAGGTTTGGTAGGTTTCCCTAGGTGCCGGCTGAGCTAAAGGCCAAAATCTACAGGTAGGCACTTTGAAAAAAACACCTCTGTTTTCTGTGAAAAAATGGGATGTGTCCACGTTGTGTTTTGGAGCAATTCCTGTAGCGGGCGCTAGGCCTACCCACACAAGTGAGGTATAATTTTTATCGTGAGACTTGGGGGAACGCTGGGCTGAAGGAAATTTGTGGCTCCTCTCAGATTCCAGAACTTTCTGTCACTGAAATGTGAGCAAAATGTGTTTTTTTTGGCCAAATTTTGAGGTTTGCAAAGGATTCTGGGTAACAGAACTTGGTCAGAGCCCCACAAGTCACCGCATCTTGGATTCCCCTAGGTCTCTAGTTTTTTAAAATGCACAGGTTTGGTAGGTTTCCATAGATGCCGGCTGAGCTAGAGGCCAAAATCTACAGGTAGGCACTTTGCAAAAAGCACCTCTGTTTTCTGTGAAAAAATTGGATGTGTCCACGTTGTGTTTTGGGGCATTTCCTGTTGCGAGCGCTAGGCCTACCCACACAAGCGAGGTATCATTTTTATCGGGAGACTTGAGGGAACGCTGGGTGGAAGGAAATTTGTGGCTCCTCTCAGATTCCAGAACTTTCCGTCACCGAAATGTGAGGAAAATGTGTTTTTTAGCCAAATTTTGAGGTTTGCAAAGGATTCTGGGTAATAGAACCTGGTCAGAGCCCCACAAGTCACCCCATCTTAGATTCCCCTAGGTCTCTAGTTTTAAAAAATGCACAGGTTTGGCAGGTTTCTCTAGGTGCCGGCTGAGCTAGAGGCCAAAATCTACAGGTAGGCACTTTGCAAAAAACACCTCTGTTTTCTGTGAAAAAATGGGATGTGTCCACGTTGTGTTTTGGGGCATTTCCTGTCGCGGGCACTAGGCCTACCCACACAAGTGAGGTATAATTTTTATCGGGAGACTTGGGGGAACGCTGGGTGGAAGGAAATTTGTGGCTCCTCTCAGATTCCAGAACTTTCTGTCACCGAAATGTGAGGAACATTTGTTTTTTTAGCCAAATTTTGAGGTTTGCAAAGGATTCTGGGTAAAAGAACCTGGTCAGAGCCCCACAAGTCACCCCACCTTGGATTCCCCTAGGTCTCTAGTTTTCAAAAATGCACAGGTTTGGTAGGTTTCCCTAGGTGCCGGCTGAGCTAGAGGCCAAAATCTACAGGTTATCACTTTGCAAAAAACACCTCTGTTTTCTGTGAAAAAATGGGATGTGTTCTCGTTGTGCTTTGGGGCATTTCCTGTCGCGGGCACTAGGCCTACCCACACAAGTGAGGTATCATTTTTATCGGGAGACTTGGGGAAACGCTGGGCTGAAGGAAATTTGTGGGTCCTCGGAGATTCCAGAACTTTCTGTCACCGAAATGTGAGCAAAATGTGTTTTTTTGGCCAAATTTTGAGGTTTGCAAACGATTCTGGGTAACAGAACCTGGTCAGAGCCCCACAAGGCACCCCATCTTAGATTCCCGTAGGTCTCTAGTTTTCAAAAATGCACAGGTTTGGTAGGTTTCCCTAGGTGCCGGCTGAGCTAGAGGCCAAAATCTACAGGTAGGCACTTTGCAAAAAACACCTCTGTTTTCTGTGAAAAAATGGGATGTGTCCACGTTGTGTTTTGGGGCATTTCCTGTCGCGGGCACTAGGCCTACCCACACAAGTGAGGTATCATTTTTATCGGGAGACTTGGTGGAACGCTGGGTGGAAGGAAATTTGTGGCTCTTTTCAGATTCCAGAACTTTCTGTCACCGAAATGTGAGGAACATTTGTTTTTTTAGCCAAATTGTGAGGTTTGCAAAGGATTCTGGGTAAAAGAACCTGGTCAGAGCCCCACAAGTCACCCCATCTTGGATTCCCCTATGTCTCTAGTTTTCAAAAATGCACAGGTTTGGTAGGTTTCCCTAGGTGCCGGCTGAGCTAGAGGCCATAATCTACAGGTAGGCACTTTGCAAAAAACACCTCTGTTTTCTGTGAAAAAATGGGATGTGTCCACGTTGTGTTTTGGGGCATTTCCTGTCACGGGCGGTAGGCCTACCCACACAAGTGAGGTATCATTTTTATCGGGAGACTTGGGGGAACGCCTGGTGGAAGAAAATTTGTGGCTCCTCTCAGATTCCAGAACTTTCTGTCACCGAATGTGAGCAAAATGTGTTTTTTTGGCCAGCTTTTGAGGTTTGCAAAGGATTCTGGGTAACAGAACTTTGTCAGAGCCCCACAAGTCACCCCATCTTGGATTCCCCTAGGTCTCTAGTTTTTTAAAATGCACAGGTTTGGTAGGTTTCCATAGATGCCGGCTGAGCTAGAGGCCAAAATCTACAGGTAGGCACTTTTCAAAAAGCACCTCTGTTTTCTGTGAAAAAATGGGATGTGTCCACGTTGTGTTTTGGGGCATTTCCTGTTGCGAGTGCTAGGCCTACCCACACAAGCGAGGTATAATTTTTATCGGGAGACTTGGGGGAACGCTGGGTGGAAGGAAATTTGTGGCTCCTCTCAGATTCCAGAACTTTCTGTCACCGAAATGTGAAGAAAATGTTTTTTTTTAGCCAAATTTTGAGGTTTGCAAAGGATTCTGGGTAACAGAACCTGGTCAGAGCCCCACAAGGCACCCCATCTTAGATTCCCCTAGGTCTCTAGTTTTAACAAATGCACAGGTTTGGTAGGTTTCCCTAGGTGCCGGCTGAGCTAAAGGCCAAAATCTACAGGTAGGCACTTTGAAAAAAACACCTCTGTTTTCTGTGAAAAAATGGGATGTGTCCACGTTGTGTTTTGGAGCAATTCCTGTAGCGGGCGCTAGGCCTACCCACACAAGTGAGGTATAATTTTTATAGTGAGACTTGGGGGAACGCTGGGCTGAAGGAAATTTGTGGCTCCTCTCAGATTCCAGAACTTTCTGTCACTGAAATGTGAGCAAAATGTGTTTTTTTTGGCCAAATTTTGAGGTTTGCAAAGGATTCTGGGTAACAGAACTTGGTCAGAGCCTCACAAGTCACCGCATCTTGGATTCCCCTAGGTCTCTAGTTTTTTAAAATGCACAGGTTTGGTAGGTTTCCATAGATGCCGGCTGAGCTAGAGGCCAAAATCTACAGGTAGGCACTTTGCAAAAAGCACCTCTGTTTTCTGTGAAAAAATTGGATGTGTCCACGTTGTGTTTTGGGGCATTTCCTGTTGCGAGCGCTAGGCCTACCCACACAAGCGAGGTATCATTTTTATCGGGAGACTTGAGGGAACGCTGGGTGGAAGGAAATTTGTGGCTCCTCTCAGATTCCAGAACTTTCCGTCACCGAAATGTGAGGAAAATGTGTTTTTTTAGCCAAATTTTGAGGTTTGCAAAGGATTCTGGGTAACAGAACCTGGTCAGAGCCCCACAAGGCACCCCATCTTAGATTCCCCTAGGTCTCTAGTTTTAAAAAATGCACAGGTTTGGTAGGTTTCCCTAGGTGCCGGCTGAGCTAAAGGCCAAAATCTCCAGGTAGGCACTTTGAAAAAAACTCCTCTGTTTTCTGTGAAAAAATGGGATGTGTCCACGTTGTGTTTTGGAGCAATTCCTGTAGCGGGCGCTAGGCCTACCCACACAAGTGAGGTATAATTTTTATTGTGAGACTTGGGGGAACGCTGGGCTGAAGGAAATTTGTGGCTCCTCTCAGATTCCAGAACTTTCTGTCACCGAAATGTGAGCAAAATGTGTTTTTTTTGGCCAAATTTTGAGGTTTGCAAAGGATTCTGGGTAACAGAAGTTGATCAGAGCCCCACAAGTCACCCCATCTTGGATTCCCCTCGGTCTCTAGTTTTTAAAAATGCACAGGTTTGGTAGGTTTTCCTAGATGTCGGCTGAGCTAGAGGCCAAAATCTACAGGTAGGCACTTTGCAAAAAGCACTTCTGTTTTCTGTGAAAAAATGGGATGTGTCCACGTTGTGTTTTGGGGCATTTCGTGTCGCGGGCGCTAGGCCTACCCACACAAGTGAGGTATCATTTTTATCGGGAGACTTGGGGGAACGCTGGGTGGAAGGAAATTTGTGGCTCCTCTCAGATTCCAGAACTTTCTGTCACCGAAATGTGAGGAAAATGTGTTTTTTTAGCCAAATTTTGAGGTTTGCAATGGATTCTGGGTAACAGAACCTGGTCAGAGCCCCACAAGGCACCCCATCTTAGATTCCCCTAGGTCTCTAGTTTTGAAAAATGCACAGGTTTGGTAGGTTTCCCTAGGTGCCGGCTGAGCTAGAGGCCAAAATCTACAGGTAGGCACTTTGCAAAAAACACCTCTGTTTTCTGTGAAAAAATGGGATGTGTCCACGTTGTGTTTTGGGGCATTTCCTGTCGCGGGCACTAGGCCTACCCACACAAGTGAGGTATCATTTTTATCGGGAGACTTGGGGGAACGCTGGGTGGAAAGAAATTTGTGGCTCCTCTCAGATTCCAGAACTTTCTGTCACCGAAATGTGAGCAAAATGTGTTTTTGTTGGCCAAATTTTGAGGTTTGCAAAGGATTCTGGGTAAAAGAACTTGGTCAGAGCCCCACAAGTCACCCCATCTTGGATTCCCCTAGGTCTCTAGTTTTTAAAAATGCACAGGTTTGGTAGGTTTCCCTAGATGCCGGCTGAGCTAGAGGCCAAAATCTACAGGTAGGCACTTTGCAAAAAGCACTTCTGTTTTCTGTGAAAAAATGGGATGTGTCCACGTTGTGTTTTGGGGCATTCCGTGTCGCGGGCTCTAGGCCTACCCACACAAGTGAGGTATCATTTTTATCGGGAGACTTGGGGGAACGCTGGGTGGAAGGAAATTTGTGGCTCCTCTCAGCTTCCAGAACTTTCTGTCACCGAAATGTGAGGAAAATGTGTTTTTTTAGCCAAATTTTGAGTTTTGCAAAGGATTCTGGGTAACAGAACCTGGTCAGAGCCCCACAAGGCACCCCATCTTAGATTCCCCTAGGTCTCTAGTTTTCAAAAATGCACAGGTTTGGTAGGTTTCCCTAGGTGCCGGCTGAGCTAGAGGCCAAAATCTACAGGTAGGCACTTTGCAAACAGCACCTCTGTTTTCTGTAAAAAAATGGGATGTGTCCACGTTGTGTTTTGGGGCATTTCCTGTCACGGGCGCTAGGCCTACCCACACAAGTGAGGTATCATTTTTATCGGGAGACTTGGGGGAACGCTGTGCTGAAGGAAATTTGTGGCTCCTCTCAGATTCCAGAACTTTCTGTCACCGAAATGTGAGCAAAATGTGTTTTTTGGCCAAATTTTGAGGTTTGCAAAGGATTCTGGGTAACAGAACTTGGTCAGAGCCCCACAAGTCACCCCATCATGGATTCCCCTAGGTCTCTAGTTTTTAAAAATGCACAGGTTTGGTAGGTTTCCCTAGATGCCGGCTGAGCTAGAGGCCAAAATCTACAGGTAGGCACTTTGCAAAAAGCACCTCTGTTTTCTGTGAAAAAAAGGGATGCGTCTACATTGTGTTTTGGGGCATTTCGTGTCGCGGGCGCTTGGCCTACCCACACAAGTGAGGTATCATTTTTATAGGGAGACTTGGGGGAACGCTGGGTGGAAGGAAATTTGTGGCTCCTCTCAGATTCCAGAACTTTCTGTCACCAAAATGTGAGGAAAATGTGTTTTTTTGGCCAAATTTTGAGGTTTGCAAAGGATTCTGGGTAACAGAACCTGGTCAGAGCCCCACAAGGCACCCCATCTTAGATTCCCGTAGGTCTTTAGTTTTAAAAAATGCACAGGTTTGGTAGGTTTCCCTAGGTGCCGGCTGAGCTAGAGGCCAAAATCTACAGGTTATCACTTTGCAAAAAACACCTCTGTTTTCTGTGAAAAAATGGGATTTGTTCTCGTTGTGCTTTGGGGCATTTCCTGTCGCGGGCACTAGGCCTACCCACACACGTGAGGTATCATTTTTATCGGGAGACTTGGGGAAACGCTGGGCTGAAGGAAATTTGTGGGTCCTCGGAGATTCCAGAACTTTCTGTCACCGAAATGTGAGCAAAATGTGTTTTTTTGGCCAAATTTTGAGGTTTGCAAAGGATTCTGGGTAACAGAACCTGGTCAGAGCCCCACAAGGCACCCCATCTTAGATTCCCGTAGGTCTCTAGTTTTCAAAAATGCACAGGTTTGGTAGGTTTCCCTAGGTGCCGGCTGAGCTAGAGGCCAAAATCTACAGGTAGGCACTTTGCAAAAAACACCTCTGTTTTCTGTGAAAAAATGGGATGTGTCCACGTTGTGTTTTGGGGCATTTCCTGTCGCGGGCACTAGGCCTACCCACACAAGTGAGGTATCATTTTTATCGGGAGACTTGGTGGAACGCTGGGTGGAAGGAAATTTGTGGCTCTTTTCAGATTCCAGAACTTTCTGTCACCGAAATGTGAGGAAAATTTGTTTTTTTAGCCAAATTGTGAGGTTTGCAAAGGATTCTGGGTAAAAGAACCTGGTCAGAGCCCCACAAGTCACCCCATCTTGGATTCCCCTAGGTCTCTAGTTTTCAAAAATGCACAGGTTTGGTAGGTTTCCCTAGGTGCCGGCTGAGCTAGAGGCCATAATCTACAGGTAGGCACTTTGCAAAAAACACCTCTGTTTTCTGTGAAAAAATGGGATGTGTCCACGTTGTGTTTTGGGGCATTTCCTGTCACGGGCGGTAGGCCTACCCACACAAGTGAGGTATCATTTTTATCGGGAGACTTGGGGGAACGCCTGGTGGAAGAAAATTTGTGGCTCCTCTCAGATTCCAGAACTTTCTGTCACCGAATGTGAGCAAAATGTGTTTTTTTGGCCAGATTTTGAGGTTTGCAAAGGATTCTGGGTAACAGAACTTGGTCAGAGCCCCACAAGTCACCCCATCTTGGATTCCCCTAGGTCTCTAGTTTTTTAAAATGCACAGGTTTGGTAGGTTTCCATAGATGCCGGCTGAGCTAGAGGCCAAAATCTACAGGTAGGCACTTTTCAAAAAGCACCTCTGTTTTCTGTGAAAAAATGGGATGTGTCCACGTTGTGTTTTGGGGCATTTCCTGTTGCGAGCGCTAGGCCTACCCACACAAGCGAGGTATAATTTTTATCGGGAGACTTGGGGGAACGCTGGGTGGAAGGAAATTTGTGGCTCCTCTCAGATTCCAGAACTTTCTGTCACCGAAATGTGAGGAAAATGTGTTTTTTTAGCCAAATTTTGAGGTTTGCAATGGATTCTGGGTAACAGAACCTGGTCAGAGCCCCACAAGGCACCCCATCTTAGATTCCCCTAGGTCTCTAGTTTTGAAAAATGCACAGGTTTGGTAGGTTTCCCTAGGTGCCGGCTGAGCTAGAGGCCAAAATCTACAGGTTATCACTTTGCAAAAAACACCTCTGTTTTCTGTGAAAAAATGGGATGTGTCCACGTTGTGTTTTGGGGCATTTCTTGTCGCGGGCGCTATGCCTACCCACACAAGTGAGGTATCATTTTTATCGGGAGACTTGGGGGAACGCTGGGTGGAAAGAAATTTGTGGCTCCTCTCAGATTCCAGAACTTTCTGTCACCGAAATGTGAGCAAAATGTGTTTTTGTTGGCCAAATTTTGAGGTTTGCAAAGGATTCTGGGTAAAAGAACTTGGTCAGAGCCCCACAAGTCACCCCATCTTGGATTCCCGTAGGTCTCTAGTTTTTAAAAATGCACAGGTTTGGTAGGTTTCCCTAGATGCCGGCTGAGCTAGAGGCCAAAATCTACAGGTAGGCACTTTGCAAAAAGCACTTCTGTTTTCTGTGAAAAAATGGGATGTGTCCACGTTGTGTTTTGGGGCATTCCGTGTCGCGGGCTCTAGGCCTACCCACACAAGTGAGGTATCATTTTTATCGGGAGACTTGAGGGAACGCTGGGTGGAAGGAAATTTGTGGCTCCTCTCAGCTTCCAGAACTTTCTGTCACCGAAATGTGAGGAAAATGTGTTTTTTTAGCCAAATTTTGAGTTTTGCAAAGGATTCTGGGTAACAGAACCTGGTCAGAGCCCCACAAGGCACCCCATCTTAGATTCCCCTAGGTCTCTAGTTTTCAAAAATGCACAGGTTTGGTAGGTTTCCCTAGGTGCCGGCTGAGCTAGAGGCCAAAATCTACAGGTAGGCACTTTGCAAACAGCACCTCTGTTTTCTGTAAAAAAATGGGATGTGTCCACGTTGTGTTTTGGGGCATTTCCTGTCACGGGCGCTAGGCCTACCCACACAAGTGAGGTATCATTTTTATCTGGAGACTTCGGGGAACGCTGTGCTGAAGGAAATTTGTGGCTCCTCTCAGATTCC
Organism: Pleurodeles waltl; assembly: GCF_031143425.1. Classification (NCBI taxonomy): domain Eukaryota; kingdom Metazoa; phylum Chordata; class Amphibia; order Caudata; family Salamandridae; genus Pleurodeles; species Pleurodeles waltl. Next base: position 965,336,043 of record NC_090436.1, on the reverse strand, counting down.
AGAACTTTCTGTCACCGAAATGTGAGCAAAATGTGTTTTTTGGCCAAATTTTGAGGTTTGCAAAGGATTCTGGGTAACAGAACTTGGTCAGAGCCCCACAAGTCACCCCATCATGGATTCCCCTAGGTCTCTAGTTTTTAAAAATGCACAGGTTTGGTAGGTTTCCCTAGATGCCGGCTGAGCTAGAGGCCAAAATCTACAGGTAGGCACTTTGCAAAAAGCACCTCTGTTTTCTGTGAAAAAAAGGGATGCGTCTACATTGTGTTTTGGGGCATTTCGTGTCGCGGGCGCTTGGCCTACCCACACAAGTGAGGTATCATTTTTATAGGGAGACTTGGGGGAACGCTGGGTGGAAGGAAATTTGTGGCTCCTCTCAGATTCCAGAACTTTCTGTCACCAAAATGTGAGGAAAATGTGTTTTTTTGGCCAAATTTTGAGGTTTGCAAAGGATTCTGGGTAACAGAACCTGGTCAGAGCCCCACAAGGCACCCCATCTTAGATTCCCGTAGGTCTTTAGTTTTAAAAAATGCACAGGTTTGGTAGGTTTCCCTAGGTGCCGGCTGAGCTAGAGGCCAAAATCTACAGGTTATCACTTTGCAAAAAACACCTCTGTTTTCTGTGAAAAAATGGGATTTGTTCTCGTTGTGCTTTGGGGCATTTCCTGTCGCGGGCACTAGGCCTACCCACACACGTGAGGTATCATTTTTATCGGGAGACTTGGGGAAACGCTGGGCTGAAGGAAATTTGTGGGTCCTCGGAGATTCCAGAACTTTCTGTCACCGAAATGTGAGCAAAATGTGTTTTTTTGGCCAAATTTTGAGGTTTGCAAAGGATTCTGGGTAACAGAACCTGGTCAGAGCCCCACAAGGCACCCCATCTTAGATTCCCGTAGGTCTCTAGTTTTCAAAAATGCACAGGTTTGGTAGGTTTCCCTAGGTGCCGGCTGAGCTAGAGGCCAAAATCTACAGGTAGGCACTTTGCAAAAAACACCTCTGTTTTCTGTGAAAAAATGGGATGTGTCCACGTTGTGTTTTGGGGCATTTCCTGTCGCGGGCACTAGGCCTACCCACACAAGTGAGGTATCATTTTTATCGGGAGACTTGGTGGAACGCTGGGTGGAAGGAAATTTGTGGCTCTTTTCAGATTCCAGAACTTTCTGTCACCGAAATGTGAGGAAAATTTGTTTTTTTAGCCAAATTGTGAGGTTTGCAAAGGATTCTGGGTAAAAGAACCTGGTCAGAGCCCCACAAGTCACCCCATCTTGGATTCCCCTAGGTCTCTAGTTTTCAAAAATGCACAGGTTTGGTAGGTTTCCCTAGGTGCCGGCTGAGCTAGAGGCCATAATCTACAGGTAGGCACTTTGCAAAAAACACCTCTGTTTTCTGTGAAAAAATGGGATGTGTCCACGTTGTGTTTTGGGGCATTTCCTGTCACGGGCGGTAGGCCTACCCACACAAGTGAGGTATCATTTTTATCGGGAGACTTGGGGGAACGCCTGGTGGAAGAAAATTTGTGGCTCCTCTCAGATTCCAGAACTTTCTGTCACCGAATGTGAGCAAAATGTGTTTTTTTGGCCAGATTTTGAGGTTTGCAAAGGATTCTGGGTAACAGAACTTGGTCAGAGCCCCACAAGTCACCCCATCTTGGATTCCCCTAGGTCTCTAGTTTTTTAAAATGCACAGGTTTGGTAGGTTTCCATAGATGCCGGCTGAGCTAGAGGCCAAAATCTACAGGTAGGCACTTTTCAAAAAGCACCTCTGTTTTCTGTGAAAAAATGGGATGTGTCCACGTTGTGTTTTGGGGCATTTCCTGTTGCGAGCGCTAGGCCTACCCACACAAGCGAGGTATAATTTTTATCGGGAGACTTGGGGGAACGCTGGGTGGAAGGAAATTTGTGGCTCCTCTCAGATTCCAGAACTTTCTGTCACCGAAATGTGAGGAAAATGTGTTTTTTTAGCCAAATTTTGAGGTTTGCAATGGATTCTGGGTAACAGAACCTGGTCAGAGCCCCACAAGGCACCCCATCTTAGATTCCCCTAGGTCTCTAGTTTTGAAAAATGCACAGGTTTGGTAGGTTTCCCTAGGTGCCGGCTGAGCTAGAGGCCAAAATCTACAGGTTATCACTTTGCAAAAAACACCTCTGTTTTCTGTGAAAAAATGGGATGTGTCCACGTTGTGTTTTGGGGCATTTCTTGTCGCGGGCGCTATGCCTACCCACACAAGTGAGGTATCATTTTTATCGGGAGACTTGGGGGAACGCTGGGTGGAAAGAAATTTGTGGCTCCTCTCAGATTCCAGAACTTTCTGTCACCGAAATGTGAGCAAAATGTGTTTTTGTTGGCCAAATTTTGAGGTTTGCAAAGGATTCTGGGTAAAAGAACTTGGTCAGAGCCCCACAAGTCACCCCATCTTGGATTCCCGTAGGTCTCTAGTTTTTAAAAATGCACAGGTTTGGTAGGTTTCCCTAGATGCCGGCTGAGCTAGAGGCCAAAATCTACAGGTAGGCACTTTGCAAAAAGCACTTCTGTTTTCTGTGAAAAAATGGGATGTGTCCACGTTGTGTTTTGGGGCATTCCGTGTCGCGGGCTCTAGGCCTACCCACACAAGTGAGGTATCATTTTTATCGGGAGACTTGAGGGAACGCTGGGTGGAAGGAAATTTGTGGCTCCTCTCAGCTTCCAGAACTTTCTGTCACCGAAATGTGAGGAAAATGTGTTTTTTTAGCCAAATTTTGAGTTTTGCAAAGGATTCTGGGTAACAGAACCTGGTCAGAGCCCCACAAGGCACCCCATCTTAGATTCCCCTAGGTCTCTAGTTTTCAAAAATGCACAGGTTTGGTAGGTTTCCCTAGGTGCCGGCTGAGCTAGAGGCCAAAATCTACAGGTAGGCACTTTGCAAACAGCACCTCTGTTTTCTGTAAAAAAATGGGATGTGTCCACGTTGTGTTTTGGGGCATTTCCTGTCACGGGCGCTAGGCCTACCCACACAAGTGAGGTATCATTTTTATCTGGAGACTTGGGGGAACGCTGTGCTGAAGGAAATTTGTGGCTCCTCTCAGATTCCAGAACTTTCTGTCACCGAAATGTGAGCAAAATGTGTTTTTTTGGCCAAATTTTGAGGTTTGCAAAGGATTCTGGGTAACAGAACTTGGTCAGAGCCCCACAAGTCACCCCATCATGGATTCCCCTAGGTCTCTAGTTTTTAAAAATGCACAGGTTTGGTAGGTTTCCCTAGATGCCGGCTGAGCTAGAGGCCAAAATCTACAGGTAGGCACTTTGCAAAAAGCACCTCTGTTTTCTGTGAAAAAAAGGGATGCGTCTACATTGTGTTTTGGGGCATTTCGTGTCGCGGGCGCTTGGCCTACCCACACAAGTGAGGTATCATTTTTATAGGGAGACTTGGGGGAACGCTGGGTGGAAGGAAATTTGTGGCTCCTCTCAGATTCCAGAACTTTCTGTCACCGAAATGTGAGGAAAATGTGTTTTTTTAGCCAAATTTTGAGGTTTGCAAAGGATTCTGGGTAACAGAACCTGGTCAGAGCCCCACAAGGCACCCCATCTTAGATTCCCCTAGGTCTCTAGTTTTGAAAAATGCACAGGTTTGGTAGGTTTCCCTAGGTGCCGGCTGAGCTAGAGGCCAAAATCTACAGGTAGGCACTTTGCAAAAAACACCTCTGTTTTCTGTGAAAAAATGGGATGTGTCCACGTTGTGTTTTGGGGCATTTCCTGTCGCGGGCACTAGGCCTACCCACACAAGTGAGGTATCATTTTTATCGGGAGACTTGGGGGAACGCTGGGTGGAAAGAAATTTGTGGCTCCTCTCAGATTCCAGAACTTTCTGTCACCGAAATGTGAGCAAAATGTGTTTTTGTTGCCAAATTTTGAGGTTTGCAAAGGATTCTGGGTAAAAGAACTTGGTCAGAGCCCCACAAGTCACACCATCTTGGATTCCCCTAGGTCTCTAGTTTTTAAAAATGCACAGGTTTGGTAGGTTTCCCTAGATGCCGGCTGAGCTAGAGGCCAAAATCTACAGGTAGGCACTTTGCAAAAAACACCTGTTTTCTGTGAAAAAATGGGATGTGTCCACGTTGTGTTTTGGGGCATTCCGTGTCGCGGGCTCTAGGCCTACCCACACAAGTGAGGTATCATTTTTATCTGGAGACTTGGGGGAACGCTGGGTAGAAGGAAATTTGTGGCTCCTCTCAGCTTCCAGAACTTTCTGTCACCGAAATGTGAGGAAAATGTGTTTTTTTAGCCAAATTTTGAGGTTTGCAAAGGATTCTGAGTAACAGCACCTGGTCAGAGCCCCACAAGTCACCCCATCTTAGATTCCCCTAGGTCTTTAGTTTTTAAAAATGCACAGGTTTGGTAGGTTTCCCTCGGTGCCGGCTGAGCTAGAGGCCAAAATCTACAGGTTATCACTTTGCAAAAAACACCTCTGTTTTCTGTGAAAAAATGGGATGTGTTCTCGTTGTGCTTTGGGGCATTTCCTGTCACGGGCGGTAGGCCTACCCACACAAGTGAGGTATCATTTTTATCGGGAGACTTGGGGGAACGCTGGGTGGAAGGAAATTTGTGGCTCCTCTCAGATTCCAGAACTTTCTGTCACCGAAATGTGAGGAAAATGTGTTTTTTAGCCAAATTTTGAGGTATGCAAAGGATTCTGGGTAACAGAACCTGGTCAGAGCCCCACAAGTCACCCCATCTTAGATTCCCCTAGGTCTCTAGTTTTTAAAAATGCACAGGTTTGGTAGGTTTCCCTAGGTGCCGGCTGAGCTAGAGGCCAAAATCTACAGGTTATCACTTTGCAAAAAACACCTCTGTTTTCTGTGAAAAAAAGGGATGCGTCTACATTGTGTTTTGGGGCATTTCGTGTCGCGGGCGCTTGGCCTACCCACACAAGTGAGGTATCATTTTTATAGGGAGACTTGGGGGAACGCTGGGTGGAAGGAAATTTGTGGCTCCTCTCAGATTCCAGAACTTTCTGTCACCGAAATGGGAGGAAAATGTGTTTTTTTAGCCAAATTTTGAGGTTTGCAAAGGATTCTGGGTAACAGAACCTGGTCAGAGCCCCACAAGGCACCCCATCTTAGATTCCCCTAGGTCTCTAGTTTTGAAAAATGCACAGGTTTGGTAGGTTTCCCTAGGTGCCGGCTGAGCTAGAGGCCAAAATCTACAGGTAGGCACTTTGCAAAAAACACCTCTGTTTTCTGTGAAAAAATGGGATGTGTCCACGTTGTGTTTTGGGGCATTTCCTGTTGCGGGCACTAGGCCTACCCACACAAGTGAGGTATCATTTTTATCGGGAGACTTGGGGGAAAGCTGGGTGGAAAGAAATTTGTGGCTCCTCTCAGATTCCAGAACTTTCTGTCACCGAAATGTGAGCAAAATGTGTTTTTGTTGGCCAAATTTTGAGGTTTGCAAAGGATTCTGGGTAAAAGAACTTGGTCCGAGCCCCACAAGTCACCCCATCTTGGATTCCCCTAGGTCTCTAGTTTTTAAAAATGCACAGGTTTGGTAGGTTTCCCTAGATGCCGACTGAGCTAGAGGCCAAAATCTACAGGTAGGCACTTTGCAAAAAGCACTTCTGTTTTCTGTGAAAAAATGGGATGTGTCCACGTTGTGTTTTGGGGCATTCCGTGTCGCGGGCTCTAGGCCTACCCACACAAGTGAGGTATCATTTTTATCGGGAGACTTGGGGGAACGCTGGGTGGAAGGAAATTTGTGGCTCCTCTCAGTTTCCAGAACTTTCTGTCACCGAAATGTGAGCAAAATGTGTTTTTTTTTGGCCAAATTTTGAGGTTTGCAAAGGATTCTGGGTAACAGAACTTGGTCAGAGCCCCACAAGTCACCGCATCTTGGATTCCCCTAGGTCTCTAGTTTTTTAAAATGCACAGGTTTGGTAGGTTTCCATAGATGCCGGCTGAGCTAGAGGCCAAAATCTACAGGTAGGCACTTTGCAAAAAGCACCTCTGTTTTCTGTGAAAAAATTGGATGTGTCCACGTTGTGTTTTGGGGCATTTCCTGTTGCGAGCGCTAGGCCTACCCACACAAGCGAGGTATCATTTTTATCGGGAGACTTGAGGGAACGCTGGGTGGAAGGAAATTTGTGGCTCCTCTCAGATTCCAGAACTTTCCGTCACCGAAATGTGAGGAAAATGTGTTTTTTTAGCCAAATTTTGAGGTTTGCAAAGGATTCTGGGTAACAGAACCTGGTCAGAGCCCCACAAGGCACCCCATCTTAGATTCCCCTAGGTCTCTAGTTTTAAAAAATGCACAGGTTTGGTAGGTTGCCCTAGGTGCCGGCTGAGCTAAAGGCCAAAATCTCCAGGTAGGCACTTTGAAAAAAACACCTCTGTTTTCTGTGAAAAAATGGGATGTGTCCACGTTGTGTTTTGGAGCAATTCCTGTAGCGGGCGCTAGGCCTACCCACACAAGTGAGGTATAATTTTTATCGTGAGACTTGGGGGAACGCTGGGCTGAAGGAAATTTGTGGCTCCTCTCAGATTCCAGAACTTTCTGTCACCGAAATGTGAGCAAAATGTGTTTTTTTTGGCCAAATTTTGAGGTTTGCAAAGGATTCTGGGTAACAGAACTTGATCAGAGCCCCACAAGTCACCCCATCTTGGATTCCCCTAGGTCTCTAGTTTTTAAAAATGCACAGGTTTGGTAGGTTTTCCTAGATGTCGGCTGAGCTAGAGGCCAAAATCTACAGGTAGGCACTTTGCAAAAAGCACTTCTGTTTTCTGTGAAAAAATGGGATGTGTCCACGTTGTGTTTTGGGGCATTTCGTGTCGCGGGCGCTAGGCCTACCCACACAAGTGAGGTATCATTTTTATCGGGAGACTTGGGGGAACGCTGGGTGGAAGGAAATTTGTGGCTCCTCTCAGATTCCAGAACTTTCTGTCACCGAAATGTGAGGAAAATGTGTTTTTTTAGCCAAATTTTGAGGTTTGCAATGGATTCTGGGTAACAGAACCTGGTCAGAGCCCCACAAGGCACCCCATCTTAGATTCCCCTAGGTCTCTAGTTTTGAAAAATGCACAGGTTTGGTAGGTTTCCCTAGGTGCCGGCTGAGCTAGAGGCCAAAATCTACAGGTTATCACTTTGCAAAAAACACCTCTGTTTTCTGTGAAAAAATGGGATGTGTCCACGTTGTGTTTTGGGGCATTTCTTGTCGCGGGCGCTATGCCTACCCACACAAGTGAGGTATCATTTTTATCGGGAGACTTGGGGGAACGCTGGGCTGAAGGAAATTTGTGGCTCCTCTGAGATTCCAGAACATTCTGTCACCGAAATGTGAGCAAAATGTGTTTTTTTGGCCAAATTTTGAGGTTTGCAAAGGATTCTGGGTAACAGAACCTGGTCAGAGCCCCACAAGGCACCCCATCTTGGATTCCCGTAGGTCTCTAGTTTTAAAAAATGCACAGGTTTGGTAGGTTTCCCTAGGTGCCGGCTGAGCTAGAGGCCAAAATCTACAGGTTATCACTTTGCAAAAAACACCTCTGTTTTCTGTGAAAAAATGGGATGTGTTCTTGTTGTGCTTTGGGGCATTTCCTGTCACGGGCGGTAGGCCTACCCACAAAAGTGAGGTATCATTTTTATCGGGAGACTTGGGGGAACGCTGGGTGGAAGGAAATTTGTGGCTCCTCTCAGATTCCAGAACTTTCTGTCACCGAAATGTGAGGAAAATGTGTTTTTTAGCCAAATTTTGAGGTTTGCAAAGGATTCTGGGTAATAGAACCTGGTCAGAGCCCCACAAGTCACCCCATCTTAGATTCCCCTAGGTCTCTAGTTTTAAAAAATGCACAGGTTTGGCAGGTTTCTCTAGGTGCCGGCTGAGCTAGAGGCCAAAATCTACAGGTAGGCACTTTGCAAAAAACACCTCTGTTTTCTGTGAAAAAATGGGATGTGTCCACGTTGTGTTTTGGGGCATTTCCTGTCGCGGGCACTAGGCCTACCCACACAAGTGAGGTATAATTTTTATCGGGAGACTTGGGGGAACGCTGGGTGGAAGGAAATTTGTGGCTCCTCTCAGATTCCAGAACTTTCTGTCACCGAAATGTGAGGAACATTTGTTTTTTTAGCCAAATTTTGAGGTTTGCAAAGGATTCTGGGTAAAAGAACCTGGTCAGAGCCCCACAAGTCACCCCACCTTGGATTCCCCTAGGTCTCTAGTTTTCAAAAATGCACAGGTTTGGTAGGTTTCCCTAGGTGCCGGCTGAGCTAGAGGCCAAAATCTACAGGTTATCACTTTGCAAAAAACACCTCTGTTTTCTGTGAAAAAATGGGATGTGTTCTCGTTGTGCTTTGGGGCATTTCCTGTCGCGGGCACTAGGCCTACCCACACAAGTGAGGTATCATTTTTATCGGGAGACTTGGGGAAACGCTGGGCTGAAGGAAATTTGTGGGTCCTCGGAGATTCCAGAACTTTCTGTCACCGAAATGTGAGCAAAATGTGTTTTTTTGGCCAAATTTTGAGGTTTGCAAACGATTCTGGGTAACAGAACCTGGTCAGAGCCCCACAAGGCACCCCATCTTGGATTCCCGTAGGTCTCTAGTTTTAAAAAATGCACAGGTTTGGTAGGTTTCCCTAGGTGCCGGCTGAGCTAGAGGCCAAAATCTACAGGTTATCACTTTGCAAAAAACACCTCTGTTTTCTGTGAAAAAATGGGATGTGTTCTTGTTGTGCTTTGGGGCATTTCCTGTCACGGGCGGTAGGCCTACCCACACAAGTGAGGTATCATTTTTATCGGGAGACTTGGGGGAACGCTGGGTGGAAGGAAATGTGTGGCTCCTCTCAGATTCCAGAACTTTCTGTCACCGAAATGTGAGGAAAATGTGTTTTTTAGCCAAATTTTGAGGTTTGCAAAGGATTGTGGGTAATAGAACCTGGTCAGAGCCCCACAAGTCACCCCATCTTAGATTCCCCTAGGTCTCTAGTTTTAAAAAATGCACAGGTTTGGCAGGTTTCTCTAGGTGCCGGCTGAGCTAGAGGCCAAAATCTACAGGTAGGCACTTTGCAAAAAACACCTCTGTTTTCTGTGAAAAAATGGGATGTGTCCACGTTGTGTTTTGGGGCATTTCCTGTCGCGGGCACTAGGCCTACCCACACAAGTGAGGTATCATTTTTATCGGGAGACTTGGGGGAACGCTGGGTGGAAGGAAATTTGTGGCTCTTCTCAGATTCCAGAACTTTCTGTCACCGAAATGTGAGGACCATTTGTTTTTTTAGCCAAATTTTGAGGTTTGCAAAGGATTCTGGGTAAAAGAACCTGGTCAGAGCCCCACAAGTCACCCCACCTTGGATTCCCCTAGGTCTCTAGTTTTCAAAAATGCACAGGTTTGGTAGGTTTCCCTAGGTGCCGGCTGAGCTAGAGGCCAAAATCTACAGGTTATCACTTTGCAAAAAACACCTCTGTTTTCTGTGAAAAAATGGGATGTGTTCTCGTTGTGCTTTGGGGCATTTCCTGTCGCGGGCACTAGGCCTACCCACACAAGTGAGGTATCATTTTTATCGGGAGACTTGGGGAAACGCTGGGCTGAAGGAAATTTGTGGGTCCTCGGAGATTCCAGAACTTTCTGTCACCGAAATGTGAGCAAAATGTGTTTTTTTGGCCAAATTTTGAGGTTTGCAAACGATTCTGGGTAACAGAACCTGGTCAGAGCCCCACAAGGCACCCCATCTTAGATTCCCGCATGTCTCTAGTTTTCAAAAATGCACAGGTTTGGTAGGTTTCCCTAGGTGCCGGCTGAGCTAGAGGCCAAAATCTACAGGTAGGCACTTTGCAAAAAACACCTCTTTTTTCTGTGAAAAAATGGATGTGTCCACGTTGTGTTTTGGGGCATTTCCTGTCGAGGGCACTAGGCCTACCCACACAAGTGAGGTATCATTTTTATCGGGAGACTTGGTGGAACGCTGGGTGGAAGGAAATTTGTGGCTCTTTTCAGATTCCAGAACTTTCTGTCACCGAAATGTGAGGAACATTTGTTTTTTTAGCCAAATTGTGAGGTTTGCAAAGGATTCTGGGTAAAAGAACCTGGTCAGAGCCCCACAAGTCACCCCATCTTGGATTCCCCTAGGTCTCTAGTTTTCAAAAATGCACAGGTTTGGTAGGTTTCCCTAGGTGCCGGCTGAGCTAGAGGCCATAATCTACAGGTAGGCACTTTGCAAAAAACACCTCTGTTTTCTGTGAAAAAATGGGATGTGTCCACGTTGTGTTTTGGGGCATTTCCTGTCACGGGCGGTAGGCCTACCCACACAAGTGAGGTATCATTTTTATCGGGAGACTTGGGGGAACGCTTGGTGGAAGAACATTTGTGGCTCCTCTCAGATTCCAGAACTTTCTGTCACCGAATGTGAGCAAAATGTGTTTTTTTGGCCAGATTTTGAGGTTTGCAAAGGATTCTGGGTAACAGAACTTGGTCAGAGCCCCACAAGTCACCCCATCTTGGATTCCCCTAGGTCTCTAGTTTTTTAAAATGCACAGGTTTGGTAGGTTTCCATAGATGCCGGCTGAGCTAGAGGCCAAAATCTACAGGTAGGCACTTTTCAAAAAGCACCTCTGTTTTCTGTGAAAAAATGGGATGTGTCCACGTTGTGTTTTGGGGCATTTAGCATTGCGAGTGCTAGGCCTACCCACACAAGCGAGGTATAATTTTTATCGGGAGACTTGGGGGAACGCTGGGTGGAAGGAAATTTGTGGCTCCTCTCAGATTCCAGAACTTTCTGTCACCGAAATGTGAGGAAAATGTTTTTTTTTAGCCAAATTTTGAGGTTTGCAAAGGATTCTGGGTAACAGAACCTGGTCAGAGCCCCACAAGGCACCCCATCTTAGATTCCCCTAGGTCTCTAGTTTTAACAAATGCACAGGTTTGGTAGGTTTCCCTAGGTGCCGGCTGAGCTAAAGGCCAAAATCTACAGGTAGGCACTTTGAAAAAAACACCTCTGTTTTCTGTGAAAAAATGGGATGTGTCCACGTTGTGTTTTGGAGCAATTCCTGTAGCGGGCGCTAGGCCTACCCACACAAGTGAGGTATAATTTTTATCGTGAGACTTGGGGGAACGCTGGGCTGAAGGAAATTTGTGGCTCCTCTCAGATTCCAGAACTTTCTGTCACTGAAATGTGAGCAAAATGTGTTTTTTTTGGCCAAATTTTGAGGTTTGCAAAGGATTCTGGGTAACAGAACTTGGTCAGAGCCCCACAAGTCACCGCATCTTGGATTCCCCTAGGTCTCTAGTTTTTTAAAATGCACAGGTTTGGTAGGTTTCCATAGATGCCGGCTGAGCTAGAGGCCAAAATCTACAGGTAGGCACTTTGCAAAAAGCACCTCTGTTTTCTGTGAAAAAATTGGATGTGTCCACGTTGTGTTTTGGGGCATTTCCTGTTGCGAGCGCTAGGCCTACCCACACAAGCGAGGTATCATTTTTATCGGGAGACTTGAGGGAACGCTGGGTGGAAGGAAATTTGTGGCTCCTCTCAGATTCCAGAACTTTCCGTCACCGAAATGTGAGGAAAATGAGTTTTTTAGCCAAATTTTGAGGTTTGCAAAGGATTCTGGGTAATAGAACCTGGTCAGAGCCCCACAAGTCACCCCATCTTAGATTCCCCTAGGTCTCTAGTTTTAAAAAATGCACAGGTTTGGCAGGTTTCTCTAGGTGCCGGCTGAGCTAGAGGCCAAAATCTACAGGTAGGCACTTTGCAAAAAACACCTCTGTTTTCTGTGAAAAAATGGGATGTGTCCACGTTGTGTTTTGGGGCATTTCCTGTCGCGGGCACTAGGCCTACCCACACAAGTGAGGTATAATTTTTATCGGGAGACTTGGGGGAACGCTGGGTGGAAGGAAATTTGTGGCTCCTCTCAGATTCCAGAACTTTCTGTCACCGAAATGTGAGGAACATTTGTTTTTTTAGCCAAATTTTGAGGTTTGCAAAGGATTCTGGGTAAAAGAACCTGGTCAGAGCCCCACAAGTCACCCCACCTTGGATTCCCCTAGGTCTCTAGTTTTCAAAAATGCACAGGTTTGGTAGGTTTCCCTAGGTGCCGGCTGAGCTAGAGGCCAAAATCTACAGGTTATCACTTTGCAAAAAACACCTCTGTTTTCTGTGAAAAAATGGGATGTGTTCTCGTTGTGCTTTGGGGCATTTCCTGTCGCGGGCACTAGGCCTACCCACACAAGTGAGGTATCATTTTTATCGGGAGACTTGGGGAAACGCTGGGCTGAAGGAAATTTGTGGGTCCTCGGAGATTCCAGAACTTTCTGTCACCGAAATGTGAGCAAAATGTGTTTTTTTGGCCAAATTTTGAGGTTTGCAAACGATTCTGGGTAACAGAACCTGGTCAGAGCCCCACAAGGCACCCCATCTTAGATTCCCGTAGGTCTCTAGTTTTCAAAAATGCACAGGTTTGGTAGGTTTCCCTAGGTGCCGGCTGAGCTAGAGGCCAAAATCTACAGGTAGGCACTTTGCAAAAAACACCTCTGTTTTCTGTGAAAAAATGGGATGTGTCCACGTTGTGTTTTGGGGCATTTCCTGTCGCGGGCACTAGGCCTACCCACACAAGTGAGGTATCATTTTTATCGGGAGACTTGGTGGAACGCTGGGTGGAAGGAAATTTGTGGCTCTTTTCAGATTCCAGAACTTTCTGTCACCGAAATGTGAGGAACATTTGTTTTTTTAGCCAAATTGTGAGGTTTGCAAAGGATTCTGGGTAAAAGAACCTGGTCAGAGCCCCACAAGTCACCCCATCTTGGATTCCCCTATGTCTCTAGTTTTCAAAAATGCACAGGTTTGGTAGGTTTCCCTAGGTGCCGGCTGAGCTAGAGGCCATAATCTACAGGTAGGCACTTTGCAAAAAACACCTCTGTTTTCTGTGAAAAAATGGGATGTGTCCACGTTGTGTTTTGGGGCATTTCCTGTCACGGGCGGTAGGCCTACCCACACAAGTGAGGTATCATTTTTATCGGGAGACTTGGGGGAACGCCTGGTGGAAGAAAATTTGTGGCTCCTCTCAGATTCCAGAACTTTCTGTCACCGAATGTGAGCAAAATGTGTTTTTTTGGCCAGCTTTTGAGGTTTGCAAAGGATTCTGGGTAACAGAACTTTGTCAGAGCCCCACAAGTCACCCCATCTTGGATTCCCCTAGGTCTCTAGTTTTTTAAAATGCACAGGTTTGGTAGGTTTCCATAGATGCCGGCTGAGCTAGAGGCCAAAATCTACAGGTAGGCACTTTTCAAAAAGCACCTCTGTTTTCTGTGAAAAAATGGGATGTGTCCACGTTGTGTTTTGGGGCATTTCCTGTTGCGAGTGCTAGGCCTACCCACACAAGCGAGGTATAATTTTTATCGGGAGACTTGGGGGAACGCTGGGTGGAAGGAAATTTGTGGCTCCTCTCAGATTCCAGAACTTTCTGTCACCGAAATGTGAGGAAAATGTTTTTTTTTAGCCAAATTTTGAGGTTTGCAAAGGATTCTGGGTAACAGAACCTGGTCAGAGCCCCACAAGGCACCCCATCTTAGATTCCCCTAGGTCTCTAGTTTTAACAAATGCACAGGTTTGGTAGGTTTCCCTAGGTGCCGGCTGAGCTAAAGGCCAAAATCTACAGGTAGGCACTTTGAAAAAAACACCTCTGTTTTCTGTGAAAAAATGGGATGTGTCCACGTTGTGTTTTGGAGCAATTCCTGTAGCGGGCGCTAGGCCTACCCACACAAGTGAGGTATAATTTTTATAGTGAGACTTGGGGGAACGCTGGGCTGAAGGAAATTTGTGGCTCCTCTCAGATTCCAGAACTTTCTGTCACTGAAATGTGAGCAAAATGTGTTTTTTTTGGCCAAATTTTGAGGTTTGCAAAGGATTCTGGGTAACAGAACTTGGTCAGAGCCCCACAAGTCACCGCATCTTGGATTCCCCTAGGTCTCTAGTTTTTTAAAATGCACAGGTTTGGTAGGTTTCCATAGATGCCGGCTGAGCTAGAGGCCAAAATCTACAGGTAGGCACTTTGCAAAAAGCACCTCTGTTTTCTGTGAAAAAATTGGATGTGTCCACGTTGTGTTTTGGGGCATTTCCTGTTGCGAGCGCTAGGCCTACCCACACAAGCGAGGTATCATTTTTATCGGGAGACTTGAGGGAACGCTGGGTGGAAGGAAATTTGTGGCTCCTCTCAGATTCCAGAACTTTCCGTCACCGAAATGTGAGGAAAATGTGTTTTTTTAGCCAAATTTTGAGGTTTGCAAAGGATTCTGGGTAACAGAACCTGGTCAGAGCCCCACAAGGCACCCCATCTTAGATTCCCCTAGGTCTCTAGTTTTAAAAAATGCACAGGTTTGGTAGGTTTCCCTAGGTGCCGGCTGAGCTAAAGGCCAAAATCTCCAGGTAGGCACTTTGAAAAAAACTCCTCTGTATTCTGTGAAAAAATGGGATGTGTCCACGTTGTGTTTTGGAGCAATTCCTGTAGCGGGCGCTAGGCCTACCCACACAAGTGAGGTATAATTTTTATCGTGAGACTTGGGGGAACGCTGGGCTGAAGGAAATTTGTGGCTCCTCTCAGATTCCAGAACTTTCTGTCACCGAAATGTGAGCAAAATGTGTTTTTTTTGGCCAAATTTTGAGGTTTGCAAAGGATTCTGGGTAACAGAAGTTGATCAGAGCCCCACAAGTCACCCCATCTTGGATTCCCCTCGGTCTCTAGTTTTTAAAAATGCACAGGTTTGGTAGGTTTTCCTAGATGTCGGCTGAGCTAGAGGCCAAAATCTACAGGTAGGCACTTTGCAAAAAGCACTTCTGTTTTCTGTGAAAAAATGGGATGTGTCCACGTTGTGTTTTGGGGCATTTCGTGTCGCGGGCGCTAGGCCTACCCACACAAGTGAGGTATCATTTTTATCGGGAGACTTGGGGGAACGCTGGGTGGAAGGAAATTTGTGGCTCCTCTCAGATTCCAGAACTTTCTGTCACCGAAATGTGAGGAAAATGTGTTTTTTTAGCCAAATTTTGAGGTTTGCAATGGATTCTGGGTAACAGAACCTGGTCAGAGCCCCACAAGGCACCCCATCTTAGATTCCCCTAGGTCTCTAGTTTTGAAAAATGCACAGGTTTGGTAGGTTTCCCTAGGTGCCGGCTGAGCTAGAGGCCAAAATCTACAGGTAGGCACTTTGCAAAAAACACCTCTGTTTTCTGTGAAAAAATGGGATGTGTCCACGTTGTGTTTTGGGGCATTTCCTGTCGCGGGCACTAGGCCTACCCACACAAGTGAGGTATCATTTTTATCGGGAGACTTGGGGGAACGCTGGGTGGAAAGAAATTTGTGGCTCCTCTCAGATTCCAGAACTTTCTGTCACCGAAATGTGAGCAAAATGTGTTTTTGTTGGCCAAATTTTGAGGTTTGCAAAGGATTCTGGGTAAAAGAACTTGGTCAGAGCCCCACAAGTCACCCCATCTTGGATTCCCCTAGGTCTCTAGTTTTTAAAAATGCACAGGTTTGGTAGGTTTCCCTAGATGCCGGCTGAGCTAGAGGCCAAAATCTACAGGTAGGCACTTTGCAAAAAGCACTTCTGTTTTCTGTGAAAAAATGGGATGTGTCCACGTTGTGTTTTGGGGCATTCCGTGTCGCGGGCTCTAGGCCTACCCACACAAGTGAGGTATCATTTTTATCGGGAGACTTGGGGGAACGCTGGGTGGAAGGAAATTTGTGGCTCCTCTCAGCTTCCAGAACTTTCTGTCACCGAAATGTGAGGAAAATGTGTTTTTTTAGCCAAATTTTGAGTTTTGCAAAGGATTCTGGGTAACAGAACCTGGTCAGAGCCCCACAAGGCACCCCATCTTAGATTCCCCTAGGTCTCTAGTTTTCAAAAATGCACAGGTTTGGTAGGTTTCCCTAGGTGCCGGCTGAGCTAGAGGCCAAAATCTACAGGTAGGCACTTTGCAAACAGCACCTCTGTTTTCTGTAAAAAAATGGGATGTGTCCACGTTGTGTTTTGGGGCATTTCCTGTCACGGGCGCTAGGCCTACCCACACAAGTGAGGTATCATTTTTATCGGGAGACTTGGGGGAACGCTGTGCTGAAGGAAATTTGTGGCTCCTCTCAGATTCCAGAACTTTCTGTCACCGAAATGTGAGCAAAATGTGTTTTTTTGGCCAAATTTTGAGGTTTGCAAAGGATTCTGGGTAACAGAACTTGGTCAGAGCCCCACAAGTCACCCCATCATGGATTCCCCTAGGTCTCTAGTTTTTAAAAATGCACAGGTTTGGTAGGTTTCCCTAGATGCCGGCTGAGCTAGAGGCCAAAATCTACAGGTAGGCACTTTGCAAAAAGCACCTCTGTTTTCTGTGAAAAAAAGGGATGCGTCTACATTGTGTTTTGGGGCATTTCGTGTCGCGGGCGCTTGGCCTACCCACACAAGTGAGGTATCATTTTTATAGGGAGACTTGGGGGAACGCTGGGTGGAAGGAAATTTGTGGCTCCTCTCAGATTCCAGAACTTTCTGTCACCAAAATGTGAGGAAAATGTGTTTTTTTGGCCAAATTTTGAGGTTTGCAAAGGATTCTGGGTAACAGAACCTGGTCAGAGCCCCACAAGGCACCCCATCTTAGATTCCCGTAGGTCTCTAGTTTTAAAAAATGCACAGGTTTGGTAGGTTTCCCTAGGTGCCGGCTGAGCTAGAGGCCAAAATCTACAGGTTATCACTTTGCAAAAAACACCTCTGTTTTCTGTGAAAAAATGGGATTTGTTCTCGTTGTGCTTTGGGGCATTTCCTGTCGCGGGCACTAGGCCTACCCACACACGTGAGGTATCATTTTTATCGGGAGACTTGGGGAAACGCTGGGCTGAAGGAAATTTGTGGGTCCTCGGAGATTCCAGAACTTTCTGTCACCGAAATGTGAGCAAAATGTGTTTTTTTGGCCAAATTTTGAGGTTTGCAAAGGATTCTGGGTAACAGAACCTGGTCAGAGCCCCACAAGGCACCCCATCTTAGATTCCCGTAGGTCTCTAGTTTTAAAAAATGCACAGGTTTGGTAGGTTTCCCTAGGTGCCGGCTGAGCTAGAGGCCAAAATCTACAGGTAGGCACTTTGCAAAAAACACCTCTGTTTTCTGTGAAAAAATGGGATGTGTCCACGTTGTGTTTTGGGGCATTTCCTGTCGCGGGCACTAGGCCTACCCACACAAGTGAGGTATCATTTTTATCGGGAGACTTGGTGGAACGCTGGGTGGAAGGAAATTTGTGGCTCTTTTCAGATTCCAGAACTTTCTGTCACCGAAATGTGAGGAAAATTTGTTTTTTTAGCCAAATTGTGAGGTTTGCAAAGGATTCTGGGTAAAAGAACCTGGTCAGAGCCCCACAAGTCACCCCATCTTGGATTCCCCTAGGTCTCTAGTTTTCAAAAATGCACAGGTTTGGTAGGTTTCCCTAGGTGCCGGCTGAGCTAGAGGCCATAATCTACAGGTAGGCACTTTGCAAAAAACACCTCTGTTTTCTGTGAAAAAATGGGATGTGTCCACGTTGTGTTTTGGGGCATTTCCTGTCACGGGCGGTAGGCCTACCCACACAAGTGAGGTATCATTTTTATCGGGAGACTTGGGGGAACGCCTGGTGGAAGAAAATTTGTGGCTCCTCTCAGATTCCAGAACTTTCTGTCACCGAATGTGAGCAAAATGTGTTTTTTTGGCCAGATTTTGAGGTTTGCAAAGGATTCTGGGTAACAGAACTTGGTCAGAGCCCCACAAGTCACCCCATCTTGGATTCCCCTAGGTCTCTAGTTTTTTAAAATGCACAGGTTTGGTAGGTTTCCATAGATGCCGGCTGAGCTAGAGGCCAAAATCTACAGGTAGGCACTTTTCAAAAAGCACCTCTGTTTTCTGTGAAAAAATGGGATGTGTCCACGTTGTGTTTTGGGGCATTTCCTGTTGCGAGCGCTAGGCCTACCCACACAAGCGAGGTATAATTTTTATCGGGAGACTTGGGGGAACGCTGGGTGGAAGGAAATTTGTGGCTCCTCTCAGATTCCAGAACTTTCTGTCACCGAAATGTGAGGAAAATGTGTTTTTTTAGCCAAATTTTGAGGTTTGCAATGGATTCTGGGTAACAGAACCTGGTCAGAGCCCCACAAGGCACCCCATCTTAGATTCCCCTAGGTCTCTAGTTTTGAAAAATGCACAGGTTTGGTAGGTTTCCCTAGGTGCCGGCTGAGCTAGAGGCCAAAATCTACAGGTTATCACTTTGCAAAAAACACCTCTGTTTTCTGTGAAAAAATGGGATGTGTCCACGTTGTGTTTTGGGGCATTTCTTGTCGCGGGCGCTATGCCTACCCACACAAGTGAGGTATCATTTTTATCGGGAGACTTGGGGGAACGCTGGGTGGAAAGAAATTTGTGGCTCCTCTCAGATTCCAGAACTTTCTGTCACCGAAATGTGAGCAAAATGTGTTTTTGTTGGCCAAATCTTGAGGTTTGCAAAGGATTCTGGGTAAAAGAACTTGGTCAGAGCCCCACAAGTCACCCCATCTTGGATTCCCCTAGGTCTCTAGTTTTTAAAAATGCACAGGTTTGGTAGGTTTCCCTAGATGCCGGCTGAGCTAGAGGCCAAAATCTACAGGTAGGCACTTTGCAAAAAGCACTTCTGTTTTCTGTGAAAAAATGGGATGTGTCCACGTTGTGTTTTGGGGCATTCCGTGTCGCGGGCTCTAGGCCTACCCACACAAGTGAGGTATCATTTTTATAGGGAGACTTGAGGGAACGCTGGGTGGAAGGAAATTTGTGGCTCCTCTCAGCTTCCAGAACTTTCTGTCACCGAAATGTGAGGAAAATGTGTTTTTTTAGCCAAATTTTGAGTTTTGCAAAGGATTCTGGGTAACAGAACCTGGTCAGAGCCCCACAAGGCACCCCATCTTAGATTCCCCTAGGTCTCTAGTTTTCAAAAATGCACAGGTTTGGTAGGTTTCCCTAGGTGCCGGCTGAGCTAGAGGCCAAAATCTACAGGTAGGCACTTTGCAAACAGCACCTCTGTTTTCTGTAAAAAAATGGGATGTGTCCACGTTGTGTTTTGGGGCATTTCCTGTCACGGGCGCTAGGCCTACCCACACAAGTGAGGTATCATTTTTATCTGGAGACTTGGGGGAACGCTGTGCTGAAGGAAATTTGTGGCTCCTCTCAGATTCCAGAACTTTCTGTCACCGAAATGTGAGCAAAATGTGTTTTTTTGGCCAAATTTTGAGGTTTGCAAAGGATTCTGGGTAACAGAACTTGGTCAGAGCCCCACAAGTCACCCCATCATGGATTCCCCTAGGTCTCTAGTTTTTAAAAATGCACAGGTTTGGTAGGTTTCCCTAGATGCCGGCTGAGCTAGAGGCCAAAATCTACAGGTAGGCACTTTGCAAAAAGCACCTCTGTTTTCTGTGAAAAAAAGGGATGCGTCTACATTGTGTTTTGGGGCATTTCGTGTCGCGGGCGCTTGGCCTACCCACACAAGTGAGGTATCATTTTTATAGGGAGACTTGGGGGAACGCTGGGTGGAAGGAAATTTGTGGCTCCTCTCAGATTCCAGAACTTTCTGTCACCGAAATGTGAGGAAAATGTGTTTTTTTTAGCCAAATTTTGAGGTTTGCAAAGGATTCTGGGTAACAGAACCTGGTCAGAGCCCCACAAGGCACCCCATCTTAGATTCCCCTAGGTCTCTAGTTTTTAAAAATGCACAGGTTTGGTAGGTTTCCCTAGATGCCGGCTGAGCTAGAGGCCAAAATCTACAGGTAGGCACTTTGCAAAAAACACCTGTTTTCTGTGAAAAAATGGGATGTGTCCACGTTGTGTTTTGGGGCATTCCGTGTCGCGGGCTCTAGGCCTACCCACACAAGTGAGGTATCATTTTTATCGGGAGACTTGGGGGAACGCTGGGTGGAAGGAAATTTGTGGCTCCTCTCAGCTTCCAGAACTTTCTGTCACCGAAATGTGAGGAAAATGTGTTTTTTTAGCCAAATTTTGAGGTTTGCAAAGGATTCTGAGTAACAGCACCTGGTCAGAGCCCCACAAGTCACCCCATCTTAGATTCCCCTAGGTCTTTAGTTTTTAAAAATGCACAGGTTTGGTAGGTTTCCCTCGGTGCCGGCTGAGCTAGAGGCCAAAATCTACAGGTTATCACTTTGCAAAAAACACCTCTGTTTTCTGTGAAAAAATGGGATGTGTTCTCGTTGTGCTTTGGGGCATTTCCTGTCACGGGCGGTAGGCCTACCCACACAAGTGAGGTATCATTTTTATCGGGAGACTTGGGGGAACGCTGGGTGGAAGGAAATTTGTGGCTCCTCTCAGATTCCAGAACTTTCTGTCACCGAAATGTGAGGAAAATGTGTTTTTTAGCCAAATTTTGAGGTATGCAAAGGATTCTGGGTAACAGAACCTGGTCAGAGCCCCACAAGTCACCCCATCTTAGATTCCCCTAGGTCTCTAGTTTTTAAAAATGCACAGGTTTGGTAGGTTTCCCTAGGTGCCGGCTGAGCTAGAGGCCAAAATCTACAGGTTATCACTTTGCAAAAAACACCTCTGTTTTCTGTGAAAAAAAGGGATGCGTCTACATTGTGTTTTGGGGCATTTCGTGTCGCGGGCGCTTGGCCTACCCACACAAGTGAGGTATCATTTTTATAGGGAGACTTGGGGGAACGCTGGGTGGAAGGAAATTTGTGGCTCCTCTCAGATTCCAGAACTTTCTGTCACCGAAATGTGAGGAAAATGTGTTTTTTTAGCCAAATTTTGAGGTTTGCAAAGGATTCTGGGTAACAGAACCTGGTCAGAGCCCCACAAGGCACCCCATCTTAGATTCCCCTAGGTCTCTAGTTTTGAAAAATGCACAGGTTTGGTAGGTTTCCCTAGGTGCCGGCTGAGCTAGAGGCCAAAATCTACAGGTAGGCACTTTGCAAAAAACACCTCTGTTTTCTGTGAAAAAATGGGATGTGTCCACGTTGTGTTTTGGGGCATTTCCTGTCGCAGGCACTAGGCCTACCCACACAAGTGAGGTATCATTTTTATCGGGAGACTTGGGGGAACGCTGGGTGGAAAGAAATTTGTGGCTCCTCTCAGATTCCAGAACTTTCTGTCACCGAAATGTGAGCAAAATGTGTTTTTGTTGTCCAAATTTTGAGGTTTGCAAAGGATTCTGGGTAAAAGAACTTGGTCCGAGCCCCACAAGTCACCCCATCTTGGATTCCCCTAGGTCTCTAGTTTTTAAAAATGCACAGGTTTGGTAGGTTTCCCTAGATGCCGACTGAGCTAGAGGCCAAAATCTACAGGTAGGCACTTTGCAAAAAGCACTTCTGTTTTCTGTGAAAAAATGGGATGTGTCCACGTTGTGTTTTGGGGCATTCCGTGTCGCGGGCTCTAGGCCTACCCACACAAGTGAGGTATCATTTTTATCGGGAGACTTGGGGGAACGCTGGGTGGAAGGAAATTTGTGGCTCCTCTCAGTTTCCAGAACTTTCTGTCACCGAAATGTGAGCAAAATGTGTTTTTTTTGGCCAAATTTTGAGGTTTGCAAAGGATTCTGGGTAACAGAACTTGGTCAGAGCCCCACAAGTCACCGCATCTTGGATTCCCCTAGGTCTCTAGTTTTTTAAAATGCACAGGTTTGGTAGGTTTCCATAGATGCCGGCTGAGCTAGAGGCCAAAATCTACAGGTAGGCACTTTGCAAAAAGCACCTCTGTTTTCTGTGAAAAAATTGGATGTGTCCACGTTGTGTTTTGGGGCATTTCCTGTTGCGAGCGCTAGGCCTACCCACACAAGCGAGGTATCATTTTTATCGGGAGACTTGAGGGAACGCTGGGTGGAAGGAAATTTGTGGCTCCTCTCAGATTCCAGAACTTTCCGTCACCGAAATGTGAGGAAAATGTGTTTTTTTAGCCAAATTTTGAGGTTTGCAAAGGATTCTGGGTAACAGAACCTGGTCAGAGCCCCACAAGGCACCCCATCTTAGATTCCCCTAGGTCTCTAGTTTTAAAAAATGCACAGGTTTGGTAGGTTTCCCTAGGTGCCGGCTGAGCTAAAGGCCAAAATCTCCAGGTAGGCACTTTGAAAAAAACACCTCTGTTTTCTGTGAAAAAATGGGATGTGTCCACGTTGTGTTTTGGAGCAATTCCTGTAGCGGGCGCTAGGCCTACCCACACAAGTGAGGTATAATTTTTATCGTGAGACTTGGGGGAACGCTGGGCTGAAGGAAATTTGTGGCTCCTCTCAGATTCCAGAACTTTCTGTCACCGAAATGTGAGCAAAATGTGTTTTTTTTGGCCAAATTTTGAGGTTTGCAAAGGATTCTGGGTAACAGAACTTGATCAGAGCCCCACAAGTCACCCCATCTTGGATTCCCCTAGGTCTCTAGTTTTTAAAAATGCACAGGTTTGGTAGGTTTTCCTAGATGTCGGCTGAGCTAGAGGCCAAAATCTACAGGTAGGCACTTTGCAAAAAGCACTTCTGTTTTCTGTGAAAAAATGGGATGTGTCCACGTTGTGTTTTGGGGCATTTCGTGTCGCGGGCGCTAGGCCTACCCACACAAGTGAGGTATCATTTTTATCGGGAGACTTGGGGGAACGCTGGGTGGAAGGAAATTTGTGGCTCCTCTCAGATTCCAGAACTTTCTGTCACCGAAATGTGAGGAAAATGTGTTTTTTTAGCCAAATTTTGAGGTTTGCAATGGATTCTGGGTAACAGAACCTGGTCAGAGCCCCACAAGGCACCCCATCTTAGATTCCCCTAGGTCTCTAGTTTTGAAAAATGCACAGGTTTGGTAGGTTTCCCTAGGTGCCGGCTGAGCTAGAGGCCAAAATCTACAGGTTATCACTTTGCAAAAAACACCTCTGTTTTCTGTGAAAAAATGGGATGTGTCCACGTTGTGTTTTGGGGCATTTCTTGTCGCGGGCGCTATGCCTACCCACACAAGTGAGGTATCATTTTTATCGGGAGACTTGGGGGAACGCTGGGCTGAAGGAAATTTGTGGCTCCTCTGAGATTCCAGAACATTCTGTCACCGAAATGTGAGCAAAATGTGTTTTTTTGGCCAAATTTTGAGGTTTGCAAAGGATTCTGGGTAACAGAACCTGGTCAGAGCCCCACAAGGCACCCCATCTTGGATTCCCGTAGGTCTCTAGTTTTAAAAAATGCACAGGTTTGGTAGGTTTCCCTAGGTGCCGGCTGAGCTAGAGGCCAAAATCTACAGGTTATCACTTTGCAAAAAACACCTCTGTTTTCTGTGAAAAAATGGGATGTGTTCTTGTTGTGCTTTGGGGCATTTCCTGTCACGGGCGGTAGGCCTACCCACACAAGTGAGGTATCATTTTTATCGGGAGACTTGGGGGAACGCTGGGTGGAAGGAAATATGTGGCTCCTCTCAGATTCCAGAACTTTCTGTCACCGAAATGTGAGGAAAATGTGTTTTTTAGCCAAATTTTGAGGTTTGCAAAGGATTCTGGGTAATAGAACCTGGTCAGAGCCCCACAAGTCACCCCATCTTAGATTCCCCTAGGTCTCTAGTTTTAAAAAATGCACAGGTTTGGCAGGTTTCTCTAGGTGCCGGCTGAGCTAGAGGCCAAAATCTACAGGTAGGCACGTTGCAAAAAACACCTCTGTTTTCTGTGAAAAAATGGGATGTGTCCACGTTGTGTTTTGGGGCATTTCCTGTCGCGGGCACTAGGCCTACCCACACAAGTGAGGTATCATTTTTATCGGGAGACTTGGGGGAACGCTGGGTGGAAGGAAATTTGTGGCTCTTCTCAGATTCCAGAACTTTCTGTCACCGAAATGTGAGGAACATTTGTTTTTTTAGCCAAATTTTAAGGTTTGCAAAGGATTCTGGGTAAAAGAACCTGGTCAGAGCCCCACAAGTCACCCCACCTTGGATTCCCCTAGGTCTCTAGTTTTCAAAAATGCACAGGTTTGGTAGGTTTCCCTAGGTGCCGGCTGAGCTAGAGGCCAAAATCTACAGGTTATCACTTTGCAAAAAACACCTCTGTTTTCTGTGAAAAAATGGGATGTGTTCTCGTTGTGCTTTGGGGCATTTCCTGTCGCGGGCACTAGGCCTACCCACACAAGTGAGGTATCATTTTTATCGGGAGACTTGGGGAAACGCTGGGCTGAAGGAAATTTGTGGGTCCTCGGAGATTCCAGAACTTTCTGTCACCGAAATGTGAGCAAAATGTGTTTTTTTGGCCAAATTTTGAGGTTTGCAAACGATTCTGGGTAACAGAACCTGGTCAGAGCCCCACAAGGCACCCCATCTTAGATTCCCGCAGGTCTCTAGTTTTCAAAAATGCACAGGTTTGGTAGGTTTCCCTAGGTGCCGGCTGAGCTAGAGGCCAAAATCTACAGGTAGGCACTTTGCAAAAAACACCTCTTTTTTCTGTGAAAAAATGGGATGTGTCCACGTTGTGTTTTGGGGCATTTCCTGTCGCGGGCACTAGGCCTACCCACACAAGTGAGGTATCATTTTTATCGGGAGACTTGGTGGAACGCTGGGTGGAAGGAAATTTGTGGCTCTTTTCAGATTCCAGAACTTTCTGTCACCGAAATGTGAGGAACATTTGTTTTTTTAGCCAAATTGTGAGGTTTGCAAAGGATTCTGGGTAAAAGAACCTGGTCAGAGCCCCACAAGTCATCCCATCTTGGATTCCCCTAGGTCTCTAGTTTTCAAAAATGCACAGGTTTGGTAGGTTTCCCTAGGTGCCGGCTGAGCTAGAGGCCATAATCTACAGGTAGGCACTTTGCAAAAAACACCTCTGTTTTCTGTGAAAAAATGGGATGTGTCCACGTTGTGTTTTGGGGCATTTCCTGTCACGGGCGGTAGGCCTACCCACACAAGTGAGGTATCATTTTTATCGGGAGACTTGGGGGAACGCCTGGTGGAAGAAAATGTGTGGCTCCTCTCAGATTCCAGAACTTTCTGTCACCGAATGTGAGCAAAATGTGTTTTTTTGGCCAGATTTTGAGGTTTGCAAAGGATTCTGGGTAACAGAACTTGGTCAGAGCCCCACAAGTCACCCCATCTTGGATTCCCCTAGGTCTCTAGTTTTTGAAAATGCACAGGTTTGGTAGGTTTCCATAGATGCCGGCTGAGCTAGAGGCCAAAATCTACAGGTAGGCACTTTTCAAAAAGCACCTCTGTTTTCTGTGAAAAAATGGGATGTGTCCACGTTGTGTTTTGGGGCATTTCCTGTTGCGAGTGCTAGGCCTACCCACACAAGCGAGGTATAATTTTTATCGGGAGACTTGGGGGAACGCTGGGTGGAAGGAAATTTGTGGCTCCTCTCAGATTCCAGAACTTTCTGTCACCGAAATGTGAGGAAAATGTGTTTTTTTAGCCAAATTTTGAGGTTTGCAAAGGATTCTGGGTAACAGAACCTGGTCAGAGCCCCACAAGGCACCCCATCTTAGATTCCCCTAGGTCTCTAGTTTTAAAAAATGCACAGGTTTGGTAGGTTTCCCTAGGTGCCGGCTGAGCTAAAGGCCAAAATCTCCAGGTAGGCACTTTGAAAAAAACACCTCTGTTTTCTGTGAAAAAATGGGATGTGTCCACGTTGTGTTTTGGAGCAATTCCTGTAGCGGGCGCTAGGCCTACCCACACAAGTGAGGTATAATTTTTATCGTGAGACTTGGGGGAACGCTGGGCTGAAGGAAATTTGTGGCTCCTCTCAGATTCCAGAACTTTCTGTCACTGAAATGTGAGCAAAATGTGTTTTTTTTGGCCAAATTTTGAGGTTTGCAAAGGATTCTGGGTAACAGAACTTGGTCAGAGCCCCACAAGGCACCCCATCTTAGATTCCCCTAGGTCTCTAGTTTTAAAAAATGCACAGGTTTGGTAGGTTTCCCTAGGTGCCGGCTGAGCTAAAGGCCAAAATCTCCAGGTAGGCACTTTGAAAAAAACACCTCTGTTTTCTGTGAAAAAATGGGATGTGTCCACGTTGTGTTTTGGAGCAATTCCTGTAGCGGGCGCTAGGCCTACCCACACAAGTGAGGTATAATTTTTATCGTGAGACTTGGGGGAACGCTGGGCTGAAGGAAATTTGTGGCTCCTCTCAGATTCCAGAACTTTCTGTCACCGAAATGTGAGGAAAATGTGTTTTTTAGCCAAATTTTGAGGTTTGCAAAGGATTCTGGGTAATAGAACCTGGTCAGAGCCCCACACGTCACCCCATCTTAGATTCCCCTAGGTCTCTAGTTTTAAAAAATGCACAGGTTTGGCAGGTTTCTCTAGGTGCCGGCTGAGCTAGAGGCCAAAATCTACAGGTAGGCACTTTGCAAAAAACACCTCTGTTTTCTGTGAAAAAATGGGATGTGTCCACGTTGTGTTTTGGGGCATTTCCTGTCGCGGGCACTAGGCCTACCCACACAAGTGAGGTATCATTTTTATCGGGAGACTTGGGGGAACGCTGGGTGGAAGGAAATTTGTGGCTCTTCTCAGATTCCAGAACTTTCTGTCACCGAAATGTGAGGAACATTTGTTTTTTTATCCAAATTTTAAGGTTTGCAAAGGATTCTGGGTAAAAGAACCTGGTCAGAGCCCCACAAGTCACCCCACCTTGGATTCCCCTAGGTCTCTAGTTTTCAAAAATGCACAGGTTTGGTAGGTTTCCCTAGGTGCCGGCTGAGCTAGAGGCCAAAATCTACAGGTTATCACTTTGCAAAAAACACCTCTGTTTTCTGTGAAAAAATGGGATGTGTTCTCGTTGTGCTTTGGGGCATTTCCTGTCGCGGGCACTAGGCCTACCCACACAAGTGAGGTATCATTTTTATCGGGAGACTTGGGGAAACGCTGGGCTGAAGGAAATTTGTGGGTCCTCGGAGATTCCAGAACTTTCTGTCACCGAAATGTGAGCAAAATGTGTTTTTTTGGCCAAATTTTGAGGTTTGCAAACGATTCTGGGTAACAGAACCTGGTCAGAGCCCCACAAGGCACCCCATCTTAGATTCCCGCAGGTCTCTAGTTTTCAAAAATGCACAGGTTTGGTAGGTTTCCCTAGGTGCCGGCTGAGCTAGAGGCCAAAATCTACAGGTAGGCACTTTGCAAAAAACACCTCTTTTTTCTGTGAAAAAATGGGATGTGTCCACGTTGTGTTTTGGGGCATTTCCTGTCGCGGGCACTAGGCCTACCCACACAAGTGAGGTATCATTTTTATCGGGAGACTTGGTGGAACGCTGGGTGGAAGGAAATTTGTGGCTCTTTTCAGATTCCAGAACTTTCTGTCACCGAAATGTGAGGAACATTTGTTTTTTTAGCCAAATTGTGAGGTTTGCAAAGGATTCTGGGTAAAAGAACCTGGTCAGAGCCCCACAAGTCACCCCATCTTGGATTCCCCTAGGTCTCTAGTTTTCAAAAATGCACAGGTTTGGTAGGTTTCCCTAGGTGCCGGCTGAGCTAGAGGCCAAAATCTACAGGTAGGCACTTTGCAAAAAACACCTCTGTTTTCTGTGAAAAAATGGGATGTGTCCACGTTGTGTTTTGGGGCATTTCCTGTCACGGGCGGTAGGCCTACCCACACAAGTGAGGTATCATTTTTATCGGGAGACTTGGGGGAACGCCTGGTGGAAGAAAATTTGTGGCTCCTCTCAGATTCCAGAACTTTCTGTCACCGAATGTGAGCAAAATGTGTTTTTTTGGCCAGATTTTGAGGTTTGCAAAGGATTCTGGGTAACAGAACTTGGTCAGAGCCCCACAAGTCACCCCATCTTGGATTCCCCTAGGTCTCTAGTTTTTTAAAATGCACAGGTTTGGTAGGTTTCCATAGATGCCGGCTGAGCTAGAGGCCAAAATCTACAGGTAGGCACTTTTCAAAAAGCACCTCTGTTTTCTGTGAAAAAATGGGATGTGTCCACGTTGTGTTTTGGGGCATTTCCTGTTGCGAGTGCTAGGCCTACCCACACAAGCGAGGTATAATTTTTATCGGGAGACTTGGGGGAACGCTGGGTGGAAGGAAATTTGTGGCTCCTCTCAGATTCCAGAACTTTCTGTCACCGAAATGTGAGGAAAATGTGTTTTTTTAGCCAAATTTTGAGGTTTGCAAAGGATTCTGGGTAACAGAACCTGGTCAGAGCCCCACAAGGCACCCCATCTTAGATTCCCCTAGGTCTCTAGTTTTAAAAAATGCACAGGTTTGGTAGGTTTCCCTAGGTGCCGGCTGAGCTAAAGGCCAAAATCTCCAGGTAGGCACTTTGAAAAAAACACCTCTGTTTTCTGTGAAAAAATGGGATGTGTCCACGTTGTGTTTTGGAGCAATTCCTGTAGCGGGCGCTAGGCCTACCCACACAAGTGAGGTATAATTTTTATCGTGAGACTTGGGGGAACGCTGGGCTGAAGGAAATTTGTGGCTCCTCTCAGATTCCAGAACTTTCTGTCACTGAAATGTGAGCAAAATGTGGTTTTTTTGGCCAAATTTTGAGGTTTGCAAAGGATTCTGGGTAACAGAACTTGGTCAGAGCCCCACAAGTCACCGCATCTTGGATTCCCCTAGGTCTCTAGTTTTTTAAAATGCACAGGTTTGGTAGGTTTCCATAGATGCCGGCTGAGCTAGAGGCCAAAATCTACAGGTAGGCACTTTGCAAAAAGCACCTCTGTTTTCTGTGAAAAAATTGGATGTGTCCACGTTGTGTTTTGGGGCATTTCCTGTTGCGAGCGCTAGGCCTACCCACACAAGCGAGGTATCATTTTTATCGGGAGACTTGAGGGAACGCTGGGTGGAAGGAAATTTGTGGCTCCTCTCAGATTCCAGAACTTTCCGTCACCGAAATGTGAGGAAAATGTGTTTTTTTAGCCAAATTTTGAGGTTTGCAAAGGATTCTGGGTAACAGAACCTGGTCAGAGCCCCACAAGGCACCCCATCTTAGATTCCCCTAGGTCTCTAGTTTTAAAAAATGCACAGGTTTGGTAGGTTTCCCTAGGTGCCGGCTGAGCTAAAGGCCAAAATCTCCAGGTAGGCACTTTGAAAAAAACACCTCTGTTTTCTGTGAAAAAATGGGATGTGTCCACGTTGTGTTTTGGAGCAATTCCTGTAGCGGGCGCTAGGCCTACCCACACAAGTGAGGTATAATTTTTATCGTGAGACTTGGGGGAACGCTGGGCTGAAGGAAATTTGTGGCTCCTCTCAGATTCCAGAACTTTCTGTCACCGAAATGTGAGGAAAATGTGTTTTTTAGCCAAATTTTGAGGTTTGCAAAGGATTCTGGGTAATAGAACCTGGTCAGAGCCCCACACGTCACCCCATCTTAGATTCCCCTAGGTCTCTAGTTTTAAAAAATGCACAGGTTTGGCAGGTTTCTCTAGGTGCCGGCTGAGCTAGAGGCCAAAATCTACAGGTAGGCACTTTGCAAAAAACACCTCTGTTTTCTGTGAAAAAATGGGATGTGTCCACGTTGTGTTTTGGGGCATTTCCTGTCGCGGGCACTAGGCCTACCCACACAAGTGAGGTATCATTTTTATCGGGAGACTTGGGGGAACGCTGGGTGGAAGGAAATTTGTGGCTCTTCTCAGATTCCAGAACTTTCTGTCACCGAAATGTGAGGAACATTTGTTTTTTTATCCAAATTTTAAGGTTTGCAAAGGATTCTGGGTAAAAGAACCTGGTCAGAGCCCCACAAGTCACCCCACCTTGGATTCCCCTAGGTCTCTAGTTTTCAAAAATGCACAGGTTTGGTAGGTTTCCCTAGGTGCCGGCTGAGCTAGAGGCCAAAATCTACAGGTTATCACTTTGCAAAAAACACCTCTGTTTTCTGTGAAAAAATGGGATGTGTTCTCGTTGTGCTTTGGGGCATTTCCTGTCGCGGGCACTAGGCCTACCCACACAAGTGAGGTATCATTTTTATCGGGAGACTTGGGGAAACGCTGGGCTGAAGGAAATTTGTGGGTCCTCGGAGATTCCAGAACTTTCTGTCACCGAAATGTGAGCAAAATGTGTTTTTTTGGCCAAATTTTGAGGTTTGCAAACGATTCTGGGTAACAGAACCTGGTCAGAGCCCCACAAGGCACCCCATCTTAGATTCCCGCAGGTCTCTAGTTTTCAAAAATGCACAGGTTTGGTAGGTTTCCCTAGGTGCCGGCTGAGCTAGAGGCCAAAATCTACAGGTAGGCACTTTGCAAAAAACACCTCTTTTTTCTGTGAAAAAATGGGATGTGTCCACGTTGTGTTTTGGGGCATTTCCTGTCGCGGGCACTAGGCCTACCCACACAAGTGAGGTATCATTTTTATCGGGAGACTTGGTGGAACGCTGGGTGGAAGGAAATTTGTGGCTCTTTTCAGATTCCAGAACTTTCTGTCACCGAAATGTGAGGAACATTTGTTTTTTTAGCCAAATTGTGAGGTTTGCAAAGGATTCTGGGTAAAAGAACCTGGTCAGAGCCCCACAAGTCACCCCATCTTGGATTCCCCTAGGTCTCTAGTTTTCAAAAATGCACAGGTTTGGTAGGTTTCCCTAGGTGCCGGCTGAGCTAGAGGCCATAATCTACAGGTAGGCACTTTGCAAAAAACACCTCTGTTTTCTGTGAAAAAATGGGATGTGTCCACGTTGTGTTTTGGGGCATTTCCTGTCACGGGCGGTAGGCCTACCCACACAAGTGAGGTATCATTTTTATCGGGAGACTTGGGGGAACGCCTGGTGGAAGAAAATTTGTGGCTCCTCTCAGATTCCAGAACTTTCTGTCACCGAATGTGAGCAAAATGTGTTTTTTTGGCCAGATTTTGAGGTTTGCAAAGGATTCTGGGTAACAGAACTTGGTCAGAGCCCCACAAGTCACCCCATCTTGGATTCCCCTAGGTCTCTAGTTTTTTAAAATGCACAGGTTTGGTAGGTTTCCATAGATGCCGGCTGAGCTAGAGGCCAAAATCTACAGGTAGGCACTTTTCAAAAAGCACCTCTGTTTTCTGTGAAAAAATGGGATGTGTCCACGTTGTGTTTTGGGGCATTTCCTGTTGCGAGTGCTAGGCCTACCCACACAAGCGAGGTATAATTTTTATCGGGAGACTTGGGGGAACGCTGGGTGGAAGGAAATTTGTGGCTCCTCTCAGATTCCAGAACTTTCTGTCACCGAAATGTGAGGAAAATGTTTTTTTTTAGCCAAATTTTGAGGTTTGCAAAGGATTCTGGGTAACAGAACCTGGTCAGAGCCCCACAAGGCACCCCATCTTAGATTCCCCTAGGTCTCTAGTTTTAACAAATGCACAGGTTTGGTAGGTTTCCCTAGGTGCCGGCTGAGCTAAAGGCCAAAATCTACAGGTAGGCACTTTGAAAAAAACACCTCTGTTTTCTGTGAAAAAATGGGATGTGTCCACGTTGTGTTT
The DNA here is from genome assembly GCF_031143425.1 of Pleurodeles waltl. Taxonomy (NCBI): domain Eukaryota; kingdom Metazoa; phylum Chordata; class Amphibia; order Caudata; family Salamandridae; genus Pleurodeles; species Pleurodeles waltl. The sequence goes on along the minus strand of NC_090436.1, from coordinate 965,304,757 downwards.
TGGAGCAATTCCTGTAGCGGGCGCTAGGCCTACCCACACAAGTGAGGTATAATTTTTATCGTGAGACTTGGGGGAACGCTGGGCTGAAGGAAATTTGTGGCTCCTCTCAGATTCCAGAACTTTCTGTCACTGAAATGTGAGCAAAATGTGTTTTTTTTGGCCAAATTTTGAGGTTTGCAAAGGATTCTGGGTAACAGAACTTGGTCAGAGCCCCACAAGTCACCACATCTTGGATTCCCCTAGGTCTCTAGTTTTTTAAAATGCACAGGTTTGGTAGGTTTCCATAGATGCCGGCTGAGCTAGAGGCCAAAATCTACAGGTAGGCACTTTGCAAAAAGCACCTCTGTTTTCTGTGAAAAAATTGGATGTGTCCACGTTGTGTTTTGGGGCATTTCCTGTTGCGAGCGCTAGGCCTACCCACACAAGCGAGGTATCATTTTTATCGGGAGACTTGAGGGAACGCTGGGTGGAAGGAAATTTGTGGCTCCTCTCAGATTTTAGAACTTTCCGTCACCGAAATGTGAGGAAAATGTGTTTTTTTAGCCAAATTTTGAGGTTTGCAAAGGATTCTGGGTAACAGAACCTGGTCAGAGCCCCACAAGGCACCCCATCTTAGATTCCCCTAGGTCTCTAGTTTTAAAAAATGCACAGGTTTGGTAGGTTTCCCTAGGTGCCGGCTGAGCTAAAGGCCAAAATCTCCAGGTAGGCACTTTGAAAAAAACACCTCTGTTTTCTGTGAAAAAATGGGATGTGTCCACGTTGTGTTTTGGAGCAATTCCTGTAGCGGGCGCTAGGCCTACCCACACAAGTGAGGTATAATTTTTATCGTGAGACTTGGGGGAACGCTGGGCTGAAGGAAATTTGTGGCTCCTCTCAGATTCCAGAACTTTCTGTCACCGAAATGTGAGCAAAATGTGTTTTTTTTGGCCAAATTTTGAGGTTTGCAAAGGATTCTGGGTAACAGAACTTGATCAGAGCCCCACAAGTCACCCCATCTTGGATTCCCCTCGGTCTCTAGTTTTTAAAAATGCACAGGTTTGGTAGGTTTTCCTAGATGTCGGCTGAGCTAGAGGCCAAAATCTACAGGTAGGCACTTTGCAAAAAGCACTTCTGTTTTCTGTGAAAAAATGGGATGTGTCCACGTTGTGTTTTGGGGCATTTCGTGTCGCGGGCGCTAGGCCTACCCACACAAGTGAGGTATCATTTTTATCGGGAGACTTGGGGGAACGCTGGGTGGAAGGAAATTTGTGGCTCCTCTCAGATTCCAGAACTTTCTGTCACCGAAATGTGAGGAAAATGTGTTTTTTTAGCCAAATTTTGAGGTTTGCAATGGATTCTGGGTAACAGAACCTGGTCAGAGCCCCACAAGGCACCCCATCTTAGATTCCCCTAGGTCTCTAGTTTTGAAAAATGCACAGGTTTGGTAGGTTTCCCTAGGTGCCGGCTGAGCTAGAGGCCAAAATCTACAGGTAGGCACTTTGCAAAAAACACCTCTGTTTTCTGTGAAAAAATGGGATGTGTCCACGTTGTGTTTTGGGGCATTTCCTGTCGCGGGCACTAGGCCTACCCACACAAGTGAGGTATCATTTTTATCGGGAGACTTGGGGGAACGCTGGGTGGAAAGAAATTTGTGGCTCCTCTCAGATTCCAGAACTTTCTGTCACCGAAATGTGAGCAAAATGTGTTTTTGTTGGCCAAATTTTGAGGTTTGCAAAGGATTCTGGGTAAAAGAACTTGGTCAGAGCCCCACAAGTCACCCCATCTTGGATTCCCCTAGGTCTCTAGTTTTTAAAAATGCACAGGTTTGGTAGGTTTCCCTAGATGCCGGCTGAGCTAGAGGCCAAAATCTACAGGTAGGCACTTTGCAAAAAGCACTTCTGTTTTCTGTGAAAAAATGGGATGTGTCCACGTTGTGTTTTGGGGCATTCCGTGTCGCGGGCTCTAGGCCTACCCACACAAGTGAGGTATCATTTTTATCGGGAGACTTGGGGGAACGCTGGGTGGAAGGAAATTTGTGGCTCCTCTCAGCTTCCAGAACTTTCTGTCACCGAAATGTGAGGAAAATGTGTTTTTTTAGCCAAATTTTGAGTTTTGCAAAGGATTCTGGGTAACAGAACCTGGTCAGAGCCCCACAAGGCACCCCATCTTAGATTCCCCTAGGTCTCTAGTTTTCAAAAATGCACAGGTTTGGTAGGTTTCCCTAGGTGCCGGCTGAGCTAGAGGCCAAAATCTACAGGTAGGCACTTTGCAAACAGCACCTCTGTTTTCAGTAAAAAAATGGGATGTGTCCACGTTGTGTTTTGGGGCATTTCCTGTCACGGGCGCTAGGCCTACCCACACAAGTGAGGTATCATTTTTATCGGGAGACTTGGGGGAACGCTGTGCTGAAGGAAATTTGTGGCTCCTCTCAGATTCCAGAACTTTCTGTCACCGAAATGTGAGCAAAATGTGTTTTTTTGGCCAAATTTTGAGGTTTGCAAAGGATTCTGGGTAACAGAACTTGGTCAGAGCCCCACAAGTCACCCCATCATGGATTCCCCTAGGTCTCTAGTTTTTAAAAATGCACAGGTTTGGTAGGTTTCCCTAGATGCCAGCTGAGCTAGAGGCCAAAATCTACAGGTAGGCACTTTGCAAAAAGCACCTCTGTTTTCTGTGAAAAAAAGGGATGCGTCTACATTGTGTTTTGGGGCATTTCGTGTCGCGGGCGCTTGGCCTACCCACACAAGTGAGGTATCATTTATATAGGGAGACTTGGGGGAACGCTGGGTGGAAGGAAATTTGTGGCTCCTCTCAGATTCCAGAACTTTCTGTCACCAAAATGTGAGGAAAATGTGTTTTTTTGGCCAAATTTTGAGGTTTGCAAAGGATTCTGGGTAACAGAACCTGGTCAGAGCCCCACAAGGCACCCCATCTTAGATTCCCGTAGGTCTCTAGTTTTCAAAAATGCACAGGTTTGGTAGGTTTCCCTAGGTGCCGGCTGAGCTAGAGGCCAAAATCTACAGGTAGGCACTTTGCAAAAAACACCTCTGTTTTCTGTGAAAAAATGGGATGTGTCCACGTTGTGTTTTGGGGCATTTCCTGTCGCGGGCACTAGGCCTACCCACACAAGTGAGGTATCATTTTTATCGGGAGACTTGGTGGAACGCTGGGTGGAAGGAAATTTGTGGCTCTTTTCAGATTCCAGAACTTTCTGTCACCGAAATGTGAGGAACATTTGTTTTTTTAGCCAAATTGTGAGGTTTGCAAAGGATTCTGGGTAAAAGAACCTGGTCAGAGCCCCACAATTCACCCCATATTGGATTCCCCTAGGTCTCTAGTTTTCAAAAATGCACAGGTTTGGTAGGTTTCCCTAGGTGCCGGCTGAGCTAGAGGCCATAATCTACAGGTAGGCACTTTGCAAAAAACACCTCTGTTTTCTGTGAAAAAATGGGATGTGTCCACGTTTTGTTTTGGGGCATTTCCTGTCACGGGCGGTAGGCCTACCCACACAAGTGAGGTATCATTTTTATCGGGAGACTTGGAGGAACGCCTGGTGGAAGAAAATTTGTGGCTCCTCTCAGATTCCAGAACTTTCTGTCACCGAATGTGAGCAAAATGTGTTTTTTTGGCCAGATTTTGAGGTTTGCAAAGGATTCTGGGTAACAGAACTTGGTCAGAGCCCCACAAGTCACCCCATCTTGGATTCCCCAAGGTCTCTAGTTTTTTAAAATGCACAGGTTTGGTAGGTTTCCATAGATGCCGGCTGAGCTAGAGGCCAAAATCTACAGGTAGGCACTTTTCAAAAAGCACCTCTGTTTTCTGTGAAAAAATGGGATGTGTCCACGTTGTGTTTTGGGGCATTTCCTGTTGCGAGTGCTAGGCCTACCCACACAAGCGAGGTATAATTTTTATCGGGAGACTTGGGGGAACGCTGGGTGGAAGGAAATTTGTGGCTCCTCTCAGATTCCAGAACTTTCTGTCACCGAAATGTGAAGAAAATGTTTTTTTTTAGCCAAATTTTGAGGTTTGCAAAGGATTCTGGGTAACAGAACCTGGTCAGAGCCCCACAAGGCACCCCATCTTAGATTCCCCTAGGTCTCTAGTTTTAAAAAATGCACAGGTTTGGTAGGTTTCCCTAGGTGCCGGCTGAGCTAAAGGCCAAAATCTACAGGTAGGCACTTTGAAAAAAACACCTCTGTTTTCTGTGAAAAAATGGGATGTGTCCACGTTGTGTTTTGGAGCAATTCCTGTAGCGGGCGCTAGGCCTACCCACACAAGTGAGGTATAATTTTTATCGTGAGACTTGGGGGAACGCTGGGCTGAAGGAAATTTGTGGCTCCTCTCAGATTCCAGAACTTTCTGTCACTGAAATGTGAGCAAAATGTGTTTTTTTTGGCCAAATTTTGAGGTTTGCAAAGGATTCTGGGTAACAGAACTTGGTCAGAGCCCCACAAGTCACAGCATCTTGGATTCCCCTAGGTCTCTAGTTTTTTAAAATGCACAGGTTTGGTAGGTTTCCATAGATGCCGGCTGAGCTAGAGGCCAAAATCTAAAGGTAGGCACTTTGCAAAAAGCACCTCTGTTTTCTGTGAAAAAATGGGGTGTGTCCACGTTGTGTTTTGGGGCATTTCCTGTTGCGAGCGCTAGGCCTACCCACACAAGCGAGGTATCATTTTTATTGGGAGAGTTGAGGGAACGCTGGGTGGAAGGAAATTTGTGGCTCCTCTCAGATTCCAGAACTTTCCGTCACCGAAATGTGAGGAAAATGTGTTTTTTTAGCCAAATTTTGAGGTTTGCAAAGGATTCTGGGTAACAGAACCTGGTCAGAGCCCCACAAGGCACCCCATCTTAGATTCCCCTAGGTCTCTAGTTTTAAAAAATGCACAGGTTTGGTAGGTTTCCCTAGGTGCCGGCTGAGCTAAAGGCCAAAATCTCCAGGTAGGCACTTTGAAAAAAACACCTCTGTTTTCTGTGAAAAAATGGGATGTGTCCACGTTGTGTTTTGGATCAATTCCTGTAGCGGGCGCTAGGCCTACCCACACAAGTGAGGTATAATTTTTATCGTGAGACTTGGGGGAACGCTGGGCTGAAGGAAATTTGTGGCTCCTCTCAGATTCCAGAACTTTCTGTCACCGAAATGTGAGCAAAATGTGTTTTTTTTGGCCAAATTTTGAGGTTTGCAAAGGATTCTGGGTAACAGAACTTGGTCAGAGCCCCACAAGTCACCCCATCTTGGATTCCCCTAGGTCTCTAGTTTTTAAAAATGCACAGGTTTGGTAGGTTTCCCTAGATGCCGGCTGAGCTAGAGGCCAAAATCTACAGGTAGGCACTTTGCAAAAAGCACCTCTGTTTTCTGTGAAAAAAAGGGATGCGTCTACATTGTGTTTTGGGGCATTTCGTGTCGCGGGCGCTTGGCCTACCCACACAAGTGAGGTATCATTTTTATAGGGAGACTTGGGGGAACGCTGGGTGGAAGGAAATTTGTGGCTCCTCTCAGATTCCAGAACTTTCTGTCACCGAAATGTGAGGAAAATGTGTTTTTTTAGCCAAATTTTGAGGTTTGCAAAGGATTCTGGGTAACAGAACCTGGTCAGAGCCCCACAAGGCACCCCATCTTAGATTCCCCTAGGTCTCTAGTTTTGAAAAATGCACAGGTTTGGTAGGTTTCCCTAGGTGCCGGCTGAGCTAGAGGCCAAAATCTACAGGTAGGCACTTTGCAAAAAACACCTCTGTTTTCTGTGAAAAAATGGGATGTGTCCACGTTGTGTTTTGGGGCATTTCCTGTCGCAGGCACTAGGCCTACCCACACAAGTGAGGTATCATTTTTATCGGGAGACTTGGGGGAACGCTGGGTGGAAAGAAATTTGTGGCTCCTCTCAGATTCCAGAACTTTCTGTCACCGAAATGTGAGCAAAATGTGTTTTTGTTGCCAAATTTTGAGGTTTGCAAAGGATTCTGGGTAAAAGAACTTGGTCAGAGCCCCACAAGTCACCCCATCTTGGATTCCCCTAGGTCTCTAGTTTTTAAAAATGCACAGGTTTGGTAGGTTTCCCTAGATGCCGGCTGAGCTAGAGGCCAAAATCTACAGGTAGGCACCTTGCAAAAAACACCTGTTTTCTGTGAAAAAATGGGATGTGTCCACGTTGTGTTTTGGGGCATTCCGTGTCGCGGGCTCTAGGCCTACCCACACAAGTGAGGTATCATTTTTATCGGGAGACTTGGGGGAACGCTGGGTGGAAGGAAATTTGTGGCTCCTCTCAGCTTCCAGAACTTTCTGTCACCGAAATGTGAGGAAAATGTGTTTTTTTAGCCAAATTTTGAGGTTTGCAAAGGATTCTGAGTAACAGAACCTGGTCAGAGCCCCACAAGTCACCCCATCTTAGATTCCCCTAGGTCTTTAGTTTTTAAAAATGCACAGGTTTGGTAGGTTTCCCTCGGTGCCGGCTGAGCTAGAGGCCAAAATCTACAGGTTATCACTTTGCAAAAAACACCTCTGTTTTCTGTGAAAAAATGGGATGTGTTCTCGTTGTGCTTTGGGGCATTTCCTGTCACGGGCGGTAGGCCTACCCACACAAGTGAGGTATCATTTTTATCGGGAGACTTGGGGGAACGCTGGGTGGAAGGAAATTTGTGGCTCCTCTCAGATTCCAGAACTTTCTGTCACCGAAATGTGAGGAAAATGTGTTTTTTAGCCAAATTTTGAGGTATGCAAAGGATTCTGGGTAACAGAACCTGGTCAGAGCCCCACAAGTCACCCCATCTTAGATTCCCCTAGGTCTCTAGTTTTTAAAAATGCACAGGTTTGGTAGGATTCCCTAGGTGCCGGCTGAGCTAGAGGCCAAAATCTACAGGTAGGCACTTTGCAAAAAACACCTCTGTTTTCAGTGAAAAAATGGGATGTGTCCACGTTGTGTTTTGGGGCATTTCCTGTCGCGGGCACTAGGCCTACCCACACAAGTGAGGTATCATTTTTATCGGGAGACTTGGGGGAACGCTGGGTGGAAAGAAATTTGTGGCTCCTCTCAGATTCCAGAACTTTCTGTCACCGAAATGTGAGCAAAATGTTTTTTTGTTGGCCAAATTTTGAGGTTTGCAAAGGATTCTGGGTAAAAGAACTTGGTCCGAGCCCCACAAGTCACCCCATCTTGGATTCCCCTAGGTCTCTAGTTTTTAAAAATGCACAGGTTTGGTAGGTTTCCCTAGATGCCGGCTGAGCTAGAGGCCAAAATCTACAGGTAGGCACTTTGCAAAAAGCACTTCTGTTTTCTGTGAAAAAATGGGATGTGTCCACGTTGTGTTTTGGGGCATTCCGTGTCGCGGGCTCTAGGCCTACCCACACAAGTGAGGTATCATTTTTATCGGGAGACTTGGGGGAACGCTGGGTGGAAGGAAATTTGTGGCTCCTCTCAGATTCCAGAACTTTCTGTCACCGAAATGTGAGGAAAATGTGTTTTTTTAGCCAAATTTTGAGGTTTGCAAAGGATTCTGGGTAACAGAACCTGGTCAGAGCCCCCACAAGGCACCCCATCTTAGATTCCCCTAGGTCTCTAGTTTTAAAAAATGCACAGGTTTGGTAGGTTTCCCTAGGTGCCGGCTGAGCTAAAGGCCAAAATCTACAGGTAGGCACTTTGAAAAAAACACCTCTGTTTTCTGTGAAAAAATGGGATGTGTGCACGTTGTGTTTTGGAGCAATTCCTGTAGCGGGCGCTAGGCCTACCCACACAAGTGAGGTATAATTTTTATCGTGAGACTTGGGGGAACGCTGGGCTGAAGGAAATTTGTGGCTCCTCTCAGATTCCAGAACTTTCTGTCACTGAAATGTGAGCAAAATGTGTTTTTTTTGGCCAAATTTTGAGGTTTGCAAAGGATTCTGGGTAACAGAACTTGGTCAGAGCCCCACAAGTCACCGCATCTTGGATTCCCCTAGGTCTCTAGTTTTTTAAAATGCACAGGTTTGGTAGGTTTCCATAGATGCCGGCTGAGCTAGAGGCCAAAATCTACAGGTAGGCACTTTGCAAAAAGCACCTCTGTTTTCTGTGAAAAAATGGGATGTGTCCACGTTGTGTTTTGGGGCATTTCCTGTTGCGAGCGCTAGGCCTACCCACACAAGCGAGGTATAATTTTTATCGGGAGACTTGAGGGAACGCTGGGTGGAAGGAAATTTGTGGCTCCTCTCAGATTCCAGAACTTTCCGTCACCGAAATGTGAGGAAAATGTGTTTTTTTAGCCAAATTTTGAGGTTTGCAAAGGATTCTGGGTAACAGAACCTGGTCAGAGCCCCACAAGGCACCCCATCTTAGATTCCCCTAGGTCTCTAGTTTTGAAAAATGCACAGGTTTGGTAGGTTTCCGTAGGTGCCGGCTGAGCTAGAGGCCAAAATCTACAGGTAGGCACTTTGCAAAAAACACCTCTGTTTTCTGTGAAAAAATGGGATGTGTCCACGTTGTGTTTTGGGGCATTTCCTGTCGCGGGCACTAGGCCTACCCACACAAGTGAGGTATCATTTTTATCGGGAGACTTGGGGGAACGCTGGGTGGAAAGAAATTTGTGGCTCCTCTCAGATTCCAGAACTTTCTGTCACCGAAATGTGAGCAAAATGTGTTTTTGTTGCCAAATTTTGAGGTTTGCAAAGGATTCTGGGTAAAAGAACTTGGTCAGAGCCCCACAAGTCACCCCAACTTGGATTCCCGTAGGTCTCTAGTTTTTAAAAATGCACAGGTTTGGTAGGTTTCCCTAGATGCCGGCTGAGCTAGAGGCCAAAATCTACAGGTAGGCACTTTGCAAAAAACACCTGTTTTCTGTGAAAAAATGGGATGTGTCCACGTTGTGTTTTGGGGCATTCCGTGTCGCGGGCTCTAGGCCTACCCACACAAGTGAGGTATCATTTTTATCGGGAGACTTGGGGGAACGCTGGGTGGAAGGAAATTTGTGGCTCCTCTCAGCTTCCAGAACTTTCTGTCACCGAAATGTGAGGAAAATGTGTTTTTTTAGCCAAATTTTGAGGTTTGCAAAGGATTCTGAGTAACAGAACCTGGTCAGAGCCCCACAAGTCACCCCATCTTAGATTCCCCTAGGTCTTTAGTTTTTAAAAATGCACAGGTTTGGTAGGTTTCCCTCGGTGCCGGCTGAGCTAGAGGCCAAAATCTACAGGTTATCACTTTGCAAAAAACACCTCTGTTTTCTGTGAAAAAATGGGATGTGTTCTCGTTGTGCTTTGGGGCATTTCCTGTCACGGGCGGTAGGCCTACCCACACAAGTGAGGTATCATTTTTATCGGGAGACTTGGGGGAACGCTGGGTGGAAGGAAATTTGTGGCTCCTCTCAGATTCCAGAACTTTCTGTCACCGAAATGTGAGGAAAATGTGTTTTTTAGCCAAATTTTGAGGTATGCAAAGGATTCTGGGTAACAGAACCTGGTCAGAGCCCCACAAGTCACCCCATCTTAGATTCCCCTAGGTCTCTAGTTTTTAAAAATGCACAGGTTTGGTAGGTTTCCCTAGGTGCCGGCTGAGCTAGAGGCCAAAATCTACAGGTTATCACTTTGCAAAAAACACCTCTGTTTTCTGTGAAAAAAAGGGATGCGTCTACATTGTGTTTTGGGGCATTTCGTGTCGCGGGCGCTTGGCCTACCCACACAAGTGAGGTATCATTTTTATAGGGAGACTTGGGGGAACGCTGGGTGGAAGGAAATTTGTGGCTCCTCTCAGATTCCAGAACTTTCTGTCACCGAAATGTGAGGAAAATGTGTTTTTTTAGCCAAATTTTGAGGTTTGCAAAGGATTCTGGGTAACAGAACCTGGTCAGAGCCCCACAAGGCACCCCATCTTAGATTCCCCTAGGTCTCTAGTTTTGAAAAATGCACAGGTTTGGTAGGTTTCCCTAGGTGCCGGCTGAGCTAGAGGCCAAAATCTACAGGTAGGCACTTTGCAAAAAACACCTCTGTTTTCTGTGAAAAAATGGGATGTGTCCACGTTGTGTTTTGGGGCATTTCCTGTCGCGGGCACTAGGCCTACCCACACAAGTGAGGTATCATTTTTATCGGGAGACTTGGGGGAACGCTGGGTGGAAAGAAATTTGTGGCTCCTCTCAGATTCCAGAACTTTCTGTCACCGAAATGTGAGGAAAATGTGTTTTTGTTGGCCAAATTTTGAGGTTTGCAAAGGATTCTGGGTATAAGAACTTGGTCAGAGCCCCACAAGTCACCCCATCTTGGATTCCCCTAGGTCTCTAGTTTTTAAAAATGCACAGGTTTGGTAGGTTTCCCTAGATGCCGGCTGAGCTAGAGGCCAAAATCTACAGGTAGGCACTTTGCAAAAAGCACTTCTGTTTTCTGTGAAAAAATGGGATGTGTCCACGTTGTGTTTTGGGGCATTCCGTGTCGCGGGCTCTAGGCCTACCCACACAAGTGAGTTATCATTTTTATCGGGAGACTTGGGGGAACGCTGGGTGGAAGGAAATTTGTGGCTCCTCTCAGTTTCCAGAACTTTCTGTCACCGAAATGTGAGGAAAATGTGTTTTTTTAGCCAAATTTTGAGGTTTGCAAAGGATTCTGGGTAACAGAACCTGGTCAGAGCCCCACAAGGCACCCCATCTTAGATTCCCCTAGGTCTCTAGTTTTCAAAAATGCACAGGTTTGGTAGGTTTACCTAGGTGCCGGCTGAGCAAGAGGCCAAAATCTCCAGGTAGGCACTTTGCAAAAAACACCTCTGTTTTCTGTGAAAAAATGGGATGTGTCCACGTTGTGTTTTGGGGCATTTCCTGTCGCGGGCACTAGGCCTACCCACACAAGAAAGGTATCATTTTTATCGGGAGACTTGGGGGAACGCTGGGTGGAAGGAAATTTGTGGCTCTTCTCAGATTCCAGAACTTTCTGTCGCCGAAATGTGAGGAACATTTGTTTTTTTAGCCAAATTTTGAGGTTTGCAAAGGATTCTGGGTAAAAGAACCTGGTCAGAGCCCCACAAGGCACCCCATCTTAGATTCCCCTAGGTCTCTAGTTTTCAAAAATGCACAGGTTTGGTAGGTTTCCCTAGGTGCAGGCTGAGCTAGAGGCCAAAATCTACAGGTAGGCACTTTGCAAAAAACACTTCTGTTTTCTGTGAAAAAATGGGATGTGTTCACGTTGTGTTTTGGGGCATTTCGTGTCGCGGGCTCTAGGCCTACCCACACAAGTGAGGTATCATTTTTATCGGGAGACTTGGGGGAACGCTGGGTGGAAGGAAATTAGTGGCTCCTCTCAGATTCCAGAACTTTCTGTCACCGTAATGTGAGGAAAAGGTGTTTTTTTAGCCAAATTTTGAGGTTTGCAAAGGATTCTGGGTAACAGAACCTGGTCAGAGCCCCACAAGTCACCCCACCTTGGATTCCCCTAGGTCTCTAGTTTTCAAAAATGCACAGGTTTGGTAGGTTTCCCTAGGTGCCGGCTGAGCTAGAGGCCAAAATCTACAGGGTATCACTTTGCAAAAAACACCTCTGTTTTCTGTGAAAAAATGGGATGTGTTCTCGTTGTGCTTTGGGGCATTTCCTGTCACGGGCGGTAGGCCTACCCACACAAGTGAGGTATCATTTTTATCGGGAGACTTGGGGGAACGCTGGGTGGAAGGAAATTTGTGGCTCCTCTCAGATTCCAGAACTTTCTGTCACCGAAATGTGAGGAAAATGTGTTTTTTAGCCACATTTTGAGGTTTGCAAAGGATTCTGGGTAACAGAACCTGGTCAGAGCCCCACAAGTCACCCCATCTTAGATTCCCCTAGGTCTCTAGTTTTTAAAAATGCACAGGTTTGGTAGGTTTCCCTCGGTGCCGGCTGAGCTAGAGGCCAAAATCTACAGGTTATCACTTTGCAAAAAACACCTCTGTTTTCTGTGAAAAAATGGGATGTGTTCTCGTTGTGCTTTGGGGCATTTCCTGTCACGGGCGGTAGGCCTACCCACACAAGTGAGGTATCATTTTTATCGGGAGACTTGGGGGAACGCTGGGTGGAAGGAAATTTGTGGCTCCTCTCAGATTCCAGAACTTTCTGTCACCGAAATGTGAGGAAAATGTGTTTTTTAGCCAAATTTTAGGTATGCAAAGGATTCTGGGTAACAGAACCTGGTCAGAGCCCCACAAGTCACCCCATCTTAGATTCCCCTAGGTCTCTAGTTTTTAAAAATGCACAGGTTTGGTAGGTTTCCCTAGGTGCCGGCTGAGCTAGAGGCCAAAATCTACAGGTTATCACTTTGCAAAAAACACCTCTGTTTTCTGTGAAAAAATGGGATGTGTCCACGTTGTGTTTTGGGGCATTTCTTGTCGCGGGCGCTATGCCTACCCACACAAGTGAGGTATCATTTTTATCGGGAGACTTGGGGGAACGCTGGGTGGAAGGAAATTTGTGGCTCCTCTCAGATTCCAGAACTTTCTGTCACCGAAATGTGAGGAAAATGTGTTTTTTTAGCCAAATTTTGAGGTTTGCAAAGGATTCTGGGTAACAGAACCTGGTCAGAGCCCCACAAGGCACCCCATCTTAGATTCCCCTAGGTCTCTAGTTTTGAAAAATGCACAGGTTTGGTAGGTTTCCCTAGGTGCCGGCTGAGCTAGAGGCCAAAATCTACAGGTAGGCACTTTGCAAAAAACACCTCTGTTTTCTGTGAAAAAATGGGATGTGTCCACGTTGTGTTTTGGGGCATTTCCTGTCGCGGGCACTAGGCCTACCCACACAAGTGAGGTATCATTTTTATCGGGAGACTTGGGGGAACGCTGGGTGGAAAGAAATTTGTGGCTCCTCTCAGATTCCAGAACTTTCTGTCACCGAAATGTGAGCAAAATGTGTTTTTGTTGGCCAAATTTTGAGGTTTGCAAAGGATTCTGGGTAAAAGAACTTGGTCCGAGCCCCACAAGTCACCCCATCTTGGATTCCCCTAGGTCTCTAGTTTTTAAAAATGCACAGGTTTGGTAGGTTTCCCTAGATGCCGGCTGAGCTAGAGGCCAAAATCTACAGGTAGGCACTTTGCAAAAAGCACTTCTGTTTTCTGTGAAAAAATGGGATGTGTCCACGTTGTGTTTTGGGGCATTCCGTGTCGCGGGCTCTAGGCCTACCCACACAAGTGAGGTATCATTTTTATCGGGAGACTTGGGGGAACGCTGGGTGGAAGGAAATTTGTGGCTCCTCTCAGATTCCAGAACTTTCTGTCACCGAAATGTGAGGAAAATGTGTTTTTTTAGCCAAATTTTGAGGTTTGCAAAGGATTCTGGGTAACAGAACCTGGTCAGAGCCCCCACAAGGCACCCCATCTTAGATTCCCCTAGGTCTCTAGTTTTAAAAAATGCACAGGTTTGGTAGGTTTCCCTAGGTGCCGGCTGAGCTAAAGGCCAAAATCTACAGGTAGGCACTTTGAAAAAAACACCTCTGTTTTCTGTGAAAAAATGGGATGTGTGCACGTTGTGTTTTGGAGCAATTCCTGTAGCGGGCGCTAGGCCTACCCACACAAGTGAGGTATAATTTTTATCGTGAGACTTGGGGGAACGCTGGGCTGAAGGAAATTTGTGGCTCCTCTCAGATTCCAGAACTTTCTGTCACTGAAATGTGATCAAAATGTGTTTTTTTTGGCCAAATTTTGAGGTTTGCAAAGGATTCTGGGTAACAGAACCTGGTCAGAGCCCCACAAGTCACCGCATCTTGGATTCCCCTAGGTCTCTAGTTTTTTAAAATGCACAGGTTTGGTAGGTTTCCATAGATGCCGGCTGAGCTAGAGGCCAAAATCTACAGGTAGGCACTTTGCAAAAAGCACCTCTGTTTTCTGTGAAAAAATGGGATGTGTCCACGTTGTGTTTTGGGGCATTTCCTGTTGCGAGCGCTAGGCCTACCCACACAAGCGAGGTATCATTTTTATCGGGAGACTTGAGGGAACGCTGGGTGGAAGGAAATTTGGGGCTCCTCTCAGATTCCAGAACTTTCCGTCACCGAAATGTGAGGAAAATGTGTTTTTTTAGCCAAATTTTGAGGTTTGCAAAGGATTCTGGGTAACAGAACCTGGTCAGAGCCCCACAAGGCACCCCATCTTAGATTCCCCTACGTCTCTAGTTTTGAAAAATGCACAGGTTTGGTAGGTTTCCCTAGGTGCCGGCTGAGCTAGAGGCCAAAATCTACAGGTAGGCACTTTGCAAAAAACACCTCTGTTTTCAGTGAAAAAATGGGATGTGTCCACGTTGTGTTTTGGGGCATTTCCTGTCGCGGGCACTAGGCCTACCCACACAAGTGAGGTATCATTTTTATCGGGAGACTTGGGGGAACGCTGGGTGGAAAGAAATTTGTGGCTCCTCTCAGATTCCAGAACTTTCTGTCACCGAAATGTGAGCAAAATGTGTTTTTGTTGCCAAATTTTGAGGTTTGCAAAGGATTCTGGGTAAAAGAACTTGGTCAGAGCCCCACAAGTCACCCCATCTTGGATTCCCCTAGGTCTCTAGTTTTTAAAAATGCACAGGTTTGGTAGGTTTCCCTAGATGCCGGCTGAGCTAGAGGCCAAAATCTACAGGTAGGCACTTTGCAAAAAACACCTGTTTTCTGTGAAAAAATGGGATGTGTCCACGTTGTGTTTTGGGGCATTCCGTGTCGCGGGCTCTAGGCCTACCCACACAAGTGAGGTATCATTTTTATCGGGAGACTTGGGGGAACGCTGGGTGGAAGGAAATTTGTGGCTCCTCTCAGCTTCCAGAACTTTCTGTCACCGAAATGTGAGGAAAATGTGTTTTTTTAGCCAAATTTTGAGGTTTGCAAAGGATTCTGAGTAACAGAACCTGGTCAGAGCCCCACAAGTCACCCCATCTTAGATTCCCCTAGGTCTTTAGTTTTTAAAAATGCACAGGTTTGGTAGGTTTCCCTCGGTGCCGGCTGAGCTAGAGGCCAAAATCTACAGGCTATCACTTTGCAAAAAACACCTCTGTTTTCTGTGAAAAAATGGGATGTGTTCTCGTTGTGCTTTGGGGCATTTCCTGTCACGGGCGGTAGGCCTACCCACACAAGTGAGGTATCATTTTTATCGGGAGACTTGGGGGAACGCTGGGTGGAAGGAAATTTGTGGCTCCTCTCAGATTCCAGAACTTTCTGTCACCGAAATGTGAGGAAAATGTGTTTTTTAGCCAAATTTTGAGGTATGCAAAGGATTCTGGGTAACAGAACCTGGTCAGAGCCCCACAAGTCACCCCATCTTAGATTCCCCTAGGTCTCTAGTTTTTAAAAATGCACAGGTTTGGTAGGTTTCCCTAGGTGCCGGCTGAGCTAGAGGCCAAAATCTACAGGTTATCACTTTGCAAAAAACACCCCTGTTTTCTGTGAAAAAAAGGGATGCGTCTACATTGTGTTTTGGGGCATTTCGTGTCGCGGGCGCTTGGCCTACCCACACAAGTGAGGTATCATTTTTATAGGGAGACTTGGGGGAACGCTGGGTGGAAGGAAATTTGTGGCTCCTCTCAGATTCCAGAACTTTCTGTCACCGAAATGTGAGGAAAATGTGTTTTTTTAGCCAAATTTTGAGGTTTGCAAAGGATTCTGGGTAACAGAACCTGGTCAGAGCCCCACAAGGCACCCCATCTTAGATTCCCCTAGGTCTCTAGTTTTGAAAAATGCACAGGTTTGGTAGGTTTCCCTAGGTGCCGGCTGAGCTAGAGGCCAAAATCTACAGGTAGGCACTTTGCAAAAAACACCTCTGTTTTCTGTGAAAAAATGGGATGTGTCCACGTTGTGTTTTGGGGCATTTCCTGTCGCGGGCACTAGGCCTACCCACACAAGTGAGGTATCATTTTTATCGGGAGACTTGGGGGAACGCTGGGTGGAAAGAAATTTGTGGCTCCTCTCAGATTCCAGAACTTTCTGTCACCGAAATGTGAGCAAAATGTGTTTTTGTTGGCCAAATTTTGAGGTTTGCAAAGGATTCTGGGTATAAGAACTTGGTCAGAGCCCCACAAGTCACCCCATCTTGGATTCCCCTAGGTCTCTAGTTTTTAAAAATGCACAGGTTTGGTAGGTTTCCCTAGATGCCGGCTGAGCTAGAGGCCAAAATCTACAGGTAGGCACTTTGCAAAAAGCACTTCTGTTTTCTGTGAAAAAATGGGATGTGTCCACGTTGTGTTTTGGGGCATTCCGTGTCGCGGGCTCTAGGCCTACCCACACAAGTGAGTTATCATTTTTATCGGGAGACTTGGGGGAACGCTGGGTGGAAGGAAATTTGTGGCTCCTCTCAGTTTCCAGAACTTTCTGTCACCGAAATGTGAGGAAAATGTGTTTTTTTAGCCAAATTTTGAGGTTTGCAAAGGATTCTGGGTAACAGAACCTGGTCAGAGCCCCACAAGGCACCCCATCTTAGATTCCCCTAGGTCTCTAGTTTTCAAAAATGCACAGGTTTGGTAGGTTTACCTAGGTGCCGGCTGAGCAAGAGGCCAAAATCTCCAGGTAGGCACTTTGCAAAAAACACCTCTGTTTTCTGTGAAAAAATGGGATGTGTCCACGTTGTGTTTTGGGGCATTTCCTGTCGCGGGCACTAGGCCTACCCACACAAGTGAGGTATCATTTTTATCGGGAGACTTGGGGGAACGCTGGGTGGAAGGAAATTTGTGGCTCTTCTCAGATTCCAGAACTTTCTGTCACCGAAATGTGAGGAACATTTGTTTTTTTAGCCAAATTTTGAGGTTTGCAAAGGATTCTGGGTAAAAGAACCTGGTCAGAGCCCCACAAGGCACCCCATCTTAGATTCCCCTAGGTCTCTAGTTTTCAAAAATGCACAGGTTTGGTAGGTTTCCCTAGGTGCCGGCTGAGCTAGAGGCCAAAATCTACAGGTAGGCACTTTGCAAAAAACACTTCTGTTTTCTGTGAAAAAATGGGATGTGTTCACGTTGTGTTTTGGGGCATTTCGTGTCGCGGGCTCTAGGCCTACCCACACAAGTGAGGTATCATTTTTATCGGGAGACTTGGGGGAACGCTGGGTGGAAGGAAATTAGTGGCTCCTCTCAGATTCCAGAACTTTCTGTCACCGTAATGTGAGGAAAAGGTGTTTTTTTAGCCAAATTTTGAGGTTTGCAAAGGATTCTGGGTAACAGAACCTGGTCAGAGCCCCACAAGTCACCCCACCTTGGATTCCCCTAGGTCTCTAGTTTTCAAAAATGCACAGGTTTGGTAGGTTTCCCTAGGTGCCGGCTGAGCTAGAGGCCAAAATCTACAGGTTATCACTTTGCAAAAAACACCTCTGTTTTCTGTGAAAAAATGGGATGTGTTCTCGTTGTGCTTTGGGGCATTTCCTGTCACGGGCGGTAGGCCTACCCACACAAGTGAGGTATCATTTTTATCGGGAGACTTGGGGGAACGCTGGGTGGAAGGAAATTTGTGGCTCCTCTCAGATTCCAGAACTTTCTGTCACCGAAATGTGAGGAAAATGTGTTTTTTAGCCACATTTTGAGGTTTGCAAAGGATTCTGGGTAACAGAACCTGGTCAGAGCCCCACAAGTCACCCCATCTTAGATTCCCCTAGGTCTCTAGTTTTTAAAAATGCACAGGTTTGGTAGGTTTCCCTCGGTGCCGGCTGAGCTAGAGGCCAAAATCTACAGGTTATCACTTTGCAAAAAACACCTCTGTTTTCTGTGAAAAAATGGGATGTGTTCTCGTTGTGCTTTGGGGCATTTCCTGTCACGGGCGGTAGGCCTACCCACACAAGTGAGGTATCATTTTTATCGGGAGACTTGGGGGAACGCTGGGTGGAAGGAAATTTGTGGCTCCTCTCAGATTCCAGAACTTTCTGTCACCGAAATGTGAGGAAAATGTGTTTTTTAGCCAAATTTTAGGTATGCAAAGGATTCTGGGTAACAGAACCTGGTCAGAGCCCCACAAGTCACCCCATCTTAGATTCCCCTAGGTCTCTAGTTTTTAAAAATGCACAGTTTTGGTAGGTTTCCCTAGGTGCCGGCTGAGCTAGAGGCCAAAATCTACAGGTTATCACTTTGCAAAAAACACCTCTGTTTTCTGTGAAAAAATGGGATGTGTCCACGTTGTGTTTTGGGGCATTTCTTGTCGCGGGCGCTATGCCTACCCACACAAGTGAGGTATCATTTTTATCGGGAGACTTGGGGGAACGCTGGGCTGAAGGAAATTTGTGGCTCCTCTGAGATTCCAGAACTTTCTGTCACCGAAATGTGAGCAACATGTGTTTTTTTGGCCAAATTTTGAGGTTTGCAAAGGATTCTGGGTAACAGAACCTGGTCAGAGCCCCACAAGGCACCCCATCTTAGATTCCCGTAGGTCTCTAGTTTTAAAAAATGCACAGGTTTGGTAGGTTTCCCTTGGTGCCGGCTGAGCTAGAGGCCAAAATCTACAGGTTATCACTTTGCAAAAAACACCTCTGTTTTCTGTGAAAAAATGGGATGTGTTCTTGTTGTGCTTTGGGGCATTTCCTGTCACGGGCGGTAGGCCTACCCACACAAGTGAGGTATCATTTTTATCGGGAGACTTGGGGGAACGCTGGGTGGAAGGAAATTTGTGGCTCCTCTCAGATTCCAGAACTTTCTGTCACCGAAATGTGAGGAAAATGTGTTTTTTAGCCAAATTTTGAGGTTTGCAAAGGATTCTGGGTAACAGAACCTGGTCAGAGCCCCACAAGTCACCCCATCTTAGATTCCCCTAGGTCTCTAGTTTTTAAAAATGCACAGGTTTGGTAGGTTTCCCTAGATGCCGGCTGAGCTAGAGGCCAAAATCTACAGGTAGGCACTTTCCAAAAAGCACCTCTATTTTCTGTGAAAAAATGGGATGTGTCCACGTTGTGTTTTGGGGCATTTCTTGTCGCGGGCGCTATGCCTACCCACACAAGTGAGGTATCATTTTTATCGGGAGACTTGGGGGAACGCTGGACTGAAGGAAATTTGTGGCTCCTCTGAGATTCCAGAACTTTCTGTCACCGAAATGTAAGCAAAATGTGTTTTTTTGGCCAAATTTTGAGGTTTGCAAAGGATTCTGGGTAACAGAACCTGGTCAGAGCCCCACAAGGCACCCCATCTTAGATTCCCGTAGGTCTCTAGTTTTAAAAAATGCACAGGTTTGGTAGGTTTCGCTAGGTGCCGGCTGAGCTAGAGGCCAAAATCTACAGGTAGGCACTTTGCAAAAAACACCTCTGTTTTCTGTGAAAAAATGGGATGTGTCCACGTTGTGTTTTGGGGCATTTCCTGTCGCGGGCACTAGGCCTACCCACACAAGTGAGGTATCATTTTTATCGGGAGACTTGGGGGAACGCTGGGTGGAAGGAAATTTGTGGCTCTTCTCAGATTCCAGAACTTTCTGTCACCGAAATGTGAGGAACATTTGTTTTTTTAGCCAAATTTTGAGGTTTGCAAAGGATTCTGGGTAAAAGAACCTGGTCAGAGACCCACAAGTCACCCCATCTTGGATTCCCCTAGGTCTCTAGTTTTCAAAAATGCACAGGTTTGGTAGGTTTCCCTAGGTGCCGAGTGAGCTAGAGGCCAAAATCTACAGGTAGGCACTTTCCAAAAAACACCTCTGTTTTCTGTGAAAAAATGGGATGTGTCTACGTTGTGTTTTGGGGCATTTCCTGTCACGGGCGCTATGCCTACCCACACAAGTGAGGTATCATTTTTATCGGGAGACTTGGGGGAACGCTGGGCTGAAGGAAATTTGTGGCTCCTCTGAGATTCCAGAACTTTCTGTCACCGAAATGTGAGGAAAATGAGTTTTTTTGGCCAAATTTTGAGGTTTGCAAAGGATTCTGGGTAACAGAACCTGGTCAGAGCCCCACAAGGCACCCCATCTTAGATTCCCGTAGGTCTCTAGTTTTAAAAAATGCACAGGTTTGGTAGGTTTCCCTAGGTGCCGGCTGAGCTAGAGGCCAAAATCTACAGGTAGGCACTTTGCAAAAAACACCTCTGTTTTCTGTGAAAAAATGGGATGTGTCCACGTTGTGTTTTGGGGCATTTCCTGTCGCGGGCACTAGGCCTACCCACACAAGTGAGGTATCATTTTTATCGGGAGACTTGGGGGAACGCTGGGTGGAAGGAAATTTGTGGCTCTTCTCAGATTCCAGAACTTTCTGTCACCGAAATGTGAGGAACATTTGTTTTTTTAGCCAAATTTTGAGGTTTGCAAAGGATTCTGGGTAAAAGAACCTGGTCAGAGCCCCACAAGTCACCCCATCTTGGATTCCCCTAGGTCTCTAGTTTTAAAAAATGCACAGGTTTGGTAGGTTTCCCTAGGTGCCGAGTGAGCTAGAGGCCAAAATCTACAGGTAGGCACTTTCCAAAAAACACCTCTGTTTTCTGTGAAAAAATGGGATGTGTCCACGTTGTGTTTTGGGGCATTTCCTGTCACGGGCGGTAGGCCTACCCACACAAGTGAGGTATCATTTTTATCGGGAGACTTGGGGGAACGCTGGGTGGAAGGAAATTTGTGGCTCCTCTCAGATTCCAGAACTTTCTGTCACCGAATGTGAGCAAAATGTGTTTTTTTGGCAAGATTATGAGGTTTGCAAAGGATGCTGGGTAATAGAACCTGGTCAGAGCCCCACAAGTCACCCCACCTTGGATTCCCCTAGGTCTCTAGTTTTCAAAAATGCACAGGTTTGGTAGGTTTCCTTAGGTGCCGGCTGAGCTAGAGGCCAAAATCTACAGGTTATCACTTTGCAAAAAACACCTCTGTTTTCTGTGAAAAAATGGGATGTGACCACGTTGTGTTTTGGGGCATTTCCTGTCGCGGGCACTAGGCCTACCCACACAAGTGAGGTATCATTTTTATCGGGAGACTTGGGGGAACGCTGGGTGGAAGGAAATTTGTGGCTCTTCTCAGATTCCAGAACTTTCTGTCACCGAAATGTGAGGAACATTTGTTTTTTTAGCCAAATTTTGAGGTTTGCAATGGATTCTGGGTAACAGAACCTGGTCAGAGCCCCACAAAGCACCCCATCTTAGATTCCCCTAGGTCTCTAGTTTTGAAAAATGCACAGGTTTGGTAGGTTTCCCTAGGTGCCGGCTGAGCTAGAGGCCAAAATCTACAGGTAGGCACTTTGCAAAAAACACCTCTGTTCTCTGTGAAAAAATGGGATGTGTCCACGTTGTGTTTTGGGGCATTTCCTGTCGCGGGCACTAGGCCTACCCACACAAGTGAGGTATCATTTTTATCAGGAGACTTGGGGGAATGCTGGGTGGAAGGAAATTTGTGGCTCCTCTCAGATTCCAGAACTTTCTGTCACCGAAATGTGAGCAAAATGTGTTTTTTTAGCCAAATTTTGAGGTTTGCAAAGGATTCTGGGTAACAGAACTTGGTCAGAGCCCCACAAGTCACCCCATCTTGGATTCCCCTAGGTCTCTAGTTTTTAAAAATGCACAGGTTTGGTAGGTTTCCCTAGATGCCGGCTGAGCTAGAGGCCAAAATCTACAGGTAGGCACTTTGCAAAAAGCACTTCTGTTTTCTGTGAAAAAATGGGATGTGTCCACGTTGTGTTTTGGGGCATTTCGTGTCGCGGGCTCTAGGCCTACCCACACAAGTGAGGTATCATTTTTATCGGGAGACTTGGGGGAACGCTGGGTGGAAGGAAATTTGTGGCTCCTCTCAGATTCCAGAACTTTCTGTCACCGAAATGTGAGGAAAATGTGTTTTTCTAGCCAAATTTTGAGGTTTGCAAAGGATTCTGGGTAACAGAACCTGGTCAGAGCCCCACAAGGCACCCCATCTTAGATTCCCCTAGGTCTCTAGTTTTCAAAAATGCACAGGTTTGGTAGGTTTACCTAGGTGCCGGCTGAGCTAGAGGCCAAAATCTACAGGTAGGCACTTTGCAAAAAACACCTCTGTTTTCTGTGAAAAAATGGGATGTGTCCACGTTGTGTTTTGGGGCATTTCTTGTCGCGGGCACTAGGCCTACCCACACAAGTGAGGTATAATTTTTATCGGGAGACTTGGGGGAACGCTGGGTGGAAGGAAATTTGTGGCTCTTCTCAGATTCCAGAACTTTCTGTCACCGAAATGTGAGGAACATTTGTTTTTTTAGCCAAATTTTGAGGTTTGCAAAGGATTCTGGGTAAAAGAACCTGGTCAGAGCCCCACAAGTCACCCCACCTTGGATTCCCCTAGGTCTCTAGTTTTCAAAAATGCACAGGTTTGGTAGGTTTCCTTAGGTGCCGGCTGAGCTAGAGGCCAAAATCTACAGGTTATCACTTTGCAAAAAACACCTCTGTTTTTTGTGAAAAAATGGGATGTGTTTTCGTTGTGCTTTGGGGCATTTCCTGTCACGGGCGGTAGGCCTACCCACACAAGTGAGGTATCATTTTTATCGGGAGACTTGGGGGAACGCTGGGTGGAAGGAAATTTGTGGCTCCTCTCAGATTCCAGAACTTTCTGTCACCGAAATGTGAGCAAAATGTGTTTTTTTGGCCAAATTTTGAGGTTTGCAAAGGATTCTGGGTAACAGAACCTGATCAGAGCCCCACAAGTCACCCCATCTTAGATTCCCCTAGGTCTCTAGTTTTTAAAAATGCACAGGTTTGGTAGGTTTCCCTAGATGCCGGCTGAGCTAGAGGCCAAAATCTACAGGTAGGCACTTTGCAAAAAACACCTCTGTTTTCTGTGAAAAAATGGGATGTGTCCACGTTGTGTTTTGGGGCATTTCTTGTCGCGGGCACTAGGCCTACCCACACAAGTGAGGTATAATTTTTATCGGGAGACTTGGGGGAACGCTGAGTGGAAGGAAATTTGTGGCTCTTCTCAGATTCCAGAACTTTCTGTCACCGAAATGTGAGGAACATTTGTTTTTTTTAGCCAAATTTTGAGGTTTGCAAAGGATTCTGGGTAAAAGAACCTGGTCAGAGCCCCACAAGTCACCCCACCTTGGATTCCCCTAGGTCTCTAGTTTTAAAAAATGCACAGGTTTGGTAGGTTTCCTTAGGTGCCGGCTGAGCTAGAGGCCAAAATCTACAGGTTATCACTTTGCAAAAAACACCTCTGTTTTTTGTGAAAAAATGGGATGTGTTTTCGTTGTGCTTTGGGGCATTTCCTGTCACGGGCGGTAGGCCTACCCACACAAGTGAGGTATCATTTTTATCGGGAGACTTGGGGGAACGCTGGGTGGAAGGAAATTTGTGGCTCCTCTCAGATTCCAGAACTTTCTGTCACCGAAATGTGAGCAAAATGTGTTTTTTTGGCCAAATTTTGAGGTTTGCAAAGGATTCTGGGTAACAGAACCTGGTCAGAGCCCCACAAGGCAACCCATCTTAGATTCTCGTAGGTCTCTAGTTTTAAAAAATGCACAGGTTTGGTAGGTTTCCCTAGGTGCCGGCTGAGCTAGAGGCCAAAATCTACAGGTAGGCACTTTGCAAAAAACACCTCTGTTTTCTGTGAAAAAATGGGATGTGTCCACGTTGTGTTTTGGGGCATTTCCTGTCGCGGGCACTAGGCCTACCCACACAAGTGAGGTATCATTTTTATCGGGAGACTTGGGGGAACGCTGGGTGGAAGGAAATTTGTGGCTCTTCTCAGATTCCAGAACTTTCTGTCACCGAAATGTGAGTAACATTTGTTTTTTTAGCCAAATTTTGAGGTTTGCAAAGGATTCTGGGTAAAAGAACCTGGTCAGAGCCCCACAAGTCACCCCATCTTGGATTCCCCTAGGTCTCTAGTTTTAAAAAATGCACAGGTTTGGTAGGTTTCCCTAGGTGCCGAGTGAGCTAGAGGCCAAAATCTACAGGTAGGCACTTTCCAAAAAACACCTCTGTTTTCTGTGAAAAAATGGGATGTGTCCACGTTGTGTTTTGGGGCATTTCCTGTCACGGGCGGTAGGCCTACCCACACAAGTGAGGTATCATTTTTATCGGGAGACTTGGGGGAACGCTGGGTGGAAGGAAATTTGTGGCTCCTCTCAGATTCCAGAACTTTCTGTCACCGAATGTGAGCAAAATGTGTTTTTTTGACAAGATTATGAGGTTTGCAAAGGATGCTGGGTAATAGAACCTGGTCAGAGCCCCACAAGTCACCCCACCTTGGATTCCCCTAGGTCTCTAGTTTTCAAAAATGCACAGGTTTGGTAGGTTTCCTTAGGTGCCGGCTGAGCTAGAGGCCAAAATCTACAGGTTATCACTTTGCAAAAAACACCTCTGTTTTCTGTGAAAAAATGGGATGTGACCACGTTGTGTTTTGGGGCATTTCCTGTCGCGGGCACTAGGCCTACCCACACAAGTGAGGTATCATTTTTATCGGGAGACTTGGGGGAACGCTGGGTGGAAGGAAATTTGTGGCTCCTCTCAGATTCCAGAACTTTCTGTCACCGAAATGTGAGCAAAATGTGTTTTTTTGGCCAAATTTTGAGGTTTGCAAAGGATTCTGGGTAAAGAACTTGGTCAGAGCCCCACAAGTCACCCCATCTTGGATTCCCCTAGGTCTCTAGTTTTTAAAAATGCACAGGTTTGGTAGGTTTCCCTAGATGCCGGCTGAGCTAGAGGCCAAAATCTACAGGTAGGCACTTTGCAAAAAGCACTTCTGTTTTCTGTGAAAAAATGGGATGTGTCCACGTTGTGTTTTGGGGCATTTCGTGTCGCAGGCTCTAGGCCTACCCACACAAGTGAGGTATCTTTTTTATCGGGAGACTTGGGGGAACGCTGGGTGGAAGGAAATTAGTGGCTCCTCTCAGATTCCAGAACTTTCTGTCACCGAAATGTGAGGAAAATGTGTTTTTTTAGCCAAATTTTGAGGTTTGCAAAGGATTCTGGGTAACAGAACCTGGTCAGAGCCCCACAAGGCACCCCATCTTAGATTCCCCTAGGTCTCTAGTTTTAAAAAATGCACAGGTTTGGTAGGTTTACCTAGGTGCCGGCTGAGCTAGAGGCCAAAATCTACAGGTAGGCACTTTGCAAAAAGCACCTCTGTTTTCTGTGAAAAAATGGGATGTGACCACGTTGTGTTTTGGGGCATTTCCTGTCGCGGGCACTAGGCCTACCCACACAAGTGAGGTATCATTTTTATCGGGAGACTTGGGGGAACGCTGGGTGGAAGGAAATTTGTGGCTCTTCTCAGATTCCAGAACTTTCTGTCACCGAAATGTGAGGAACATTTGTTTTTTTAGCCAAATTTTGAGGGTTGCAAAGGATTCTGGGTAAAAGAACCTGGTCAGAGCCCCACAAGTCACCCCACCTTGGATTCCCCTAGGTCTCTAGTTTTCAAAAATGCACAGGTTTGGTAGGTTTCCCTAGGTGCCGGCTGAGCTAGAGGCCAAAATCTACAGGTTATCACTTTGCAAAAAACACCTCTGTTTTCTGTGAAAATATGGGATGTGTTCTCGTTGTGCTTTGGGGCATTTCCTGTCACGGGCGGTAGGCCTACCCACACAAGTGAGGTATCATTTTTATCGGGAGACTTGGGGGAACGCTGGGTGGAAGGAAATTTGTGGCTCCTCTCAGATTCCAGAACTTTCTGTCACCGAAATGTGAGGAAAATGTGTTTTTTAGCCAAATTTTGAGGTTTGCAAAGGATTCTGGGTAACAGAACCTGGTCAGAGCCCCACAAGTCACCCCATCTTAGATTCCCCTAGGTCTCTAGTTTTTAAAAATGCACTGGTTTGGTAGGTTTCCCTAGATGCCGGCTGAGCTAGAGGCCAAAATCTACAGGTAGGCACTTTGCAAAAAGCACCTCTGTTTTCTGTGAAAAAATGGGATGTGTCCACGTTGTGTTTTGGGGCATTTCTTGTCGCGGGCGCTATGCCTACCCACACAAGTGAGGTATCATTTTTATCGGGAGACTTGGGGGAACGCTGGGCTGAAGGAAATTTGTGG
Organism: Pleurodeles waltl; assembly: GCF_031143425.1. Lineage (NCBI taxonomy): Eukaryota > Metazoa > Chordata > Amphibia > Caudata > Salamandridae > Pleurodeles > Pleurodeles waltl. Next base: position 965,279,003 of record NC_090436.1, on the reverse strand, counting down.
CTCCTCTGAGATTCCAGAACTTTCTGTCACCGAAATGTGAGCAAAATGTGTTTTTTTGGCCAAATTTTGAGGTTTGCAAAGGATTCTGGGTAACAGAACCTGGTCAGAGCCCCACAAGGCACCCCATCTTAGATTCTCGTAGGTCTCTAGTTTTAAAAAATGCACAGGTTTGGTAGGTTTCCCTAGGTGCCGGCTGAGCTAGAGGCCAAAATCTACAGGTAGGCACTTTGCAAAAAACACCTCTGTTTTCTGTGAAAAAATGGGATGTGTCCACGTTGTGTTTTGGGGCATTTCCTGTCGCGGGCACTAGGCCTACCCACACAAGTGAGGTATCATTTTTATCGGGAGACTTAGGGGAACGCTGGGTGGAAGGAAATTTGTGGCTCTTCTCAGATTCCAGAACTTTCTGTCACCGAAATGTGAGGAACATTTGTTTTTTTAGCCAAATTTTGAGGTTTGCAAAGGATTCTGGGTAAAAGAACCTGGTCAGAGCCCCACAAGTCACCCCACCTTGGATTCCCCTAGGTCTCTAGTTTTCAAAAATGCACAGGTTTGGTAGGTTTCCCTAGGTGCCGGCTGAGCTAGAGGCCAAAATCTACAGGTTATCACTTTGCAAAAAACACCTCTGTTTTCTGTGAAAAAATGGGATGTGTTCTCGTTGTGCTTTGGGGCATTTCCTGTCACGGGCGGTAGGCCTACCCACACAAGTGAGGTATCATTTTTATCGGGAGACTTGGGGGAACGCTGGGTGGAAGGAAATTTGTGGCTCCTCTCAGATTCCAGAACTTTCTGTCACCGAAATGTGAGCAAAATGTGTTTTTTTGGCCAAATTTTGAGGTTTGCAAAGGATTCTGGGTAAAGAACTTGGTCAGAGCCCCACAAGTCACCCCATCTTGGATTCCCCTAGGTCTCTAGTTTTTAAAAATGCACAGGTTTGGTAGGTTTCCCTAGATGCCGGCTGAGCTAGAGGCCAAAATCTACAGGTAGGCACTTTGCAAAAAGCACTTCTGTTTTCTGTGAAAAAATGGGATGTGTCCACGTTGTGTTTTGGGGCATTTCGTGTCGCAGGCTCTAGGCCTACCCACACAAGTGAGGTATCTTTTTTATCGGGAGACTTGGGGGAACGCTGGGTGGAAGGAAATTAGTGGCTCCTCTCAGATTCCAGAACTTTCTGTCACCGAAATGTGAGGAAAATGTGTTTTTTTAGCCAAATTTTGAGGTTTGCAAAGGATTCTGGGTAACAGAACCTGGTCAGAGCCCCACAAGGCACCCCATCTTAGATTCCCCTAGGTCTCTAGTTTTAAAAAATGCACAGGTTTGGTAGGTTTACCTAGGTGCCGGCTGAGCTAGAGGCCAAAATCTACAGGTAGGCACTTTGCAAAAAGCACCTCTGTTTTCTGTGAAAAAATGGGATGTGACCACGTTGTGTTTTGGGGCATTTCCTGTCGCGGGCACTAGGCCTACCCACACAAGTGAGGTATCATTTTTATCGGGAGACTTGGGGGAACGCTGGGTGGAAGGAAATTTGTGGCTCTTCTCAGATTCCAGAACTTTCTGTCACCGAAATGTGAGGAACATTTGTTTTTTTAGCCAAATTTTGAGGGTTGCAAAGGATTCTGGGTAAAAGAACCTGGTCAGAGCCCCACAAGTCACCCCACCTTGGATTCCCCTAGGTCTCTAGTTTTCAAAAATGCACAGGTTTGGTAGGTTTCCCTAGGTGCCGGCTGAGCTAGAGGCCAAAATCTACAGGTTATCACTTTGCAAAAAACACCTCTGTTTTCTGTGAAAATATGGGATGTGTTCTCGTTGTGCTTTGGGGCATTTCCTGTCACGGGCGGTAGGCCTACCCACACAAGTGAGGTATCATTTTTATCGGGAGACTTGGGGGAACGCTGGGTGGAAGGAAATTTGTGGCTCCTCTCAGATTCCAGAACTTTCTGTCACCGAAATGTGAGGAAAATGTGTTTTTTAGCCAAATTTTGAGGTTTGCAAAGGATTCTGGGTAACAGAACCTGGTCAGAGCCCCACAAGTCACCCCATCTTAGATTCCCCTAGGTCTCTAGTTTTTAAAAATGCACAGGTTTGGTAGGTTTCCCTAGATGCCGGCTGAGCTAGAGGCCAAAATCTACAGGTAGGCACTTTGCAAAAAGCACCTCTGTTTTCTGTGAAAAAATGGGATGTGTCCACGTTGTGTTTTGGGGCATTTCTTGTCGCGGGCGCTATGCCTACCCACACAAGTGAGGTATCATTTTTATCGGGAGACTTGGGGGAACGCTGGGCTGAAGGAAATTTGTGGCTCCTCTGAGATTCCAGAACTTTCTGTCACCGAAATGTGAGCAAAATGTGTTTTTTTGGCCAAATTTTGAGGTTTGCAAAGGATTCTGGGTAACAGAACCTGGTCAGAGCCCCACAAGGCACCCCATCTTAGATTCTCGTAGGTCTCTAGTTTTAAAAAATGCACAGGTTTGGTAGGTTTCCCTAGGTGCCGGCTGAGCTAGAGGCCAAAATCTACAGGTAGGCACTTTGCAAAAGACACCTCTGTTTTCTGTGAAAAAATGGGATGTGTCCACGTTGTGTTTTGGGGCATTTCTTGTCGCGGGCACTAGGCCTACCCACACAAGTGAGGTATAATTTTTATCGGGAGACTTGGGGGAACGCTGGGTGGAAGGAAATTTGTGGCTCTTCTCAGATTCCAGAACTTTCTGTCACCGAAATGTGAGGAACATTTGTTTTTTTAGCCAAATTTTGAGGTTTGCAAAGGATTCTGGGTAAAAGAACCTGGTCAGAGCCCCACAAGTCACCCCACCTTGGATTCCCCTAGGTCTCTAGTTTTCAAAAATGCACAGGTTTGGTAGGTTTCCTTAGGTGCCGGCTGAGCTAGAGGCCAAAATCTACAGGTTATCACTTTGCAAAAAACACCTCTGTTTTTTGTGAAAAAATGGGATGTGTTTTCGTTGTGCTTTGGGGCATTTCCTGTCACGGGCGGTAGGCCTACCCACACAAGTGAGGTATCATTTTTATCGGGAGACTTGGGGGAACGCTGGGTGGAAGGAAATTTGTGGCTCCTCTCAGATTCCAGAACTTTCTGTCACCGAAATGTGAGCAAAATGTGTTTTTTTGGCCAAATTTTGAGGTTTGCAAAGGATTCTGGGTAACAGAACCTGATCAGAGCCCCACAAGTCACCCCATCTTAGATTCCCCTAGGTCTCTAGTTTTTAAAAATGCACAGGTTTGGTAGGTTTCCCTAGATGCCGGCTGAGCTAGAGGCCAAAATCTACAGGTAGGCACTTTGCAAAAAACACCTCTGTTTTCTGTGAAAAAATGGGATGTGTCCACGTTGTGTTTTGGGGCATTTCTTGTCGCGGGCACTAGGCCTACCCACACAAGTGAGGTATAATTTTTATCGGGAGACTTGGGGGAACGCTGAGTGGAAGGAAATTTGTGGCTCTTCTCAGATTCCAGAACTTTCTGTCACCGAAATGTGAGGAACATTTGTTTTTTTTAGCCAAATTTTGAGGTTTGCAAAGGATTCTGGGTAAAAGAACCTGGTCAGAGCCCCACAAGTCACCCCACCTTGGATTCCCCTAGGTCTCTAGTTTTAAAAAATGCACAGGTTTGGTAGGTTTCCTTAGGTGCCGGCTGAGCTAGAGGCCAAAATCTACAGGTTATCACTTTGCAAAAAACACCTCTGTTTTTTGTGAAAAAATGGGATGTGTTTTCGTTGTGCTTTGGGGCATTTCCTGTCACGGGCGGTAGGCCTACCCACACAAGTGAGGTATCATTTTTATCGGGAGACTTGGGGGAACGCTGGGTGGAAGGAAATTTGTGGCTCCTCTCAGATTCCAGAACTTTCTGTCACCGAAATGTGAGCAAAATGTGTTTTTTTGGCCAAATTTTGAGGTTTGCAAAGGATTCTGGGTAACAGAACCTGGTCAGAGCCCCACAAGGCAACCCATCTTAGATTCTCGTAGGTCTCTAGTTTTAAAAAATGCACAGGTTTGGTAGGTTTCCCTAGGTGCCGGCTGAGCTAGAGGCCAAAATCTACAGGTAGGCACTTTGCAAAAAACACCTCTGTTTTCTGTGAAAAAATGGGATGTGTCCACGTTGTGTTTTGGGGCATTTCCTGTCGCGGGCACTAGGCCTACCCACACAAGTGAGGTATCATTTTTATCGGGAGACTTGGGGGAACGCTGGGTGGAAGGAAATTTGTGGCTCTTCTCAGATTCCAGAACTTTCTGTCACCGAAATGTGAGGAACATTTGTTTTTTTAGCCAAATTTTGAGGTTTGCAAAGGATTCTGGGTAAAAGAACCTGGTCAGAGCCCCACAAGTCACCCCATCTTGGATTCCCCTAGGTCTCTAGTTTTAAAAAATGCACAGGTTTGGTAGGTTTCCCTAGGTGCCGAGTGAGCTAGAGGCCAAAATCTACAGGTAGGCACTTTCCAAAAAACACCTCTGTTTTCTGTGAAAAAATGGGATGTGTCCACGTTGTGTTTTGGGGCATTTCCTGTCACGGGCGGTAGGCCTACCCACACAAGTGAGGTATCATTTTTATCGGGAGACTTGGGGGAACGCTGGGTGGAAGGAAATTTGTGGCTCCTCTCAGATTCCAGAACTTTCTGTCACCGAATGTGAGCAAAATGTGTTTTTTTGACAAGATTATGAGGTTTGCAAAGGATGCTGGGTAATAGAACCTGGTCAGAGCCCCACAAGTCACCCCACCTTGGATTCCCCTAGGTCTCTAGTTTTCAAAAATGCACAGGTTTGGTAGGTTTCCTTAGGTGCCGGCTGAGCTAGAGGCCAAAATCTACAGGTTATCACTTTGCAAAAAACACCTCTGTTTTCTGTGAAAAAATGGGATGTGACCACGTTGTGTTTTGGGGCATTTCCTGTCGCGGGCACTAGGCCTACCCACACAAGTGAGGTATCATTTTTATCGGGAGACTTGGGGGAACGCTGGGTGGAAGGAAATTTGTGGCTCCTCTCAGATTCCAGAACTTTCTGTCACCGAAATGTGAGCAAAATGTGTTTTTTTGGCCAAATTTTGAGGTTTGCAAAGGATTCTGGGTAAAGAACTTGGTCAGAGCCCCACAAGTCACCCCATCTTGGATTCCCCTAGGTCTCTAGTTTTTAAAAATGCACAGGTTTGGTAGGTTTCCCTAGATGCCGGCTGAGCTAGAGGCCAAAATCTACAGGTAGGCACTTTGCAAAAAGCACTTCTGTTTTCTGTGAAAAAATGGGATGTGTCCACGTTGTGTTTTGGGGCATTTCGTGTCGCAGGCTCTAGGCCTACCCACACAAGTGAGGTATCTTTTTTATCGGGAGACTTGGGGGAACGCTGGGTGGAAGGAAATTAGTGGCTCCTCTCAGATTCCAGAACTTTCTGTCACCGAAATGTGAGGAAAATGTGTTTTTTTAGCCAAATTTTGAGGTTTGCAAAGGATTCTGGGTAACAGAACCTGGTCAGAGCCCCACAAGGCACCCCATCTTAGATTCCCCTAGGTCTCTAGTTTTAAAAAATGCACAGGTTTGGTAGGTTTACCTAGGTGCCGGCTGAGCTAGAGGCCAAAATCTACAGGTAGGCACTTTGCAAAAAGCACCTCTGTTTTCTGTGAAAAAATGGGATGTGACCACGTTGTGTTTTGGGGCATTTCCTGTCGCGGGCACTAGGCCTACCCACACAAGTGAGGTATCATTTTTATCGGGAGACTTGGGGGAACGCTGGGTGGAAGGAAATTTGTGGCTCTTCTCAGATTCCAGAACTTTCTGTCACCGAAATGTGAGGAACATTTGTTTTTTTAGCCAAATTTTGAGGGTTGCAAAGGATTCTGGGTACAAGAACCTGGTCAGAGCCCCACAAGTCACCCCACCTTGGATTCCCCTAGGTCTCTAGTTTTCAAAAATGCACAGGTTTGGTAGGTTTCCCTAGGTGCCGGCTGAGCTAGAGGCCAAAATCTACAGGTTATCACTTTGCAAAAAACACCTCTGTTTTCTGTGAAAATATGGGATGTGTTCTCGTTGTGCTTTGGGGCATTTCCTGTCACGGGCGGTAGGCCTACCCACACAAGTGAGGTATCATTTTTATCGGGAGACTTGGGGGAACGCTGGGTGGAAGGAAATTTGTGGCTCCTCTCAGATTCCAGAACTTTCTGTCACCGAAATGTGAGGAAAATGTGTTTTTTAGCCAAATTTTGAGGTTTGCAAAGGATTCTGGGTAACAGAACCTGGTCAGAGCCCCACAAGTCACCCCATCTTAGATTCCCCTAGGTCTCTAGTTTTTAAAAATGCACTGGTTTGGTAGGTTTCCCTAGATGCCGGCTGAGCTAGAGGCCAAAATCTACAGGTAGGCACTTTGCAAAAAGCACCTCTGTTTTCTGTGAAAAAATGGGATGTGTCCACGTTGTGTTTTGGGGCATTTCTTGTCGCGGGCGCTATGCCTACCCACACAAGTGAGGTATCATTTTTATCGGGAGACTTGGGGGAACGCTGGGCTGAAGGAAATTTGTGGCTCCTCTGAGATTCCAGAACTTTCTGTCACCGAAATGTGAGCAAAATGTGTTTTTTGGGCCAAATTTTGAGGTTTGCAAAGGATTCTGGGTAACAGAACCTGGTCAGAGCCCCACAAGGCACCCCATCTTAGATTCTCGTAGGTCTCTAGTTTTAAAAAATGCACAGGTTTGGTAGGTTTCCCTAGGTGCCGGCTGAGCTAGAGGCCAAAATCTACAGGTAGGCACTTTGCAAAAAACACCTCTGTTTTCTGTGAAAAAATGGGATGTGTCCACGTTGTGTTTTGGGGCATTTCCTGTCGCGGGCACTAGGCCTACCCACACAAGTGAGGTATCATTTTTATCGGGAGACTTAGGGGAACGCTGGGTGGAAGGAAATTTGTGGCTCTTCTCAGATTCCAGAACTTTCTGTCACCGAAATGTGAGGAACATTTGTTTTTTTAGCCAAATTTTGAGGTTTGCAAAGGATTCTGGGTAAAAGAACCTGGTCAGAGCCCCACAAGTCACCCCACCTTGGATTCCCCTAGGTCTCTAGTTTTCAAAAATGCACAGGTTTGGTAGGTTTCCCTAGGTGCCGGCTGAGCTAGAGGCCAAAATCTACAGGTTATCACTTTGCAAAAAACACCTCTGTTTTCTGTGAAAAAATGGGATGTGTTCTCGTTGTGCTTTGGGGCATTTCCTGTCACGGGCGGTAGGCCTACCCACACAAGTGAGGTATCATTTTTATCGGGAGACTTGGGGGAACGCTGGGTGGAAGGAAATTTGTGGCTCCTCTCAGATTCCAGAACTTTCTGTCACCGAAATGTGAGCAAAATGTGTTTTTTTGGCCAAATTTTGAGGTTTGCAAAGGATTCTGGGTAAAGAACTTGGTCAGAGCCCCACAAGTCACCCCATCTTGGATTCCCCTAGGTCTCTAGTTTTTAAAAATGCACAGGTTTGGTAGGTTTCCCTAGATGCCGGCTGAGCTAGAGGCCAAAATCTACAGGTAGGCACTTTGCAAAAAGCACTTCTGTTTTCTGTGAAAAAATGGGATGTGTCCACGTTGTGTTTTGGGGCATTTCGTGTCGCAGGCTCTAGGCCTACCCACACAAGTGAGGTATCTTTTTTATCGGGAGACTTGGGGGAACGCTGGGTGGAAGGAAATTAGTGGCTCCTCTCAGATTCCAGAACTTTCTGTCACCGAAATGTGAGGAAAATGTGTTTTTTTAGCCAAATTTTGAGGTTTGCAAAGGATTCTGGGTAACAGAACCTGGTCAGAGCCCCACAAGGCACCCCATCTTAGATTCCCCTAGGTCTCTAGTTTTAAAAAATGCACAGGTTTGGTAGGTTTACCTAGGTGCCGGCTGAGCTAGAGGCCAAAATCTACAGGTAGGCACTTTGCAAAAAGCACCTCTGTTTTCTGTGAAAAAATGGGATGTGACCACGTTGTGTTTTGGGGCATTTCCTGTCGCGGGCACTAGGCCTACCCACACAAGTGAGGTATCATTTTTATCGGGAGACTTGGGGGAACGCTGGGTGGAAGGAAATTTGTGGCTCTTCTCAGATTCCAGAACTTTCTGTCACCGAAATGTGAGGAACATTTGTTTTTTTAGCCAAATTTTGAGGGTTGCAAAGGATTCTGGGTAAAAGAACCTGGTCAGAGCCCCACAAGTCACCCCACCTTGGATTCCCCTAGGTCTCTAGTTTTCAAAAATGCACAGGTTTGGTAGGTTTCCCTAGGTGCCGGCTGAGCTAGAGGCCAAAATCTACAGGTTATCACTTTGCAAAAAACACCTCTGTTTTCTGTGAAAATATGGGATGTGTTCTCGTTGTGCTTTGGGGCATTTCCTGTCACGGGCGGTAGGCCTACCCACACAAGTGAGGTATCATTTTTATCGGGAGACTTGGGGGAACGCTGGGTGGAAGGAAATTTGTGGCTCCTCTCAGATTCCAGAACTTTCTGTCACCGAAATGTGAGGAAAATGTGTTTTTTAGCCAAATTTTGAGGTTTGCAAAGGATTCTGGGTAACAGAACCTGGTCAGAGCCCCACAAGTCACCCCATCTTAGATTCCCCTAGGTCTCTAGTTTTTAAAAATGCACAGGTTTGGTAGGTTTCCCTAGATGCCGGCTGAGCTAGAGGCCAAAATCTACAGGTAGGCACTTTGCAAAAAGCACCTCTGTTTTCTGTGAAAAAATGGGATGTGTCCACGTTGTGTTTTGGGGCATTTCTTGTCGCGGGCGCTATGCCTACCCACACAAGTGAGGTATCATTTTTATCGGGAGACTTGGGGGAACGCTGGGCTGAAGGAAATTTGTGGCTCCTCTGAGATTCCAGAACTTTCTGTCACCGAAATGTGAGCAAAATGTGTTTTTTTGGCCAAATTTTGAGGTTTGCAAAGGATTCTGGGTAACAGAACCTGGTCAGAGCCCCACAAGGCACCCCATCTTAGATTCTCGTAGGTCTCTAGTTTAAAAAAATGCACAGGTTTGGTAGGTTTCCCTAGGTGCCGGCTGAGCTAGAGGCCAAAATCTACAGGTAGGCACTTTGCAAAAGACACCTCTGTTTTCTGTGAAAAAATGGGATGTGTCCACGTTGTGTTTTGGGGCATTTCCTGTCGCGGGCACTAGGCCTACCATACACAAGTGAGGTATCATTTTTATCGGGAGACTTGGGGGAACGCTGGGTGGAAGGAAATTTGTGGCTCCTCTCAGATTCCAGAACTTTCTGTCACCGAAATGTGAGGAACATTTGTTTTTTTAGCCAAATTTTGAGGTTTGCAAAGGATTCTGGGTAAAAGAACCTGGTCAGAGCCCCACAAGTCACCCCACCTTGGATTCCCCTAGGTCTCTAGTTTTCAAAAATGCACAGGTTTGGTAGGTTTCCCTAGGTGCCGGCTGAGCTAGAGGCCAAAATCTACAGGTTATCACTTTGCAAAAAACACCTCTGTTTTCTGTGAAAAAATGGGATGTGTTCTCGTTGTGCTTTGGGGCATTTCCTGTCACGGGCGGTAGGCCTACCCACACAAGTGAGGTATCATTTTTATCGGGAGACTTGGGGGAACGCTGGGTGGAAGGAAATTTGTGGCTCCTCTCAGATTCCAGAACTTTCTGTCACCGAATGTGAGCAAAATGTGCTTTTTTGGCCAGATTATGAGGTTTGCAAAGGATGCTGGGTAACAGAACTTGGTCAGAGCCCCACAAGTCACCCCATCTTGGATTCCCCTAGGTCTCTATTTTTTTAAAATGCACAGGTTTGGTAGGTTTCCATAGATGCCGGCTGAGCTAGAGGCCAAAATCTACAGGTAGGCACTTTGCAAAAAGCACCTCTGTTTTCTGTGAAAAAATGGGATGTGTCCACGTTGTGTTTTGGGGCAATTCCTGTAGCGGGCGCTAGGCCTACCCACACAAGTGAGGTATAATTTTTATCGTGAGACTTGGGGGAACGCTGGGCTGAAGGAAATTTGTGGCTCCTCTCAGATTCCAGAACTTTCTGTCACCGAAATGTGAGGAAAATGTGTTTTTTTAGCCAAATTTTGAGGTTTGCAATCGATTCTGGGTAACAGAACCTGGTCAGAGCCCCACAAGGCACCCCATCTTAGATTCCCGTAGGTCTCTAATTTTAAAAAATGCACAGGTTTGGTAGGTTTCCCTAGGTGCCGGCTGAGCTAGAGGCCAAAATCTACAGGTAGGCACTTTGCAAAAAACACCTCTGTTTTCTGTGAAAAAATGGGATGTGTCCACGTTGTGTTTTGGGGCATTTCCTGTCGCGGGCACTAGGCCTACCCACACAAGTGAGGTATCATTTTTATCGGGAGACTTGGGGGAACGCTGGGTGGAAGGAAATTTGTGGCTCTTCTCAGATTCCAGAACTTTCTGTCACCGAAATGTGAGGAACATTTGTTTTTTTAGCCAAATTTTGAGGTTTGCAAAGGATTCTGGGTAAAAGAACCTGGTCAGAGCCTCACAAGTCACCCCATCTTGGATTCCCCTAGGTCTCTAGATTTCAAAAATGCACAGGTTTGGTAGGTTTCCCTAGGTGCCGGCTGAGCTAGAGGCCAAAATCTACAGGTAGGCACTTTCCAAAAAACACCTCTGTTTTCTGTGAAAAAATGGGATGTGTCCACGTTGTGTTTTGGGGCATTTCCTGTCACGGGCGGTAGGCCTACCCACACAAGTGAGGTATCATTTTTATCTGGAGACTTGGGGGAACGCTGGGTGGAAGGAAATTTGTGGCTCCTCTCAGATTCCAGAACTTTCTGTCACCGAATGTGATCAAAATGTGTTTTTTTGGCCAGATTATGAGGTTTGCAAAGGATGCTGGGTAACAGAACTTGGTCAGAGCCCCACAAGTCACCCCATCTTGGATTCCCCTAGGTCTCTAGTTTTTTAAAATGCACAGGTTTGGTAGGTTTCCATAGATGCCGGCTGAGCTAGAGGCCAAAATCTACAGGTAGGCACTTTGCAAAAAGCACCTCTGTTTTCTGTGAAAAAATGGGATGTGTCCACGTTGTGTTTTGGGGCAATTCCTGTAGCGGGCGCTAGGCCTACCCACACAAGTGAGGTATAATTTTTATCGTGAGACTTGGGGGAAAGCTGGGCTGAAGGAAATTTGTGGCTCCTCTCAGATTCCAGAACTTTCTGTCACCGAAATGTGAGGAAAATTTGTTTTTTTAGCCAAATTTTGAGGTTTGCAATGGATTCTGGGTAACAGAACCTGGTCAGAGCCCCACAAGGCACCCCATCTTAGATTCCCCTAGGTCTCTAGTTTTAAAAAATGCACAGGTTTGGTAGGTTTCCCTAGGTGCCGGCTGAGCTAGAGGCCAAAATCTACAGGTAGGCACTTTGCAAAAAACACCTCTGTTTTCTGTGAAAAAATGGGATGTGACCACGTTGTGTTTTGGGGCATTTCCAGTCGCGGGCACTAGGCCTACCCACACAAGTGAGGTATCATTTTTATCGGGAGACTTGGGGGAACGCTGGGTGGAAGGAAATTTGTGGCTCTTCTCAGATTCCAGAACTTTCTGTCACCGAAATGTGAGGAACATTTGTTTTTTTAGCCAAATTTTGAGGTTTGCAATGGATTCTGGGTAACAGAACCTGGTCAGAGCCCCACAAGGCACCCCATCTTAGATTCCCCTAGGTCTCTAGTTTTGAAAAATGCACAGGTTTGGTAGGTTTCCCTAGGTGCCGGCTGAGCTAGAGGCCAAAATCTACAGGTAGGCACTTTGCAAAAAACACCTCTGTTCTCTGTGAAAAAATGGGATGTGTCAACGTTGTGTTTTGGGGCATTTCCTGTCACGGGCACTAGGCCTACCCACACAAGTGAGGTATCATTTTTATCAGGAGACTTGGGGGAATGCTGGGTGGAAGGAAATTTGTGGCTCCTCTCAGATTCCAGAACTTTCTGTCACCGAAATGTGAGCAAAATGTGTTTTTTTAGCCAAATTTTGAGGTTTGCAAAGGATTCTGGGTAACAGAACTTGGTCAGAGCCCCACAAGTCACCCCATCTTGGATTCCCCTAGGTCTCTAGTTTTTAAAAATGCACAGGTTTGGTAGGTTTCCCTAGATGCCGGCTGAGCTAGAGGCCAAAATCTACAGGTAGGCACTTTGCAAAAAGCACTTCTGTTTTCTGTGAAAAAATGGGATGTGTCCACGTTGTGTTTTGGGGCATTTCGTGTCGCGGGCTCTAGGCCTACCCACACAAGTGAGGTATCATTTTTATCGGGAGACTTGGGGGAACGCTGGGTGGAAGGAAATTTGTGGCTCCTCTCAGATTCCAGAACTTTCTGTCACCGAAATGTGAGGAAAATGTGTTTTTTTAGCCAAATTTTGAGGTTTGCAAAGGATTCTGGGTAACAGAACCTGGTCAGAGCCCCACAAGGCACCCCATCTTAGATTCCCCTAGGTCTCTAGTTTTCAAAAATGCACAGGTTTGGTAGGTTTACCTAGGTGCCGGCTGAGCTAGAGGCCAAAATCTACAGGTAGGCACTTTGCAAAAAACACCTCTGTTTTCTGTGAAAAAATGGGATGTGTCCACGTTGTGTTTTGGGGCATTTCTTGTCGCGGGCACTAGGCCTACCCACACAAGTGAGGTATAATTTTTATCGGGAGACTTGGGGGAACGCTGGGTGGAAGGAAATTTGTGGCTCTTCTCAGATTCCAGAACTTTCTGTCACCGAAATGTGAGGAACATTTGTTTTTTTAGCCAAATTTTGAGGTTTGCAAAGGATTCTGGGTAAAAGAACCTGGTCAGAGCCCCACAAGTCACCCCACCTTGGATTCCCCTAGGTCTCTAGTTTTCAAAAATGCACAGGTTTGGTAGGTTTCCTTAGGTGCCGGCTGAGCTAGAGGCCAAAATCTACAGGTTATCACTTTGCAAAAAACACCTCTGTTTTTTGTGAAAAAATGGGATGTGTTTTCGTTGTGCTTTGGGGCATTTCCTGTCACGGGCGGTAGGCCTACCCACACAAGTGAGGTATCATTTTTATCGGGAGACTTGGGGGAACGCTGGGTGGAAGGAAATTTGTGGCTCCTCTCAGATTCCAGAACTTTCTGTCACCGAAATGTGAGCAAAATGTGTTTTTTTGGCCAAATTTTGAGGTTTGCAAAGGATTCTGGGTAACAGAACCTGGTCAGAGCCCCACAAGTCACCCCATCTTAGATTCCCCTAGGTCTCTAGTTTTTAAAAATGCACAGGTTTGGTAGGTTTCCCTAGATGCCGGCTGAGCTAGAGGCCAAAATCTACAGGTAGGCACTTTGCAAAAAACACATCTGTTTTCTGTGAAAAAATGGGATGTGTCCACGTTGTGTTTTGGGGCATTTCCTGTCGCGGGCACTAGGCCTACCCACACAAGTGAGGTATCATTTTTATCGGGAGATTTGGGGGAACGCTGGGTGGAAGGAAATTTGTGGCTCTTCTCAGATTCCAGAACTTTCTGTCACCGAAATGTGAGGAACATTTGTTTTTTTAGCCAAATTTTGAGGTTTGCAAAGGATTCTGGGTAAAAGAACCTGGTCAGAGCCCCACAAGGCACCCCATCTTAGATTCCCCTAGGTCTCTAGTTTTCAAAAATGCACAGGTTTGGTAGGTTTCCCTAGGTGCCGGCTGAGCTAGAGGCCAAAATCTACAGGTAGGCACTTTGCAAAAAACACCTCTGTTTTCTGTGAAAAAATGGGATGTGTCCACGTTGTGTTTTGGGGCATTTTCTGTCGCGGGCACTAGGCCTACCCACACAAGTGAGGTATCATTTTTATCGGGAGACTTGGGGGAACGCTGGGTGGAAGGAAATTAGTGGCTCCTCTCAGATTCCAGAACTTTCTGTCACCGAAATGTGAGAAAAATGTGTTTTTTTAGCCAAATTTTGAGGTTTGCAAAGGATTCTGGGTAACAGAACCTGGTCAGAGCCCCACAAGGCACCCCATCTTAGATTCCCCTAGGTCTCTAGTTTAAAAAAATGCACAGGTTTGGTAGGTTTACCTAGGTGCCGGCTGAGCTAGAGGCCAAAATCTACAGGTAGGCACTTTGCAAAAAGCACCTCTGTTTTCTGTGAAAAAATGGGATGTGACCACGTTGTGTTTTGGGGCATTTCCTGTCGCGGGCACTAGGCCTACCCACACAAGTGAGGTATCATTTTTATCGGGAGACTTGGGGGAACGCTGGGTGGAAGGAAATTTGTGGCTCTTCTCAGATTCCAGAACTTTCTGTCACCGAAATGTGAGGAACATTTGTTTTTTTAGCCAAATTTTGAGGGTTGCAAAGGATTCTGGGTAAAAGAACCTGGTCAGAGCCCCACAAGTCACCCCACCTTGGATTCCCCTAGGTCTCTAGTTTTCAAAAATGCACAGGTTTGGTAGGTTTCCCTAGGTGCCGGCTGAGCTAGAGGCCAAAATCTACAGGTTATCACTTTGCAAAAAACACCTCTGTTTTCTGTGAAAAAATGGGATGTGTTCTCGTTGTGCTTTGGGGCATTTCCTGTCACGGGCGGTAGGCCTACCCACACAAGTGAGGTATCATTTTTATCGGGAGACTTGGGGGAACGCTGGGTGGAAGGAAATTTGTGGCTCCTCTCAGATTCCAGAACTTTCTGTCACCGAATGTGATCAAAATGTGTTTTTTTGGCCAGATTATGAGGTTTGCAAAGGATGCTGGGTAACAGAACTTGGTCAGAGCCCCACAAGTCACCCCATCTTGGATTCCCCTAGGTCTCTAGTTTTTTAAAATGCACAGGTTTGGTAGGTTTCCATAGATGCCGGCTGAGCTAGAGGCCAAAATCTACAGGTAGGCACTTTGCAAAAAGCACCTCTGTTTTCTGTGAAAAAATGGGATGTGTCCACGTTGTGTTTTGGGGCAATTCCTGTAGCGGGCGCTAGGCCTACCCACACAAGTGAGGTATAATTTTTATCGTGAGACTTGGGGGAAAGCTGGGCTGAAGGAAATTTGTGGCTCCTCTCAGATTCCAGAACTTTCTGTCACTGAAATGTGAGGAAAATTTGTTTTTTTAGCCAAATTTTGAGGTTTGCAATGGATTCTGGGTAACAGAACCTGGTCAGAGCCCCACAAGGCACCCCATCTTAGATTCCCCTAGGTCTCTAGTTTTAAAAAATGCACAGGTTTGGTAGGTTTCCCTAGGTGCCGGCTGAGCTAGAGGCCAAAATCTACAGGTAGGCACTTTGCAAAAAACACCTCTGTTTTCTGTGAAAAAATGGGATGTGACCACGTTGTGTTTTGGGGCATTTCCAGTCGCGGGCACTAGGCCTACCCACACAAGTGAGGTATCATTTTTATCGGGAGACTTGGGGGAACGCTGGGTGGAAGGAAATTTGTGGCTCTTCTCAGATTCCAGAACTTTCTGTCACCGAAATGTGAGGAACATTTGTTTTTTTAGCCAAATTTTGAGGTTTGCAATGGATTCTGGGTAACAGAACCTGGTCAGAGCCCCACAAGGCACCCCATCTTAGATTCCCCTAGGTCTCTAGTTTTGAAAAATGCACAGGTTTGGTAGGTTTCCCTAGGTGCCGGCTGAGCTAGAGGCCAAAATCTACAGGTAGGCACTTTGCAAAAAACACCTCTGTTCTCTGTGAAAAAATGGGATGTGTCAACGTTGTGTTTTGGGGCATTTCCTGTCGCGGGCACTAGGCCTACCCACACAAGTGAGGTATCATTTTTATCAGGAGACTTGGGGGAATGCTGGGTGGAAGGAAATTTGTGGCTCCTCTCAGATTCCAGAACTTTCTGTCACCGAAATGTGAGCAAAATGTGTTTTTTTAGCCAAATTTTGAGGTTTGCAAAGGATTCTGGGTAACAGAACTTGGTCAGAGCCCCACAAGTCACCCCATCTTGGATTCCCCTAGGTCTCTAGTTTTTAAAAATGCAAAGGTTTGGTAGGTTTCCCTAGATGCCGGCTGAGCTAGAGGCCAAAATCTACAGGTAGGCACTTTGCAAAAAGCACTTCTGTTTTCTGTGAAAAATGGGATGTGTCCACGTTGTGTTTTGGGGCATTTCGTGTCGCGGGCTCTAGGCCTACCCACACAAGTGAGGTATCATTTTTATCGGGAGACTTGGGGGAACGCTGGGTGGAAGGAAATTTGTGGCTCCTCTCAGATTCCAGAACTTTCTGTCACCGAAATGTGAGGAAAATGTGTTTTTTTAGCCAAATTTTGAGGTTTGCAAAGGATTCTGGGTAACAGAACCTGGTCAGAGCCCCACAAGGCACCCCATCTTAGATTCCCCTAGGTCTCTAGTTTTCAAAAATGCACAGGTTTGGTAGGTTTACCTAGGTGCCGGCTGAGCTAGAGGCCAAAATCTACAGGTAGGCACTTTGCAAAAAACACCTCTGTTTTCTGTGAAAAAATGGGATGTGTCCACGTTGTGTTTTGGGGCATTTCTTGTCGCGGGCACTAGGCCTACCCACACAAGTGAGGTATAATTTTTATCGGGAGACTTGGGGGAACGCTGGGTGGAAGGAAATTTGTGGCTCTTCTCAGATTCCAGAACTTTCTGTCACCGAAATGTGAGGAACATTTGTTTTTTTAGCCAAATTTTGAGGTTTGCAAAGGATTCTGGGTAAAAGAACCTGGTCAGAGCCCCACAAGTCACCCCACCTTGGATTCCCCTAGGTCTCTAGTTTTCAAAAATGCACAGGTTTGGTAGGTTTCCTTAGGTGCCGGCTGAGCTAGAGGCCAAAATCTACAGGTTATCACTTTGCAAAAAACACCTCTGTTTTTTGTGAAAAAATGGGATGTGTTTTCGTTGTTCTTTGGGGCATTTCCTGTCACGGGCGGTAGGCCTACCCACACAATTGAGGTATCATTTTTATCGGGAGACTTGGGGGAACGCTGGGTGGAAGGAAATTTGTGGCTCCTCTCAGATTCCAGAACTTTCTGTCACCGAAATGTGAGCAAAATGTGTTTTTTTGGCCAAATTTTGAGGTTTGCAAAGGATTCTGGGTAACAGAACCTGGTCAGAGCCCCATAAGTCACCCCATCTTAGATTCCCCTAGGTCTCTAGTTTTTAAAAATGCACAGGTTTGGTAGGTTTCCCTAGATGCCGGCTGAGCTAGAGGCCAAAATCTACAGGTAGGCACTTTGCAAAAAACACATCTGTTTTCTGTGAAAAAATGGGATGTGTCCACGTTGTGTTTTGGGGCATTTCCTGTCGCGGGCACTAGGCCTACCCACACAAGTGAGGTATCATTTTTATCGGGAGATTTGGGGGAACGCTGGGTGGAAGGACATTTGTGGCTCTTCTCAGATTCCAGAACTTTCTGTCACCGAAATGTGAGGAACATTTGTTTTTTTAGCCAAATTTTGAGGTTTGCAAAGGATTCTGGGTAAAAGAACCTGGTCAGAGCCCCACAAGGCACCCCATCTTAGATTCCCCTAGGTCTCTAGTTTTCAAAAATGCACAGGTTTGGTAGGTTTCCCTAGGTGCCGGCTGAGCTAGAGGCCAAAATCTACAGGTAGGCACTTTGCAAAAAACACCTCTGTTTTCTGTGAAAAAATGGGATGTGTCCACGTTGTGTTTTGGGGCATTTCCTGTCGCGGGCACTAGGCCTACCCACACAAGTGAGGTATCATTTTTATCGGGAGACTTGGGGGAACGCTGGGTGGAAGGAAATTTGTGGCTCCTCTCAGATTCCAGAACTTTCTGTCACCGAAATGTGAGCAAAATGTGTTTTTTGGGCCAAATTTTGAGGTTTGCAAAGGATTCTGGGTAAAGAACTTGGTCAGAGCCCCACAAGTCACCCCATCTTGGATTCCCCTAGGTCTCTAGTTTTTAAAAATGCACAGGTTTGGTAGGTTTCCCTAGATGCCGGCTGAGCTAGAGGCCAAAATCTACAGGTAGGCACTTTGCAAAAAGCACTTCTGTTTTCTGTGAAAAAATGGGATGTGTCCACGTTGTGTTTTGGGGCATTTCGTGTCGCAGGCTCTAGGCCTACCCACACAAGTGAGGTATCTTTTTTATCGGGAGACTTGGGGGAACGCTGGGTGGAAGGAAATTAGTGGCTCCTCTCAGATTCCAGAACTTTCTGTCACCGAAATGTGAGGAAAATGTGTTTTTTTAGCCAAATTTTGAGGTTTGCAAAGGATTCTGGGTAACAGAACCTGGTCAGAGCCCCACAAGGCACCCCATCTTAGATTCCCCTAGGTCTCTAGTTTTAAAAAATGCACAGGTTTGGTAGGTTTACCTAGGTGCCGGCTGAGCTAGAGGCCAAAATCTACAGGTAGGCACTTTGCAAAAAGCACCTCTGTTTTTTGTGAAAAAATGGGATGTGTTTTCGTTGTGCTTTGGGGCATTTCCTGTCACGGGCGGTAGGCCTACCCACACAAGTGAGGTATCATTTTTATCGGGAGACTTGGGGGAACGCTGGGTGGAAGGAAATTTGTGGCTCCTCTCAGATTCCAGAACTTTCTGTCACCGAAATGTGAGGAAAATGTGTTTTTTTAGCCAAATTTTGAGGTTTGCAAAGGATTCTGGGTAACAGAACCTGGTCAGAGCCCCACAAGGCACCCCATCTTAGATTCCCCTAGGTCTCTAGTTTTCAAAAATGCACAGGTTTGGTAGGTTTACCTAGATGCCGGCTGAGCTAGAGGCCAAAATCTACAGGTAGGCACTTTGCAAAAAACACCTCTGTTTTCTGTGAAAAAATGGGATGTGTCCACGTTGTGTTTTGGGGCATTTCTTGTCGCGGGCACTAGGCCTACCCACACAAGTGAGGTATAATTTTTATCGGGAGACTTGGGGGAACGCTGGGTGGAAGGAAATTTGTGGCTCTTCTCAGATTCCAGAACTTTCTGTCACCGAAATGTGAGGAACATTTGTTTTTTTAGCCAAATTTTGAGGTTTGCAAAGGATTCTGGGTAAAAGAACCTGGTCAGAGCCTCACAAGTCACCCCATCTTGGATTCCCCTAGGTCTCTAGATTTCAAAAATGCACAGGTTTGGTAGGTTTCCCTAGGTGCCGGCTGAGCTAGAGGCCAAAATCTACAGGTAGGCACTTTCCAAAAAACACCTCTGTTTTCTGTGAAAAAATGGGATGTGTCCACGTTGTGTTTTGGGGCATTTCCTGTCACGGGCGGTAGGCCTACCCACACAAGTGAGGTATCATTTTTATCTGGAGACTTGGGGGAACGCTGGGTGGAAGGAAATTTGTGGCTCCTCTCAGATTCCAGAACTTTCTGTCACCGAATGTGATCAAAATGTGTTTTTTTGGCCAGATTATGAGGTTTGCAAAGGATGCTGGGTAACAGAACTTGGTCAGAGCCCCACAAGTCACCCCATCTTGGATTCCCCTAGGTCTCTAGTTTTTTAAAATGCACAGGTTTGGTAGGTTTCCATAGATGCCGGCTGAGCTAGAGGCCAAAATCTACAGGTAGGCACTTTGCAAAAAGCACCTCTGTTTTCTGTGAAAAAATGGGATGTGTCCACGTTGTGTTTTGGGGCAATTCCTGTAGCGGGCGCTAGGCCTACCCACACAAGTGAGGTATAATTTTTATCGTGAGACTTGGGGGAAAGCTGGGCTGAAGGAAATTTGTGGCTCCTCTCAGATTCCAGAACTTTCTGTCACCGAAATGTGAGGAAAATTTGTTTTTTTAGCCAAATTTTGAGGTTTGCAATGGATTCTGGGTAACAGAACCTGGTCAGAGCCCCACAAGGCACCCCATCTTAGATTCCCCTAGGTCTCTAGTTTTAAAAAATGCACAGGTTTGGTAGGTTTCCCTAGGTGCCGGCTGAGCTAGAGGCCAAAATCTACAGGTAGGCACTTTGCAAAAAACACCTCTGTTTTCTGTGAAAAAATGGGATGTGACCACGTTGTGTTTTGGGGCATTTCCAGTCGCGGGCACTAGGCCTACCCACACAAGTGAGGTATCATTTTTATCGGGAGACTTGGGGGAACGCTGGGTGGAAGGAAATTTGTGGCTCTTCTCAGATTCCAGAACTTTCTGTCACCGAAATGTGAGGAACATTTGTTTTTTTAGCCAAATTTTGAGGTTTGCAATGGATTCTGGGTAACAGAACCTGGTCAGAGCCCCACAAGGCACCCCATCTTAGATTCCCCTAGGTCTCTAGTTTTGAAAAATGCACAGGTTTGGTAGGTTTCCCTAGGTGCCGGCTGAGCTAGAGGCCAAAATCTACAGGTAGGCACTTTGCAAAAAACACCTCTGTTCTCTGTGAAAAAATGGGATGTGTCAACGTTGTGTTTTGGGGCATTTCCTGTCACGGGCACTAGGCCTACCCACACAAGTGAGGTATCATTTTTATCAGGAGACTTGGGGGAATGCTGGGTGGAAGGAAATTTGTGGCTCCTCTCAGATTCCAGAACTTTCTGTCACCGAAATGTGAGCAAAATGTGTTTTTTTAGCCAAATTTTGAGGTTTGCAAAGGATTCTGGGTAACAGAACTTGGTCAGAGCCCCACAAGTCACCCCATCTTGGATTCCCCTAGGTCTCTAGTTTTTAAAAATGCACAGGTTTGGTAGGTTTCCCTAGATGCCGGCTGAGCTAGAGGCCAAAATCTACAGGTAGGCACTTTGCAAAAAGCACTTCTGTTTTCTGTGAAAAAATGGGATGTGTCCACGTTGTGTTTTGGGGCATTTCGTGTCGCGGGCTCTAGGCCTACCCACACAAGTGAGGTATCATTTTTATCGGGAGACTTGGGGGAACGCTGGGTGGAAGGAAATTTGTGGCTCCTCTCAGATTCCAGAACTTTCTGTCACCGAAATGTGAGGAAAATGTGTTTTTTTAGCCAAATTTTGAGGTTTGCAAAGGATTCTGGGTAACAGAACCTGGTCAGAGCCCCACAAGGCACCCCATCTTAGATTCCCCTAGGTCTCTAGTTTTCAAAAATGCACAGGTTTGGTAGGTTTACCTAGGTGCCGGCTGAGCTAGAGGCCAAAATCTACAGGTAGGCACTTTGCAAAAAACACCTCTGTTTTCTGTGAAAAAATGGGATGTGTCCACGTTGTGTTTTGGGGCATTTCTTGTCGCGGGCACTAGGCCTACCCACACAAGTGAGGTATAATTTTTATCGGGAGACTTGGGGGAACGCTGGGTGGAAGGAAATTTGTGGCTCTTCTCAGATTCCAGAACTTTCTGTCACCGAAATGTGAGGAACATTTGTTTTTTTAGCCAAATTTTGAGGTTTGCAAAGGATTCTGGGTAAAAGAACCTGGTCAGAGCCCCACAAGTCACCCCACCTTGGATTCCCCTAGGTCTCTAGTTTTCAAAAATGCACAGGTTTGGTAGGTTTCCTTAGGTGCCGGCTGAGCTAGAGGCCAAAATCTACAGGTTATCACTTTGCAAAAAACACCTCTGTTTTTTGTGAAAAAATGGGATGTGTTTTCGTTGTGCTTTGGGGCATTTCCTGTCACGGGCGGTAGGCCTACCCACACAAGTGAGGTATCATTTTTATCGGGAGACTTGGGGGAACGCTGGGTGGAAGGAAATTTGTGGCTCCTCTCAGATTCCAGAACTTTCTGTCACCGAAATGTGAGCAAAATGTGTTTTTTTGGCCAAATTTTGAGGTTTGCAAAGGATTCTGGGTAACAGAACCTGGTCAGAGCCCCACAAGTCACCCCATCTTAGATTCCCCTAGGTCTCTAGTTTTTAAAAATGCACAGGTTTGGTAGGTTTCCCTAGATGCCGGCTGAGCTAGAGGCCAAAATCTACAGGTAGGCACTTTGCAAAAAACACATCTGTTTTCTGTGAAAAAATGGGATGTGTCCACGTTGTGTTTTGGGGCATTTCCTGTCGCGGGCACTAGGCCTACCCACACAAGTGAGGTATCATTTTTATCGGGAGATTTGGGGGAACGCTGGGTGGAAGGAAATTTGTGGCTCTTCTCAGATTCCAGAACTTTCTGTCACCGAAATGTGAGGAACATTTGTTTTTTTAGCCAAATTTTGAGGTTTGCAAAGGATTCTGGGTAAAAGAACCTGGTCAGAGCCCCACAAGGCACCCCATCTTAGATTCCCCTAGGTCTCTAGTTTTCAAAAATGCACAGGTTTGGTAGGTTTCCCTAGATGCCGGCTGAGCTAGAGGCCAAAATCTACAGGTAGGCACTTTGCAAAAAGCACTTCTGTTTTCTGTGAAAAAATGGGATGTGTCCACGTTGTGTTTTGGGGCATTTCGTGTCGCGGGCTCTAGGCCTACCCACACAAGTGAGGTATCATTTTTATCGGGAGACTTGGGGGAACGCTGGGTGGAAGGAAATTTGTGGCTCCTCTCAGATTCCAGAACTTTCTGTCACCGAAATGTGAGGAAAATGTGTTTTTTTAGCCAAATTTTGAGGTTTGCAAAGGATTCTGGGTAACAGAACCTGGTCAGAGCCCCACAAGGCACCCCATCTTAGATTCCCCTAGGTCTCTAGTTTTCAAAAATGCACAGGTTTGGTAGGTTTACCTAGGTGCCGGCTGAGCTAGAGGCCAAAATCTACAGGTAGGCACTTTGCAAAAAACACCTCTGTTTTCTGTGAAAAAATGGGATGTGTCCACGTTGTGTTTTGGGGCATTTCTTGTCGCGGGCACTAGGCCTACCCACACAAGTGAGGTATAATTTTTATCGGGAGACTTGGGGGAACGCTGGGTGGAAGGAAATTTGTGGCTCTTCTCAGATTCCAGAACTTTCTGTCACCGAAATGTGAGGAACATTTGTTTTTTTAGCCAAATTTTGAGGTTTGCAAAGGATTCTGGGTAAAAGAACCTGGTCAGAGCCCCACAAGTCACCCCACCTTGGATTCCCCTAGGTCTCTAGTTTTCAAAAATGCACAGGTTTGGTAGGTTTCCTTAGGTGCCGGCTGAGCTAGAGGCCAAAATCTACAGGTTATCACTTTGCAAAAAACACCTCTGTTTTTTGTGAAAAAATGGGATGTGTTTTCGTTGTGCTTTGGGGCATTTCCTGTCACGGGCGGTAGGCCTACCCACACAAGTGAGGTATCATTTTTATCGGGAGACTTGGGGGAACGCTGGGTGGAAGGAAATTTGTGGCTCCTCTCAGATTCCAGAACTTTCTGTCACCGAAATGTGAGCAAAATGTGTTTTTTTTGGCCAAATTTTGAGGTTTGCAAAGGATTCTGGGTAACAGAACCTGGTCAGAGCCCCACAAGTCACCCCATCTTAGATTCCCCTAGGTCTCTAGTTTTTAAAATGCACAGGTTTGGTAGGTTTCCCTAGATGCCGGCTGAGCTAGAGGCCAAAATCTACAGGTAGGCACTTTGCAAAAAACACATCTGTTTTCTGTGAAAAAATGGGATGTGTCCACGTTGTGTTTTGGGGCATTTCCTGTCGCGGGCACTAGGCCTACCCACACAAGTGAGGTATCATTTTTATCGGGAGATTTGGGGGAACGCTGGGTGGAAGGAAATTTGTGGCTCTTCTCAGATTCCAGAACTTTCTGTCACCGAAATGTGAGGAACATTTGTTTTTTTAGCCAAATTTTGAGGTTTGCAAAGGATTCTGGGTAAAAGAACCTGGTCAGAGCCCCACAAGGCACCCCATCTTAGATTCCCCTAGGTCTCTAGTTTTCAAAAATGCACAGGTTTGGTAGGTTTCCCTAGGTGCCGGCTGAGCTAGAGGCCAAAATCTACAGGTAGGCACTTTGCAAAAAACACCTCTGTTTTCTGTGAAAAAATGGGATGTGTCCACGTTGTGTTTTGGGGCATTTTCTGTCGCGGGCACTAGGCCTACCCACACAAGTGAGGTATCATTTTTATCGGGAGACTTGGGGGAACGCTGGGTGGAAGGAAATTAGTGGCTCCTCTCAGATTCCAGAACTTTCTGTCACCGAAATGTGAGAAAAATGTGTTTTTTTAGCCAAATTTTGAGGTTTGCAAAGGATTCTGGGTAACAGAACCTGGTCAGAGCCCCACAAGGCACCCCATCTTAGATTCCCCTAGGTCTCTAGTTTAAAAAAATGCACAGGTTTGGTAGGTTTACCTAGGTGCCGGCTGAGCTAGAGGCCAAAATCTACAGGTAGGCACTTTGCAAAAAGCCTCTGTTTTCTGTGAAAAAATGGGATGTGACCACGTTGTGTTTTGGGGCATTTCCTGTCGCGGGCACTAGGCCTACCCACACAAGTGAGGTATCATTTTTATCGGGAGACTTGGGGAACGCTGGGTGGAAGGAAATTTGTGGCTCTTCTCAGATTCCAGAACTTTCTGTCACCGAAATGTGAGGAACATTTGTTTTTTTAGCCAAATTTTGAGGGTTGCAAAGGATTCTGGGTAAAAGAACCTGTCAGAGCCCCACAAGTCACCCCACCTTGGATTCCCCTAGGTCTCTAGTTTTCAAAAATGCACAGGTTTGGTAGGTTTCCCTAGGTGCCGGCTGAGCTAGAGGCCAAATCTACAGGTTATCACTTTGCAAAAAACACCTCTGTTTTCTGTGAAAAAATGGGATGTGTTCTCGTTGTGCTTTGGGGCATTTCCTGTCACGGGCGGTAGGCCTACCCACACAAGTGAGGTATCATTTTTATCGGGAGACTTGGGGGAACGCTGGGTGGAAGGAAATTTGTGGCTCCTCTCAGATTCCAGAACTTTCTGTCACCGAATGTGATCAAAATGTGTTTTTTTGGCCAGATTATGAGGTTTGCAAAGGATGCTGGGTAACAGAACTTGGTCAGAGCCCCACAAGTCACCCCATCTTGGATTCCCCTAGGTCTCTAGTTTTTTAAAATGCACAGGTTTGGTAGGTTTCCATAGATGCCGGCTGAGCTAGAGGCCAAAATCTACAGGTAGGCACTTTGCAAAAAGCACCTCTGTTTTCTGTGAAAAAATGGGATGTGTCCACGTTGTGTTTTGGGGCAATTCCTGTAGCGGGCGCTAGGCCTACCCACACAAGTGAGGTATAATTTTTATCGTGAGACTTGGGGGAAAGCTGGGCTGAAGGAAATTTGTGGCTCCTCTCAGATTCCAGAACTTTCTGTCACTGAAATGTGAGGAAAATTTGTTTTTTTAGCCAAATTTTGAGGTTTGCAATGGATTCTGGGTAACAGAACCTGGTCAGAGCCCCACAAGGTACCCCATCTTAGATTCCCCTAGGTCTCTAGTTTTAAAAAATTGCACAGGTTTGGTAGGTTTCCCTAGGTGCCGGCTGAGCTAGAGGCCAAAATCTACAGGTAGGCACTTTGCAAAAAACACCTCTGTTTTCTGTGAAAAAATGGGATGTGACCACGTTGTGTTTTGGGGCATTTCCAGTCGCGGGCACTAGGCCTACCCACACAAGTGAGGTATCATTTTTATCGGGAGACTTGGGGGAACGCTGGGTGGAAGGAAATTTGTGGCTCTTCTCAGATTCCAGAACTTTCTGTCACCGAAATGTGAGGAACATTTGTTTTTTTAGCCAAATTTTGAGGTTTGCAATGGATTCTGGGTAACAGAACCTGGTCAGAGCCCCACAAGGCACCCCATCTTAGATTCCCCTAGGTCTCTAGTTTTGAAAAATGCACAGGTTTGGTAGGTTTCCCTAGGTGCCGGCTGAGCTAGAGGCCAAAATCTACAGGTAGGCACTTTGCAAAAAACACCTCTGTTCTCTGTGAAAAAAATGGGATGTGTCAACGTTGTGTTTTGGGCATTTCCTGTCGCGGGCACTAGGCCTACCCACACAAGTGAGGTATCATTTTTATCAGGAGACTTGGGGGAATGCTGGGTGGAAGGAAATTTGTGGCTCCTCTCAGATTCCAGAACTTTCTGTCACCGAAATGTGAGCAAAATGTGTTTTTTTAGCCAAATTTTGAGGTTTGCAAAGGATTCTGGGTAACAGAACTTGGTCAGA
Organism: Pleurodeles waltl; assembly: GCF_031143425.1. Lineage (NCBI taxonomy): Eukaryota > Metazoa > Chordata > Amphibia > Caudata > Salamandridae > Pleurodeles > Pleurodeles waltl. The sequence goes on along the minus strand of NC_090436.1, from coordinate 965,253,250 downwards.
GCCCCACAAGTCACCCCATCTTGGATTCCCCTAGGTCTCTAGTTTTTAAAAATGCAAAGGTTTGGTAGGTTTCCCTAGATGCCGGCTGAGCTAGAGGCCAAAATCTACAGGTAGGCACTTTGCAAAAAGCACTTCTGTTTTCTGTGAAAATGGGATGTGTCCACGTTGTGTTTTGGGGCATTTCGTGTCGCGGGCTCTAGGCCTACCCACACAAGTGAGGTATCATTTTTATCGGGAGACTTGGGGGAACGCTGGGTGGAAGGAAATTTGTGGCTCCTCTCAGATTCCAGAACTTTCTGTCACCGAAATGTGAGGAAAATGTGTTTTTTTAGCCAAATTTTGAGGTTTGCAAAGGATTCTGGGTAACAGAACCTGGTCAGAGCCCCACAAGGCACCCCATCTTAGATTCCCCTAGGTCTCTAGTTTTCAAAAATGCACAGGTTTGGTAGGTTTACCTAGGTGCCGGCTGAGCTAGAGGCCAAAATCTACAGGTAGGCACTTTGCAAAAAACACCTCTGTTTTCTGTGAAAAAATGGGATGTGTCCACGTTGTGTTTTGGGGCATTTCTTGTCGCGGGCACTAGGCCTACCCACACAAGTGAGGTATAATTTTTATCGGGAGACTTGGGGGAACGCTGGGTGGAAGGAAATTTGTGGCTCTTCTCAGATTCCAGAACTTTCTGTCACCGAAATGTGAGGAACATTTGTTTTTTTAGCCAAATTTTGAGGTTTGCAAAGGATTCTGGGTAAAAGAACCTGGTCAGAGCCCCACAAGTCACCCCACCTTGGATTCCCCTAGGTCTCTAGTTTTCAAAAATGCACAGGTTTGGTAGGTTTCCTTAGGTGCCGGCTGAGCTAGAGGCCAAAATCTACAGGTTATCACTTTGCAAAAAACACCTCTGTTTTTTGTGAAAAAATGGGATGTGTTTTCGTTGTTCTTTGGGGCATTTCCTGTCACGGGCGGTAGGCCTACCCACACAATTGAGGTATCATTTTTATCGGGAGACTTGGGGGAACGCTGGGTGGAAGGAAATTTGTGGCTCCTCTCAGATTCCAGAACTTTCTGTCACCGAAATGTGAGCAAAATGTGTTTTTTTGGCCAAATTTTGAGGTTTGCAAAGGATTCTGGGTAACAGAACCTGGTCAGAGCCCCATAAGTCACCCCATCTTAGATTCCCCTAGGTCTCTAGTTTTTAAAAATGCACAGGTTTGGTAGGTTTCCCTAGATGCCGGCTGAGCTAGAGGCCAAAATCTACAGGTAGGCACTTTGCAAAAAACACATCTGTTTTCTGTGAAAAAATGGGATGTGTCCACGTTGTGTTTTGGGGCATTTCCTGTCGCGGGCACTAGGCCTACCCACACAAGTGAGGTATCATTTTTATCGGGAGATTTGGGGGAACGCTGGGTGGAAGGACATTTGTGGCTCTTCTCAGATTCCAGAACTTTCTGTCACCGAAATGTGAGGAACATTTGTTTTTTTAGCCAAATTTTGAGGTTTGCAAAGGATTCTGGGTAAAAGAACCTGGTCAGAGCCCCACAAGGCACCCCATCTTAGATTCCCCTAGGTCTCTAGTTTTCAAAAATGCACAGGTTTGGTAGGTTTCCCTAGGTGCCGGCTGAGCTAGAGGCCAAAATCTACAGGTAGGCACTTTGCAAAAAACACCTCTGTTTTCTGTGAAAAAATGGGATGTGTCCACGTTGTGTTTTGGGGCATTTCCTGTCGCGGGCACTAGGCCTACCCACACAAGTGAGGTATCATTTTTATCGGGAGACTTGGGGGAACGCTGGGTGGAAGGAAATTTGTGGCTCCTCTCAGATTCCAGAACTTTCTGTCACCGAAATGTGAGCAAAATGTGTTTTTTGGGCCAAATTTTGAGGTTTGCAAAGGATTCTGGGTAAAGAACTTGGTCAGAGCCCCACAAGTCACCCCATCTTGGATTCCCCTAGGTCTCTAGTTTTTAAAAATGCACAGGTTTGGTAGGTTTCCCTAGATGCCGGCTGAGCTAGAGGCCAAAATCTACAGGTAGGCACTTTGCAAAAAGCACTTCTGTTTTCTGTGAAAAAATGGGATGTGTCCACGTTGTGTTTTGGGCATTTCGTGTCGCAGGCTCTAGGCCTACCCACACAAGTGAGGTATCTTTTTTATCGGGAGACTTGGGGGAACGCTGGGTGGAAGGAAATTAGTGGCTCCTCTCAGATTCCAGAACTTTCTGTCACCGAAATGTGAGGAAAATGTGTTTTTTTAGCCAAATTTTGAGGTTTGCAAAGGATTCTGGGTAACAGAACCTGGTCAGAGCCCCACAAGGCACCCCATCTTAGATTCCCCTAGGTCTCTAGTTTTAAAAAATGCACAGGTTTGGTAGGTTTACCTAGGTGCCGGCTGAGCTAGAGGCCAAAATCTACAGGTAGGCACTTTGCAAAAAGCACCTCTGTTTTT